>NC_064619.1:286337273-286651348 GCF_023898315.1 Schistocerca nitens
TTAATTGTGGGCGAGGGAAGATTTGACAATTCATCTTCGTGCTCACAAATTTTACGTTATAATCCTTGTCAAAAATGTGATTATGAACAGCAACCATTGGCTCATGTAATACGACGATATGGCTGCCCAAACCATTACTGAAGCTCCGCCATGTTTCATACTTAGCAGTAAAACAGTCTGCATCGTAAGCTTGGGTCGACTTACATCAGAGGTAAACTCGAAGTTGGAAACAGTGTGACACAAGACTCATCCGACCAAATAACTTTCTTCCATAGCTCTGCAGTCCAAGCTTCATGGCTTCGGCACCACGATTTCATATTACTGGCATTTGCATGAGTGATGAGTGGTCCTGAAGTTGCAGCTCGCCCTGCAATTTCCTGCTTAAGAGCACCTATATTCATTTCTGAAATGACTTCTGGTGCTGTTACTCTTTTATTTTTGGTCACAGTCCTCTTCGGTGACCGTCCGTCACTGTCACCCATCACACTCAACACACTTTAGTGCACGCTGTGACTTAACGGATGATGGTTTTCCATTTCGCTGTATGCGGTAGAAATCTTCGATACGGTGCCTCTGAAAACACCAAACACTTCAGCTATCTTCTACAGAGGCACCCACCATAGCAGCATCAACAATTTGCTGACTTTCGAATTCAGCTGGCTCCGACATAACGCACTCGAAACTACGCGGAACACTGTTCTGATCACAGTGGATACTTGCAACGTCTAGGATTTTCTGCGTTTATGTTTGCCGTTTTGGCCTGGTGGTAGTTTAGTATAAACTATTACATCCACATCATTGTTTCATGCTACAAGTAGTTTCAAACCATTGAACTGTACCATCAAATTTACAGTGCAAAAGTCTACATGTACATCGTACATGAAATATAGAAACAAATGCGTTGGTTCGTAATCGCAAAAACAGGCACACTTGGTATTTGTCGATTACGGCGCCAAAACAATGGTTTGAGTAATCCGCACGTATATTTTAGTGTACAGTCCGAACACGCCATGAAATGGTGCGGGAGTTCTTGTTTGAAAATATAAATTTGACCTTGTCCAAGCAGGAGATATGGTTAGGAGATAATCAGTTCTAGCACAGACAGATGTCTGCTTTACAAACGTTAGCTTTCCACCTAGAACAATTTTTCTTCGTACGATGAGTTGTTTTCACGGTATTTAATTGTCTCAGGTTAAAGCATACACCCTACATATAAGTTCGTATGTTTGTCTGACATGTCAGCTCATAAGGAACTCAAAAAACCATACTTAATGGAACGAAATCATCAGATGCAGAAATAACTTCGTTACTACTGCAACTTGAAAAAAAACGAATGATCTTATAAAATTTGCTGTAGAAAAAACAGCTGTCCGGCTGAGATTCACTGAGAGAATCCAAAGGAAACGTAACTTAAAGAAGTGGTTTACGAAATATTCGTCACTGTTTGCGGGTGAGAGCCTCTTACCAGGTAGAATTGACAGAATGAATTCAAACAAGAGCGGCGTTTTCAATAAATGGTTCACGTAACAAACATGAGATCGGTACGAAGATGCTCATGAGACTGCGGTTGCAGACGCTAAATGTGAGACGTCTCGCGCTGCGAGGAATTTCACCTTTAAATTCGGAGCTCAGATCGTGGTTCTTCCCGCACAACTTCCACGGATGGAACAGTAAAGAAGGGAAACGGCAGAAGTGACAGAAATACTTTCCATTACAGAGCTTATGATGGCCAACCGGTTGCAGAGATAGACGAAGATGTTGCAGACGTACCACCAGTCCGTCACTCAGCGGACGACGCTGAACGTTCGACGCAGACTGATTCACAAGCCCTGCATTGTTGCAGCACGGAGCCAGCACAGTGGAAGGAGATGGAATGGTCTGTTAAGGGAAATGGGGGAAACGCTGCCGTCATAACTTGCTATCGGCCACCACTATCTCATCACTCAGTTTATGTCCTTCAGTCCAACAGTTACTCACACATTCTCGTCTGTCATGAACGACCCGAGGTTACAGTTCGAGAAAGACCAATCACTCCACCCAATTCAACTCGCTCACGTAGTGATATTGCACTATCGGACATTCGCGAGCGTTTCGGTATTCGTTTTCAGGTTTCCACTTCGTACGACAAGTTTGTACTGAAGTAGACTTGGCGTAACTTTGACAATTCTGGGGTAAAAGAGAAGTCGCTGTGGCCCTGCGGTGGTTCCTTTTCCCGACAATCTTCTTAACTTACTGATCTTGGTAAATTCTTTTGTGCTGCAATATTTGTAACCTTAAAGTAAAGTGCATCCAAAAAATTTACATGTTTAAATTTTGTATTATGTCACGAGCATTTAACAAATATTCTTGTGATCTTCATCCTGAATTATTGTTTGGTGCGCCGGCCGCGGTGGTCTAGCGGTTCTGGCGCTGCAGTCCGGAACCGCGGGACTGCTACGGTCGCAGGTTCGAATCCTGCCTCGGGCATGGGTGTGTGTGATGTCCTTAGGTTAGTTAGGTTTAAGTAGTTCTAAGTTCTAGGGGACTTATGACCTAAGATGTTGAGTCCCATAGTGCTCAGAGCCATTTTATTGTTTGGTGCAGCTTTCGACGCTAGTCTGTTCAGTGCAAGTCTACGTAACTACTGCGTCCTACATCAATTTAAACCTATTTACTGCACCCAAGCATTGGTCTCTCTTTCAGTTTTAACGCTCCACACGTTCCTCCCTTGCCAAACTGACGCTTCCTTGATACCTCAGGATGGATCCTGTTAGCTGATTCCTTATTTCAGTCAAGTAGTGTCATAAATTTCTTTTTTTTTTCCTCTTTTCGATACAGGGCGTCTAAAGAGTGGTCGATTCTATTTCTGTATTTACACCCAGTCGATCGGAGTGAAGATTAAAATTTATCCCTTCTATTGACCCGGTTGCACGTGGTGTGGATTAAATTGATTACAGCTGGTTCTGAGAGAATTAGATTAGGAAATGAGTCACTTAAAGTAGTAGATGAGTTTTGCTATTTGGGCAGCAAAATAACTAATGATGGACGAAATAGAGAGGATACAAATTAAAGATTGACAATGGTAAGAAAAGCGCTTCTGAAGAACAGAAATTTGTTAACATAAGGTATACATCATCTAAGTGTCAGGAGTCTTTTCTGAAGTAATTGAGTGGAATGTAGCCATGTATGGAAGTGAAACAAAGTGAAACATGGACGACAAACAGTTTAACCCAGAGAATAGAAGCTTTTGAAATGTGATATTACAGGAGGATGCTGAATATTAGATGGATCGATCACGGAACTAATGAGGTAGTACTGAACAGAATTGGGGAAAAAAGAAATTTGTAGCACAACATAACTAGAAGAAGGGATCGCCGGCCGTTGTGGCCGAGCGATTCTAGGCGCTTCAGTCTGGAACCGCGCGACCGCTACGGTCGCAGGTTCGAATCCTGCCTCGGGCGTGGATGTGTGTGATGTCCTTAGGTTAGTTAGGTTTAAGTAGTTCTAAGTTCTAGGTGACTGATAACCACAGCAGTTGAGTCCCATAGTGCTCAGAGCCATTTGAACCATTTGAGGTGAAATTATTTTCTTTAGTCGAGTTTGATTATAGATTTCTCTGTGACGCAACCCATCTTCAAATAAAACAGATATTACGGACATGAAATAAAAAGCTAATATCTCAATGTAATGTTTTACGGAGATAGCAGTTAATCGTAAGGAAAGCAGCACATGAATAATGTGCTGGGATGAAAGAAGGGGAAGCGTTACTTGGATACGCAGTCAAGCACCTCCTGGATACATAAAAGCTTACATTCTTCAACCAAGGCGTCTGCAAGTCCGAGAGAAGAACCACTAACGGCAGGTGGCAGCACGTCTCCACTCGTGATCCTCTTCCAATCCAAAAATACATTCCGGAATTGCACAAAATAATTTTAGTAACGGTATCACTGTTCTCAGGGATTGTCGACTTCGCCGGCCGGAGTGGCCGTGCGGTTCCGGGCGCTACAGTCTGGAACCGAGCGACCGCTACGGTTGCAGGTTCGAATAATGCCTCGGACATGGATGTGTGTGATGTCCTTAGGTTAGTTAGGTATAATTAGTTCTAAGTTCTAGGCGACTGATGACCTCAGAAGTTAAGTCGTATAGTGCTCAGAGCCATTTGAACCATTTTTGATTGTCGACTACTCTCTAATGATTGCTCATGGCAGTGAATTTTAAGGACGGACAAACATAAGTTGTAATGCTTCACACCACACACACACACACACACACACACACACACACACATACCAGGTGAAATTTGTACACGATTAGGAAGTTCAAATGGCTCTGAGCACTATGGGACTTAACATCTGTGGTCATCAGTCCCCTAGAACTTAGAACTACTTATACCTAACTAAGCTAAGGACATCACACACATCCATGCCCGAGGCAGGATTCGAACCTGCGACCGTAGCAGTCGCGCGGTTCCGGACTGAGCGCCTAGAGCCGCTAGACCACCGCGGCCGGCCCGATTAGGAAGTAAATCGGAAAGAAGACATAGCTTTTGTCAGAAGTAACGTCATTTAAGGAAATGCAGCATCGGGTTGTTCAAATAAGATACCACTGATGATTGCAAGGGGTCGTCACCAAGTCGAACAAACCGAAGTAATTATCTGCATCATTAACTCGTAAGAATTAACCAAACTTGTTTCATCAAAAGTTAACATAGACTCTCGGAAACAATTAGTATACCCTTTTAGAACATATGGAGTGCAGGAAATGATTACATTTACAGATCAATAACACAAGCGATTCTAAGTTTCCACATATCGACCCATGCTGAAACACCCTTATCCATACGTGGTGTAGCCTCGATGGGTGGCAATGTAGGCGATCGTACAGGTGGCGAATAATGTCCTGGGATACCTTATTCCACGTCTGTAGGATCTGTTCAGTAATACTATAACCGTGTTGATTGAATACTCACATGAGTCACTTCTCGTCCCATCACATCCCACACGTGTTCGATTGGCGACAAGTCCGCAGATTAAGCTTGCCAGAGAAGTTGCTCCATGTCCTGCAGAACATGTTGAGTTTCCCTGGCAGTGTGTGGGCGAGCGTTATCCTGTTGGAACAGCACGTCACCTTCCTGTTCCGAGAACAGCAAAAGAACAGTTCTAACAACATTCGAGTACCGAGCGCTGGTTAGAGTCACTCCAGAAACGCCAAATGTGAACGAGACTTTTAGCTTATCGCACTCTAGATCATAAGGCCTAGGGAGGTCAGTGTGTGTTGGGCGGATGCACTCTACGAGACGCACTGACCTACGTCGTAGGCACAAGCGACTTGCATGCAGGCAGAATCTACTCTCATCGCTGAAGACCACGGAGCGCCTTTCTGTCTTCCAAACTGATGTGAAGGTCGATGGCAGCATGTCATGACCTCGTACAAATGCAGGATGGTTTTCGATCGGTACCCCTGGGATTTGTAGTGGGATGATAGGGGCTAGCACGAGTGGGGTAGTGTAGGAATCTGGAACATTCTATAATAATTAGCCGACCGGAGTGGCCGTGCGGTTATAGGCGCTACAGTCTAGAGCCGAGCGACCGCTACGGTCGCAGGTTCGAATCCTGCCTCGGATATGGATGTGTGTGATGTCCTTAGGTTAGTTTGATTTAATTAGTTCTAAGTTCCTGGCGACTGATGACCTCAGAAGTTAAGACACATAATGCTCAGAGCCATTTGAACCAGCCATATAATAATTAGTACGGGAATACTTTAGTAAATAACTTTTACTTAACTTTGTCCTGCTACTGCTCTCCAAGAACATAACTAATAACAACTATATTTCTTGAATACAAATAACTCATTAACAAACATTAACTGGATTACACAACAAGCAAGAGAACACAATTCTGGTATTACATGCGTAATACATGCACGAACTAGAGGCTATGAACCTAGCGATCTGAAGGCTATTCTGATCTGACTCCGCTCACGACCTGTAGCTGACTGGGGCGGTGCAATCTGCAAGTTCAAAATGGTTCAAATGGCTCTAAGCACTATGGGACTCAACATCTGAGGTCATCAGTCCCCTGGACGTAGAACTACTTAAACCTAAGGACATCACACACATCCATGCCCGAGGTAGGATTCGAACCTGCGACCATAGCAGCAGCGCGGCTCCGGACTGAGCGCCTAGAACCGCTCGACCACCTTGGCCGGCGCAATCTGCAAGTCTCTGTTCGTGTCGTAAGGCGGAGCTGCAAGAGACAGCGAGTCCAGAGAGGTTGCAAGTACTGGGCCGCTATCGATTATCGCAACCTCTAGCGTGGTGTCTAACGACCCTCTGACGGCCGTGCACGTCGATGATGTGGTGTGAGTGGAGGACGGGCTAGAAGCGCGCGTGCCTGAAGTCCCACTGCTAATAACCGGTTCGCAACAGTTTGTGTCGGCAAATTTGAGCTCACAATCCTTCTTATCTGTGCTGTGGAAGCTGTAAGATCTGCCACTGCTGCCCTTCAAATACGCTGATCCCGAGGCGCGTCTGTGCTGCGTGTACGTCCAGACTTTGGCTACAGAAGTGAGAATGTTCACGTGACTACTGATAGCAGTATCGTAGTACAACTGACGCAACACTTCGAACCTGTGTAGTAATTTTTCCAGAGAATCATCCCGCCATTCGGAAGGGCACAATTTGACCCCGTTCAAACTCGCTTAGTTGGCTGTAGGAAACATGAGTGCTTCTCCGTGACATGGTTGCTATACCACTACGCTAAGTGTTGGCGGACAGCGTTGAAACCCTTATCGGTACATTTACTATCGCCCAGGTGGCATACGCAATCATCAGATCAAAGTAGACGTCGTCTTTCCAGATGTAATAATTTTTGCCGGCAGTGCAACACTCTCGAACTTTATTGAAACTAATGGCAATGACTTTCATCCACTCAACTATCATTTGACCGCCCTAACTGAAATCAGCTCATCTTAAATTATGTTCCGAAGGAACAGCGCATCTTACCCATACTGCACCTCGCCCACGGCTTCGAGCTACATTAAGACGATACTGCCTCCTCTCTCAACTCCATTGATTAAAAACATGTAACGTAGCGACTGATCATTTAAGGAAGAGCATAAAAAATGGTTCAAATGGCTCTGAGCACTATGGGACTTAACATCTATGGTCATCAGTCCCCTAGAACTTAGAACTACTTAAACCTAACTAACCTAAGGACAGCACACAACACCCAGTCAAAGGAAGAGCATAATGTCGGTTCGAGTGAGAACAGTTATTGTTAGCGGATCACGAATTTTACGGTTTGTTATTCACAACACTATTCGTCTCAAACACTTTTAAATATTCACAGCTTAGTAACATTCCGCATGCCACCATACGACATGAAACTTTTCTCACTGAAACTCTAAAGCCGACAATCGCGGCGCTTGTAATCATATTCCAAAGAAATTAGGAATTTCATCCGAACAGTGCCGACCTGCGAATCGTCTCAACCCAGCTTCTAGACTCGGACCCACGAACTGTCCTCTGGTAAGATTGCCAGGCTAAGTGCTCGGTCACAGCAACAAATCGGACACACATTATTCTGAACACTGTCAACGGGCAGCTATTACTTTGGAATGCTGGCTCGCAACACCAAAGGTACCAACAACACAATCATGCGATAAAGCATACCAACAAATTTACTCTCGAATGTTACACAAAACGACAAATATCTTGACATTTGACTATGTAGGATCCTCAGGAACTGCCTAGTTCTAAAGATTGTCAGACTCGACTTTAAGCTTCTCAGATCGTTTTTCACTAGCGCTGGGAGGAGGACAATTAATAAGCTCGTTGCTAGAGAGCGACAACCTTCCTGACTGGCCGAAAGAGAACTCGGCGGAACGTTCCAGAAAAAAATGCCAATATCGACAGGCGGGAAGCGCCCTAATTTGTCGAAAAGAAAACGAGCTGGATCCCCGGCAAGAAGCTACAAAAGACTACAAAAGAACAACTCTGTTTCCTCCACCAATCGACAGAGACGCACAAAGTCTCAGACATTATCTAGCCTAAGAATTACCTGTAGAAGTGGAGAGGAGGTGGAGAAAGAGGTAGCCAGCAAAAACATGAAATAACTTTCAGACACACACATACAAGGCAGCATTCTGCTCACGAGATATTAGGACACAGGGTACGGTCCTAAGTTTGTGTCGGAATATTGATTGAAGAGGATTAATTAATAATGAAAGATGGCTTACATGGTGGCCTTTCATTTCTTATAGGTTGTCCGATCTACCCATCTAATCATCTGCATTTTCATGTAGAAGCACATTTCAAAACCTTCTATTCACTTCTTGTGTCAACTCTTTATCTTCCATGATACACTTCCGTACAAGACTACACTATAAGCAAATACCTTCGGAAATGGCACCCTAACATTTACATTTATATTCTTTATTAACAATTTCTTCTTTTTCAGAAATGATTTGCTCGCTATTGCGAATTTTTATTTTATACCTATTTTAATTCGGCTATCGTCCCTTATTTTGCTGCCGAAATAACAAAACTCGTATTCTGCTATTAGTGTCCCATTAGCCAATCAAATGCCATTAACTTCGCCTGATTAAATTCGACTACATCCCATTAACCTTATTTTGCATCTATTGATGTTAATTTTACATCCGCTTTCCTTCATGCGATACATTTAGTTCAGTTGATATTCCAAGTTTTTCGCCGTTCCTGGCAGAATTACAAAGTCATCATGAAATCCAAAATGTTAGTACTCCTAACTTTTGAACCTTAATTTCCTTTAGAAATTTCTCCTTTGATTCATTTCGCTTTGCTCAGTGTATAGACTGATTGGCATTAGGGATACGATTAGAGATAGGCTGTATCTACATCTACGTTCGCAACCTTATCTCACTTCATTTTCAACTAGTGCTTCCCTCTCACACCCCTCAATTCATACTCCTTTAATCTGGTTTTTGTACAAGTTGTGGATTCCCTTCCTCTCCCTGTATTTTATCCATGCTTCCTACAGAATTTTGAAGTGTTTATCCAGTCAAAAACTTTCTCGAAATCTGCAAAACCTTATCGTGGGTTTACCGTTCTTCACTCTATCTTCTAAGTTTAGTTGCAGTCAATGTTGCCTCCATTTTTATATGTTACCAAGAATCCAAATCGATTTGCTCTGAGGTAATATGGATTACAAGGTTACTCATGGTATGGTGCAGGATAGCGATACATCCTTGACCTGGCACATCTCTGCTTCCTAGTGTCTTTGCATGCGACGGTGGCGCCACCGAAAGGCTGTGCGGAGCCGAGTTGGCAGTCCGGGTTGAGAGGGGAGACACCAGGGATCGGTTGGTGCGCCATCAGTGTTGCCAATTTAGTGGAGTTTCCACTACAACTGGTGGCGAAATATTGCTTCTGGTGGCTGGTGGATTTTATAGTTCTTTAGGAGAATTCAGTTTCAGTTACTGAAACTGCGATCTCTCAACCACTAAGCTATTTATATATTTCGAAATATGTTTATCTTCTTTATTTGATTTCCGGAGTATTTAGATATTACTGGGAAGAGAACACTAGTGCATTATAATGTTGCATCAAGAGAACCATCACATTTGATAGACTACATTCGGGGATCCCTGTAGAATGAACAGTATTTAGTAGCACCTACTTATAGTTCATTTCACGAGTGAAGGCGGGCTTGTTGTGTAACCGATTGTTGTGCAACTGGTTGTTGTGCTACCGGTTGTTGTTTGAAGCTAGAACCCTGCTGAATGGGCGTTCTCTCTCTGCTAATATGGATGGAATGTGTAACACTTATATCGATTAGAAGTAGGTTTATATTATGTAACTGTATACCTGTAATTGCTAAGTGTGTATTCTTTATTAATTAAGGTCATGGATTTGTGACAGGAAATTTAAAGTATTGTAATTTTCATATGGAAAAAGCCAAATGATGTTTAAAATAATGACATTTTATAATATGGGTATATTTAGAAGAAAAACGTTGTATATTGGAAGCTGGTTCATGGTTAGGGCACTTCTGTTGTAAAATGTAAAACATGTAGAGAAGTCCCTCTGCAACGGAAGTGGCTAGGCGCGATGTAAAAGGTGGTTCTGACGGTCGAACTTGTCGGCTACTTCGTGGAAACGGTACGCAGTCAGTGGCTAGCAGTTGCACAGTACACATCGACGGTACCAAGGAGGCAATAGGAAGCCACTTTGCAAGGAATTTTGCCTCGGATGTGGATTTCGCTGTTGCATGATACTCTCGGCAATAAGTAATGGCTCTAACACATTAAAAATCTGTAGCCAAGAAGAAATTGTATACAGCATACAAACATCAAAAGCTGTGAGTTCAGTTAGCCGCCACGTCGCTTGCCACCATTACTTCGCCACTGCTCCACCAACTTCATGCATACAGGTATGTATCAGAGCATGGACCAGTTAATTTGTGTGAGTGATTTTAATAACAATCCAAGTGCTGTAAACCTGTGTTTAGAACCATAGCTTTCATCCTGATCATAAACCTATGCAGGATCCCCTCCTAAGTATTTTTAAAACAGAGTATCCTGTTTCAGATGCACTATTATTGCTTAATTATGTTTGTCAGTTTTTCAAGAATTATTAAAAGTGAAGCTAGTTAGAATTTTACTAAAATACTCTCAACTTATTGCAAGGCATCGTTTAGCAAAAATTCACTACCAGACTGTGTAAACGTTACTGTCTAAAATACCTGCTTCACAGGTGATGAAAGAAAGGCAAATAAGTTATACTCATTTGAAATTTAATTTAGCTTTGATTACTATCATGAACGAATTTTTGATGTTAATTGAGCTCAGTGTTGAATAATTTTCCTTGAAAAGAGTAAAAA
This sequence comes from Schistocerca nitens, assembly GCF_023898315.1. NCBI lineage: Eukaryota > Metazoa > Arthropoda > Insecta > Orthoptera > Acrididae > Schistocerca > Schistocerca nitens. Next base: position 286,348,115 of record NC_064619.1, read on the forward strand.
CATAAATTATTCCAAGTGAAGCTAAGAACTAAATTTAGTTGAATTGAATTTTGCTACTGAAATAATTATAGAGTTTGACTAGTGATACAATATCAGTTTATGGGTCCCAACCATATTCTTCTCATATTATAAAGATAGTAGGAATATTATTGCTACTAAGGAAATCTGATACAATTTCATAATTGGGTGTAAAAACAGTGTAATTATGGTATCATTTAATTTTATTTGTGTCAGTTAAGTTAGAACCTCCTCCTGGCCAATTATAGTTCTGCACTCCTTGCAGTAACTTTTCAGTACTGATCCAAGTAACAACCTTGAGTGTAGCTCTTATTAGAGTGAGTTTGGTACAAATTTTGCTTTCTATAATTACTAATACGTGCAGTATTGGTGACTGCTGCTACACACGGCTCAGAGTGTCCTGTGTCCGTTTACATCCTGTGTATTATTCAAAGGGAAATATTAATGAAAGTATCATCAATAACTAATATTTAGTTTTCTTAAACATATATTTCCAAATTCATGTGCATAATTGGGCTGGAGACGGTTCATTTTTTCATTCGTATACGAAACGTACTGCTTTCTTTAAACCCCAAAGTTTAAAGCCTGCTTAGTTTTTCTGTTGAATTCAGCATATTCAAAATAACTGTCCGATACCTTTATCCGTTAGACATACATGCACTGCCAAATTTATAAATCCTCTCAGAGGGTACTGTAACATTAATTTGTGTCACGACACGCTAGCGTTATAAATGGAAAACGAGTACCAGGCAGTAGTGCATGAATTCTGCAGGAAATGAAGTTGTGTTAAATTAAATCATTGTCTGAGTCGAGTTTCTGCCCTTAAACATTGCTGAATTTGCATTATACTGCAGAAGTAATTCAAATACGTCCACAGGTAGGTTTAATTGTTATGGGTAGCCACTAATTACCATTTAAGCTTTACATTAATGCGATTCTGCAATTTTAACTATCTGTTGCGGGTATTCAGTGGAGTACCATCTGTATTGTGGCTCTATTAAATTCAATGGCCGTTAAATGGCTAAATCTTGAACTGACTTTCATTATTTATCGTTTATTATTATGAATCTGTTGTAAATACTTGTGTGTTTTTACCTTTTCTACAGAAGACTGAATGTGGTATGGAAGCTAGAAAATATGAAAAGGGGAATGTAATGGCTTAATCTGCATAGGATTTGTGGTTAAGTGAGTTTACGATAACATCAACAACAGCAGAAAATGCTAAAACGGGAGTAGGGTTCGTTATAAATAGAAAGGTAGTGGAGAGAGTGTGTTACTGTGAACAGTTCAATGATAGGGCTGTTGTGATCAGAATCGACAGCAAACCGAGGCAGGTAACGATAGTTCAGGTATTTGCTCCGACATCGCAAACTGAAGACGAAAAACTAGAGAAAGTATATAAGGTTACTCAACGGGTAATGCAGTACGTATAGGAAACTGAAAATCTATTAGTCATGGGGGACAGGAAAGAGGCTGTAGTGGAAGAAATAGAAGAAAGGGTTACAAGATAGTATGGGCTTTGTACTAGGAATGAGAGAGAAGGAAGACTAATTGAGTTCTGTAATATATTTCCGCTAGTAATTACCAATACTCTGTTCAAGAATCACAATAGGAGGAGGTGTACTTGGAAAAGGTTAGAAAATATAGGAAGATTTAAATCATGGTCAGACAGAGATTATGGAATCAGATACTGGGGTAAAGCGTACCCAGGAGTTTCTTACCACATTATCTGATTTCGTAATCTCTGTCTGACCATGAAGTTTAAGAGATTAGTCAGGAAGAATCATTGCACAAAGAGGTAGGATACAGAAGTGCTAAAGAATGAAGAGTTACGTTTATACTTCTCTAAGGCTATAGATACTGCATTAATGAATAGCTTAGTAGGCAGTACAGTTGAAGAGGAGTGGACATCCCTAAAAAGCTAATTGTACTGAAATGCAGGAGGATCTGCAACGAATTGACGCATGGTGTAGGGAATGGCAATTGCATCTCAATGTAGACAAGTGTAATGTGCTGCGAATACATAGAAAGAAAGATCCTTTATCATTTAGCTACAATACAGCAGGTCAGCAACTGGAAGCAGTTAATTCCATAAATTATCTGGGAGTTGGCATGAGGAGTGATTTAAAATGGAATGACCATATAAAATTAATCGTCGGTAAAGCAGATGCCAGACAGAGATTTATTGGAAGAATCGTAAGGAAATGCAGTCCGAAAACAAAGGAAGTAGGTTACAGTACACTTGTTCGCCCACTGCTTGAATACTGCTCATCGGAGTGGGATCCGTACCAGATAGGGTTGATAGAAGAGACAGAGAAGATCTAACGGAGAGCAGGATCATTTAGTAATCGCGAAAGCGTTAAGGAGATGATAGATAAACTCCAGTGGAAGACTTTGCAGGAGAGACGCTCAGTAGCTCGGTACGGGCTTTTGTTGAAGTTTCGAGAACATACCTTCACCGAGGAGGCAAGCAGTATATTGCTCCCTCCTACTTATATCTCGCGAAGAGACCATGAGGATAAAATCAGAGAGATTAGAACCCACACAGAGGCATACCGACAATCCTTCTTTCCACGAACAATACGAGACTGGAATAGAAGGGAGAACCGATAGAGGTACTCATAGTACCCTCCGCCACACACCGTCAGGTAGCTTGCGGGGTATGGTTGTAGATGTAGAAAGCGCAATCGCAGAAGTTAGAGAGAAATAGGTGCAAAGAAGGTAATTGCGAAGAAACTATGTGTAGCAGAGGAAATACTTCAGTTGAACGATAAAAGAAGGAAGTACAAAAACGTTGAGGGAAATTCAGGAATACAAGAATACAAGTCGCTGGGGAATGAAATAAATAGGAAGTGCAGGGAAGCTAAGACGAAATGGCTGCATAGAAATTGTGAAGAAATTGAAAAAGACATGATTTTCGGAAGGAAACGCTAAGCATATAGAAAGGTCCATACAATCTTCGGTCAAATTAAAACCAAGGATGGTAACATTAAGAGTGCAACGGGAATTCCTCTGTTAAAAGCAGAGAAGAGAAAAGATAGGTGGAAAAAGTACACTGAAGGCCTCTATGAGGGGCAAGATTTATCTGATATGATAGAAGAAGAAACAAGAGTCGAGTTAGAAGAGATAGGGGATACAATATTAGAATCAGAATTTAAAAGACCTTTAGAAGATTTAAGATCAAATAAGGCAGAAGACTTACTTGACTTAATTCCTTTGGCCCCTATGAGGGCATAGGGCATCCAGGAGAACTCGCCATCCGTCTCTGTCTTTGGCCATTTGCCTCAATTCTGCCCAGGTCTTGCCAACTCTTTTTGCTTCCCCTTCCACTGTCCTCTTCCATGTGCCCCTTGGTCTTCCTCTCTTCCTTGTTCCCTGTGGATTTCATTCCAATGCTTTTTTCTCGATGGCTCCATCTGGTTTTCTCAAGGTGTGCCCCAACCAGCCCCACGTTCTCTCTCGCATCTGGTCTTCTATAGGTATCTGGTTTGTTATTCGCCAGAGCTCCTCATTACATATTTTTTCTGGCCACCAGATATTCATGATGCGTCGAAGACATCTATTTATGAAGCTTTGTAACTGGGTTGTTATCTTTTTGTCCATTTTCCAGCTTTCACTGGCGTACAGGACAGCCTTCACATTTGTATTAAAAATACGGATTTTTGTTTTGTATGTGATATTTCTATTTTTCCATATTGGATGCAATTGTATGAAGGCAGCATTTGCCTTTTTAATGCGGTTTTTCACGTCGTCATCAGCTCCACCATCTTCCGCCACTATACTACCCAGATACAGGAATGAGTTGACAGTCTCCACTCGCTGCTTGCCTATTAACAGGGGCACCTCCATGTTACCTGAATTTACTCTCATTTCCTTCGTTTTGCCTGTATTTATCTTGAGGCCAGCAGTCTCTGCTTCTTCTTTCAGCAAGCTTAATTTAGCTTGCATATCAGTCAGCCTTGGAAATAAGGCAGAAGGGACAGTTAATATTCCATCCGATTCTAAAATCATTGGGGGACGTGGTAACAAAACGACTATTTATGATGGTGTGCAGAATGTACGAGTCTGGCGATATACCATCTGACTTTTGTAAAAATATCATTCACATAATTTCGAAAACTGCAAGAGCTGACAAGTGCGGAAATTATCGCACAATGTACTTAATAGCTCATGTATCCAAGTCGCTAACAAGATCAACCTACTAAAGACTGGAAAAGAAAATTGAAGATGTGTTAGATGACGATCAGTTTGGCGTTAGGAAAGGTAAAGGCACCAGCGAGGCAATTCTGACGGTTCGGTTGATAATGGAAGCAAGACTAAAGGAAAATCAACGCACGGTCAGAGTATTTGTCGACCTGGAAAAAGCATTCGGCACTGTCAAATGGTGCAAAGTGTTCGTAATTCTGAGGAAGATAAGGATAAGCCATAGAGAGGGACGGGTAATATACAACATGTAGAAGAGCCAAGAGGGAATACTAAAAGTGGGTGAGCAAGAACGAAGTGCTCGGATTAAAAATAGTGTAAGACAGGCACACACTCTTTCGCCCCTACTGTTCAATCTATACATCGAAGAAGCAATGATGGACATAAAGGTTCAGGTGTGGAATTATAATTCAAGGTGAAAGGATATCAACGACATGATGCGCTGATGACATTGCTATCCTGAATGAAAGTGAAGAACGAGATATGCTGAATGGAATGAACAGCCTAATGGGTATAGAATATGGATTGAGAGTATTTAATAGAAGAAAGATGAGAGTGATAAGAAGCAGCGGAAATAATAAAATCGAGAAACCTAACAACAGGATTGATGGTCAAGAAGTAGATGAAGGAATTCTACTACCTAGGCAGGATAATAACCGATGGCAAACAGAGTAAGGAGAACATCAAAGCAGACTATCACTGGCAAAAATGGCATTCCTGGCCAAAAGAAGTCCACTAGTACGGAACAAAGGCTTTAATCTGAGGAAGAAATTTCTGAGAACGTACGTTCGGAGCACACCATTGTATGGTAGTGAAATTTGAGCTTTGTGAAAACCGGAACAGAAGAGAATCGAAGTATTTTATATATAGTTCTATACACGAATGTTCAAAATTAGGCGAACTGGTAAGGTAAGGAATAAGGAGATTCTGCGCAGAAACTGAGAGCAAAGGAATATGTTGAAAACACTCACAAGAAGAATGGACAGGATGATAGGACATCTGTCAAGACATCACGGAATAACTTCCGTGGTACTAGAGGGAGTTTTAGGCAGTAAAAACTGTAGATGAATACAGAGATTGAAATACATCTATCAGATAACTGAGGATGTAGGTTGTAAGTTCTACTCCGAGATGAAAGGGCTGCACAAGAGAGGAATTGTGGCAGGCTGCATCAAACCAGTCAGATTACCGATGACGAAAGAAAGATTCAGTAATGCTTTCAGCTGCACGGCCCCTCTGTATAAATTAGCTCTTTGAGATTTAATGATAAAAGATTTTGAATATTTTTAAAGAGTTGCTTTGATATATTAACAAGTCTTGACCAAGGGAGAGAATATGTAATGTTAGGTGTCGTCAGTAATGTAATGTACATTTCAGATACCTTGTTTGAAACAAAATTTGTCATAGTGTTATTCTGTACCTCATCCACTCAACCCTTGCTCCACACTCCTACGTGATACAGTACCTCCACTGTACATTCCTGAATCATCAGTCTGAGTGGGATTTGTAATTTTTGGTAACTTGCCAAAATCGCTAAAAAACGCATTGTGTTGGATGGCCGGCTTCAGCAGACCTATGCTGTCATCGTAAGATCCGATAATAACGGCATAGTTCTGTCGGAAACGGTCATCTAATAAAATGCTTTTTTGGTGATCTTGGCAACTGAAGTTTTCTTCATTTACCGTATCTCCAATGTTTCAGAAGACGAATGTGCAAAAACTACAGAATATAAAGGATAATGACACATATCAGTATCATCATCATGTCCTCCTCGCTGAGTCCGGCGACAGCGACTCCATCAGTCGTTTAGTACGTATTGTGGGAGGTTTGGATGTGGCTTTCAAAACGGAGCTTTGCTTTGAAGACCCGGTCGCACGAAGTACAATACAGTTGCCAGTGGAGTAATACGATAGATGTAATTAGGCTTGGGCTTAGATTTGCGGAGCTTTCGTGTATCGTCCAGTTTCTTTAGGCGGATATGCTCGAATTGTTCCACGCTCTTGTGTACAGTTGAGCGCCACTCTGATCGTTGCAATGCAAGCTCCTCCCAACGTTTGCTCGGAATGCCACAGGTTGTGAGGTGGCGTTTGATGGTGTCTTTATATCGCAGATGCTGGCCACCTTGCCGCCGCTTTCCACACGAGAGCTCTGAGTAGAACACCGCTTTGGGAAGTCTACTGTCGCCCATGCATATGACATGGCCACTCCATCTCAGCTGGTGTTTCTTCAAGGGAATTTCAATGCCAGGCAGTTTCACGCGACGCAAAATCTCTGTGTTTGGAACACGGTCTTCCCATTTCATGTGGAGAATTGATCCCAGACATCGATGATGGAAGGTGTCTAGCCACCTAATGTCAGCTTTATAACAGCACCAGGTTACCGAGGCGTAGAGTAAAGTTGGTAATGTTTTTGCAGTGTAGACCGCAATTTTAGATTGTAGTCTGAGATCAAGTGATTTCCATACTCGGTGACTCAGTTTACCGAAAACTGAGGCTGCATTGGCTATACAAGCTGCAATTTCTGTTGTGAAGCTGTTGTCGCCTCTAATTTGGCTACCTAGATATTTAAAGTGTGACACGTTTCCCAAATGTTTGTTGTTCAACTTAATACTGCAGTCGTCTGTATTGGAACCCCTAAGTGATTGGTGATGCTTATGACTAAACCAAATTTTCTGCAAGAGTCATTTAGCAGGTTCATGTATGTTTGGAGAGATTCAGGAGAATTAGCCATAATGCATACGTCGTCTGCGTAAAGAATTTCTAAGACAGAAATTTCATTTACGCGACTTTTGTTCTGAGGCGAGTGATGTTGAAGATACTTTTGTCTGTTCTCCAATCAAGACCCATTTGACTACTGCAGGTTTTGGTCGCGTCTCTCATAGCAGCTGCGAAATAAAGTGAGAAGAGTGTGAGCGCCAGCCTTGTTTTACACCGCATGTAACGGGAAACTGGTCTGACAGCTCGTTTTCATGGCGGATTTTTGCCATCATGTTGTCATGAAACTGTCTAATCAAGTTAATAGTTTTGTCTGGGCAGCCGTTTTTCTTTAGTATAATCCAGAGAGCTTCCCGTGGGACTCGGTCGAATGCTTTTCCCAGGTCTACAACGCACATGAACAGAGGCCGATGTTGCTCTAAGCTTTTCTCTTGACAACAAATATGGCAGCCACTGTGCCTGAGTTCGGGCGAGAGCCACACTGGGTCTCTGGTACCACGTATCAGTGTGTCTCCACGTGCCGATTCGTAATACGCGCCGTGGTTTTAGCTGCACCACGGAAAGGCCTGTCAGACCATATACACAAAGTCACATCAAATTTGTTCGCTCGTGCAAGAAGGCATTCCGATGAACAAATCTCCAACGTGCGCTGCTGTGGGCAATTCGTAGTAGCAAAGTACTGATGTTTAATACATCACAAATAGTGCGTGTATTGAGTTAAAAACTTGGCGAGGTACTCTATTCATTGATACTGTGATGAGCCAACACATGATCATCTGCTTATTAGCTTGTTTGTCCGTCTTTGGAACGCAGTTTGTCATTGATCCTGTGTATCAGGTTCAAAAATGGCTCTGAGCACTATGGGACTCAACTTCTGAGGTCATTAGTCCCCTAGAACTTAGAACTAGTTAAACCTAACTAACCTAAGGACATCACACACATCCATGCCCGAGGCAGGATTCGAACCTGCGACCGTAGCGGTCTCGCGGTTCCAGACTGCAGCGCCCAGAACCGCACGGCCACTTCGGCCGGCTGTGTATCAGGGATCAGACACTTCGTTGCCAGTTTTGAGGAGGTATGGGGCATTATATGTCTAAGCACAGGTCATATAATTCGGGTAAATAATGGGTCTCTATTTGCGTATGCGATGATGGCGCCTGATTACGACACAGGTGGGTTCCATAGGACCTACATCAGGTGAATTTGGTCGCAGAGACGTCAACATGAGTTCATTGTAATTCTCCTCAAACCACTGTAGCATGGTTCTGGCTCTGAGACATGGACGATTATACCACTGAAAGATGACACCGCCGTCGGGGAAGACATCAAGCATGTAGAGATGCAGGTGGTTCGCAGCTGTCACCGTGTCTTCGATTACTACCATAGGTCACATGCAAGCGCAGGAGAATGTCTCCCATAGCATAATACTGTTCCCACCAGACTGCCTACGCGACGCGCTGTACGTTTCAAGCCGCCGTTTACCTCAACAACGACGTTTGTGGAGACGACCATCGACTTAGTGTAGCAAAAATGTGGTCGATTCGAAGAGCCGACATTTTCCTATTCGTAGACGGTCGAATCCCGGTGGTCTTGTGCTTACTCCAAACTGTAATATTTCTGGCTTAGTCAGCCATCATATTAGGCTCCAAGAAGCTGTTCCCAGAGCGGTGGATATCCAAGAAGTATATAGATGACGAAATGTGGTGTGAGGTACCTGTGACAGATGTTAGATTCGGTACCATTCCCGTGATAAAGTCCACCTGCATAATGCTACTGCTCTGTGATTGGCTGTTGTGTTCGGAGCAAGGGCGCCAAAACGTTAAAGTACCGGTATAATTGTTATTAATAGTTAAACTACTCATTGGAATGACTTCACTTTTTAATATAAATACCTCTCAACAGCTGACTATCAATCAATCATTTTAGAATTATTAAAAAGAATTTAAATTAAAAACAAAAGACTGACGAAATTGCAGGCGAAGCGTTCGGGTCACGCCTTTTCTGGTATGGCGCGCGAAGTTTTTCGGGCTGTTCGTCACTCTGGATTAGGCAGTCGAGAAAAACAGACATGTTGTCTGTCGTAGGATGTATTTCCAATTTTTATTTAAGTTCCTGTTCGTCACTCTGGTTTAGGCAGTCGAGATGTACAGTCATGTCATCTGTGGCAGGATGTGTTTGCCAGTATTCAGTATTAAAAGATTCACTCCCGTTGTCATGAGGCACAGACACGTGCCACAAATAGTGTAAAGATACATTTTCGTAAACATTGTGTTTGATCATGTACTTTGCTGTATCAGAAGGTGTTGTATTAAGATCATGTAGTATTGTCGTGTGGCTATATTAAGATAGGCGAGTAACATCCCAAAGAAAAGATACATTATTTCAGAACAGAACCTCGCCTGAAGTCAGTTTCAGCCTCAAGATACAGAACCTACGACCTGCGTGCTGTTTTCTGCGCTGGGGATATCGACTTGAAGACAGCAGGTTAGTGAACTATAACAGAACCTTCGTATTCCACACAGTGCAGTGCAAACAACTAGGCGCCTCACGTGTACTGCATGCACAGGACAAACGTGCTCAGTGACACGTCATCTGCAGTAATGCAGAGGAGGTAAGGGAGGATGATCGTTATTAACACCAACAATCAATTCATTCTTCCTTTCTTCCCGTAAAACACAGTTCACGATCTCGTTGGGCCAACATGTGTTCATAGGAATGGTCTGCTACGGAGTTCTATGTTCAACAATATGCGATGAACGTTGTACTCCGAAACACTTGTTCGTGCAGCAACGTTGTGCTCTTTTGGCAGAGACGGTTCACAGAGCAGCCAAGTCTCCTTACCCCACGTTCTGTGAAGTGTCGGGGAGTCCAACCATCAAGCACCTAGTGGTAGCTTCACTGTTCTTCTACCTTTTTCTATAGATGCTCATGACAGTAGCACGTGAATATTCGATCAGCTTCCCAGTTTCCGAAATATCCGTTCACACGCTCTACGTAATAATAATCTACCCTTTGTCAAAGTCACTTATCTCGCTGGAAATGCGAAGTCCACATAGGCGCTGAGCGACGTGTTCATACGAAGGGCGTTCATTGAGTAATGCAACACATTTTTCTTGACCCATTTTGTTTTAAAAAACTCTGCATTGGTTGGGGAATATTTCCACTTCAGCCCCTATAGTTTCCCTAAGTTCCGATAGCTGACTGCGCTATGCGTGAGCTTCATAGTGGTGTCTGTCCTGACGTGCGTTCCGGGCACAGAGTTGTCATTGAGTTTCTTTCGACGGTAAACCAGAGCATTGCAGGTATTCATAGCCGCTTGCAGAATGTCTACGAAGACTTGGCAGTGAACGAAAGCACGGTGAATCATTGGGCGAAGAGTTTGTCATTATTGCAACAAGATCGGTAAAACTGTCCGATCTTCGTGCCGACTGGCCACACACACAGCTTTGACTCCTGAAATGTAGGACCGTGCGGACAGTGCCATTCGAGGTGATCGACGGGTCGCAATCAGACTTCTCACTGCATGACTGGACGTCTCTGTTTGCAGTGCTGACACGCTCGTCCACAGTCAAAGGTGTGTGCTCGCTGGTTTCCTATCCAGAACACCATAAGGAGCAACAAAATACCACCTGTGTAGAATAGCTTGCACGTTATGAGGCTAATCGTCGCAATACTTTTTGTCGAACATTGTCACAGGTGATGAAACATTACTTCGAACTGGAAACAAACGGGCAATCCATGGAGTGACGTCATATCCCTTCTATTCCAAAGAAAAAGTTTAAAGCCACTCCCTCAGTTTGTAAAGTCATGGCGACGGACTTCTGGGACTCTGAAAGGGTTATTCTGCTTGACTTCATACCTCACGGTGCAACGATCTACTCTGAAGTGTAATGTGCTACCCACAGGAAATTGAAGAAACTATTTCTGAGTGTTCGTCGCCATAATTTTCCATGACAACGCGAGGCCTCACGAAAGTCTGCGCACTCAGAGGAGCTCATAAAAAATCTTCCTCATCCAACCTACAGCCCGGATCTCTCACCTTACGACTTCCATCTGTTTGGCCCATTGAAGGATGCACTCCGCGAGAAACAGTACTCTGACGGAGGCGAGGTGATTTATGCAACGAGACGTTGGCTCCGATGTGAGCATTAGAGTGGTACCACATCAGCATGTTGGACTACCAGTAAGGTGAAGTAAGGCCGTCGAAATGAATGGAGATTACGTCGAAAAATAAGGTCTTGTGACCAAAAGAGTGGGGAAGAATGAGATGTTTTGAAATGCTGAAAGAAAAAGCAACCTTGCTATGAGAAAACGTGACGTTCCTTAATGAACGTCCCTCGTGTAGAACGAGAAATTTATTTTAGCCTAATGGACACAGGCGTTCTACATACGTCATTAATACGTTTCTCTGTGCACGCTGATTTAACTTGTATAAGAGATGTAAATAAAGATAGCGGACATATGTTTCTCTTTATATAAATTATGTCGTTGGGCGAAATGCAACACTTGTATTCAACCCACAATTTTTTGCAACCGTGTAGTTTAGTAGTTAGGTTCAAAAATGGTTCAAATGGCTCTGAGCACTATGGGACTTAACATCTTAGGTCATCAGTCCCCTAGAACTTAGAACTACTTAAACCTAACTAACCTAAGGACATCACACACATCCATGCTCGAGGCAGGATTCGAACCTGCGACCGTAGCAGTCCCGCGGTTCCGGACTGCAGCGCCTAGAACCGCACGGCCACCGCGGCCGGCCAGTAGTTAGGTATTAATATGGATACATTAAGTATGTTACACAGTCTTCCGTAATAAAGGACAGTGTACTCTTTTCCAAGCAAGACACTGTTCTTAAAATTTGCTCTATATTTCGATGTACTACTTAGATTTACATCATTCCCGGTATAAATCCTAAGTGCAAGTCAACATCAGTTTTAAGGTTTCTATTTTTGTAAGATAATTCATCATAAGTACCGCTCAGTTCACGTCTGCACTGAGTAACCTAGACATCGGGAGACGTATTCGATGATGTAGATAAACATCGTATTGACATGGTTAAAATTATATAAGTTTGTTACTGTTTCTTAAAGTCTATCTCGTCAGTATGGTGCGTATGGCACTGCTTTTTTAAATAAAAAAGCAAACACATTGTCTAGCTCTTATGATGAGAAAATAGAAACATAAAAATGAGCATTCTGATGTAATGACACAGATTACACTATAATATTGATATCCTTCCTTGAAGATAACTTTCTTTTAAAGTTCTTGCCCATATTAAACACACTGCGAGCGTAAGAATTTTCCCTGATGTATGTCATAAACAATTTTATGTTGCAAAATTTATAAACGTTATGTACTTTAATTATATATAAAATTTCCATATTTGTCTGATTAAAAATTACCATATTTGTCTGATTTGTATTATATATTTATGTAAATAAAAATAGTTCTTAATAATGTATTAACATTTATATAGAACTATGCACTTATGTTCTGTGCTGTATACTAGATGATAATGCAGTCAGGCGCCACAGTGCTAACTGATGAACCTAATGTGGTGGTCGTTGTGTTTACACCAAAATTTATTCTACATTTGACATAGCGATTTGTAGTGATCTTCATGTTAGTGGGACGTGTATATGCAATGCGAAAAGACAATATATCGTAACATTTTAAAGCACAAGATGTGTAACGGATCCATAGTTTGTGTTAAAACACGATTTATCGTGTTATGATATCATGATTGTAAAATATTTTTCCTGCCAATTCCTCTTCACCCTTTTGCAGATCCGACGATGACAGCATAGCTCTGTCGAAACCGGTCATCCAGTGAAATCATTTTTTACTGATCTTGGTTTGAGAAGTTTTCTTCAGCTGCCATACACTGCATACCTGCCCAGACTGGCAATGTCTGAAATATGTGAAGAATTTTATAAAAAATGTTACGATATTAATTACAAACAAGCAGGAAATATGTGATACAGGAGCTCATGAAGCTGCTAGTGATCGAAATGAAGGGTGTTCTACAGACTGAAGAAATATCGCAAGTGTGTGTCTGCAAGGCAGACCATTCTAGTGGCCGTACGGAGTGTCTGTATTGCATTGCTTCCTGTGACATCCCGTCTGGACAGCTTCTCTGTTGCCATCGCACGCTGATGGGACAACAAATGTAGAACCTTGAAAAATAACGGTCTAGTCTTTGTCGTTCGCCGTAGCTTGCAAGTGAAGGACTTGACATTGTATCCAAGCATGGCTCAAGATACACTCAGGAATCAGAATAAAATCAAGCAATAGCCATGAATGCATAAGCGATTATGTTAATAGCCTTTTCCCTGAACCAGCTTTCTCATGGTCAGGGTGGCATGTTAAAAGGATGCAAAATAAAACCAGTTTAATATGCGATCCCAAGAAATCAGTCAGAGGAGAAGGTCTCTTCTTCTCATGCAAGGAGCATCGTGTGTCTAGAACGTGATCTGTAATTGCTCAACTGAGGTTACAACGATACGTGTATGTGAAGTGTTGAGATATATCCTTGATGCTGTAATTCCAGAAACAATATGTTCCTGTGTGACTATTATTCGATTTATTAGTAACACAACCACGATTTCGGCATTTGTTCCATTATCTAGTCGGTTTACTGCAGAATTCTTCAGCATATTCTAGATTCGAATGCAATAAGTTTCCTTGAGAGAGAAAAGTTTATATCCCCAAATCAATACGGATTTAGATAACATCGAAACTCAACTTGTGTTTTTCTGGCACGATATGCTACGAGCAGTGGATGAAGGGCGACAGAAAGATTCCATAACTCTAGATTTCTGAAAAGTGTTTGATACAGTGCTACACTTTGTTGACGAAGGTCCGAGCATACATAACAGGTTTTCTATTATACGAATGAATCGAAAACATTTTATATAATAGAACCTACTACGTTTCCTGATAAACGAATGTTCATCGGAGACAAACTTATGGTCATAAATATCTCAGGAAGGTGTGACAGGAACGTTCTTGTTCTCTGTGTACGTAAATTATCTGGCGGAAAGGGAGAGCAAAAGTCCGCGACTGTGTACTGATGACTCTGTGGTGGACCAGAAAGCATCGTCTCTGAGAGAACGTAGGGCACAAAATGGCTTACACTGTCTGGATGGACAAACTTGTGGTTCCTGAAGAGGGTCAGTAATCTTTTCAGTACTTGTAGCAGCAGATGGCTGTCTGATCTGGCCTTGTAACATAAACCAAAACGGCCTTGCTGTGCTGGTACCGCGAAAGTCTGAAAGCAAGGGGAAACTACAGCTGTAATTTTCCCCGAGTTCATGCATCTCTACTCTATGGATAATTGATGATGCCACCCTCTTTGGTAAAATATTCTGGAAGTGAAACAGTCCCTCATTCGGATCTCTGGGCAGGGACTACTCAGGTGGATGTCGTTTCTGAAGAAACAAAACTGGCGTTCTACGGATCGGAGTGTGGAATGTCAGATCCCTTAGTAGGGCAGGTTGGTTAGAAAACTTAAAAAGGTAAATGGATAGGCTAAGGTTAGTTAAAGTGGGAGTTAGTGAAGTTCGGTGTCAGGAGGAACAGGACTTCTGATCAGGTGAATACAACGTTGTAAATACAGAATTAAATAGGGGTAATGCAGTAGTACATATGATATTAAATAAAAAAAACTGGAACGTGGATAACACGAAGGTGAACTCATTATTGTAGCCAAGATAGACAGGAAGCCTGTACACACCACTATAGTACACGTTTATACGCCAACTATCTCCGCAGACGATCATGAGGTTGAAGAAATGTATGATCAGATAAAATAAATTATTCAGATAGTTAAGGAAGACGAAACTTCAATAGTCAAGGGGGGCTGCAAATGGATCGTAGGAAAAGGAAGAGAAGGAAAAATAGTAGGTGAATATGGACTGAGGGAAGGAATGAAAGAGAAAGCCACCTGGTAGAATTTTGCACAGAACATAATTTAATATCAGCTAACACTTGATCGAGATGTGGAGACACTGGAAGTTTTCAGATTGATTATATAATGATTTCAGAACCACATTTTAAATTGTAAGACATTTCCAGGAGCGGATGTGGACTCTGACCACAATTTATTGGTTTTGAACTGCAGATTAAAACTGAAGAAACTCCTAAAAGGATGGAATTTAAGGAGATGGGACCTGGGTAAACTGAAGGAACCAGAGGCTGTAGAGAGATTCAGAGGCAGCATTTGGAAACGATTGACAAGAACAGCAGAAAGGAATACAGTAGAAGAAGAGTGGGTAGCTTTGGGAGAGGAAATAGTAAAAGCAGCAGAGAATCAAGTAGATAAAAAGACGAGGGCTAGTAGATATCCTTGGGTGACACAAGAGATATCTAATTTAATTGATGAAACCAGTAAATAAAAATTGTAGTAAATGAAGCAGGCGAAAGGGTATACACACGTCTAAAAAACGAGATTGACAGGAAGTGTAAAATTGCTAAGCAAGAATGGCTACAGATCAAATGTAAGTGTTTAGAATCGTTTATAACTACAGGAGAATTAAAAAGACCTTTGGCTCAAAGAGAACCACTTGTATGAATATCAAGACTTCAGATGGGAAACCAGTCCCAAGCAAAGAAGGGAAAGCAGAAAGGTGGTAGGAGTATATAGAAGGCCTGTAGAAGGGAGATGTACTTGAGGGCAAAATTATGGAAATGGAAGGCGACGTAGATGAAGAGGATATGGAAGCTATGATTTTGCGTGAAGAATTTGACAGAGCACTGAAAGACCTAAGCCGAGACAAAGTCCCAGGAGTGGACAACAATCCGCTGGAACTACTGACAGCGTTGGCAAAACTCTTCCATCTGGTGAGCAAGATGTATGAGACAGGCGAAACACCGCCAGACTTCAAGAAGAAAACAATAATTTCAGTTCCAAGGAATTCAGGTGCCAACAGGTGTGCAAATTACCGAACTCGCAGTTTAATAGGTCACGGTAGCAAAATACTAAAACGAATTCGTTACAGCAGAATAGAAAAACTGGTGGAAGCTGACCTCGCGGAACATCGGTTTGGATACCGGAGAAATGTAGGAACACGCGAGGCAATACCGACCGTGCTTCTTCTATTAGAAGACAGGTTAAAGAAAGGCATTCCTACGTTTATAGCCTTTGTATACCTCGAGAAAGCTTTTGAGAGCGTTGACTGGAACTCTCTTTCAAATTCTAAACGTGGCAGGGGTTAAATACAGGGAGCGGAAGGCGATTTACAATTTGTACGGAAACCAGACGGCAGTTATACAAGTCGAGAGGCATGACAGGGAACCAATGGTTGAGAAGGGAGTGCGACAGGTTTGCAGCCTGTCCCTGATTTTATTGAACCTGTGCATTGAACAAGCAGTAAAGAAAACCAAACAAAAGTTTAGAGTAGAAATTAAAGCCCAGAAAGAAGAAATGAAGACTTTGAGTATTGCCGATGACATTGAAATTCTGTCAGAGGCAGCAAAGGACTTGGAAGAGAGCTTAAACTGAATGACAGTGTGCCGACCGGTGTGGCCGAGCGGTTCTGGGCGCTTCAGTCTGGAGCCGCGTTACCGCTACGGTCGCAGATTCGAGTCCTGCCTCGGGCATGGATGAGTGTGATGTCCTTGGGTTAGTGAGGTTTAAGTATGTCTCAGTTCTAGGGGACCGATGACATTAGATGTTAAGTCCCATAGTGCTCAGAGCCATTTTGAATGACAGTGTCCTGAAAGAAGGATATAACATGAACAACAATAAAAGTAAAACAAAGGTAATGGAAAGTTACCTAATTAAATCAGATGATGCTGAGGGGATTAGATTAAGAAATGAGACACTTAAAGTAGCAGTTGAGTTTTGGTCTTTGAGCAGCAAAATAACTGGTGGTAGTAGCAGTAGGGAGAATACAAAATATAGACTGACAATGGCAAGAAAAGCGTTTCTGAAGAAGAGAAATTTGTTGACAGTGAATATAGATTTAAGTGTCAGGAAGTCTTTTCTGTAGGTATGGAGTGTAGCCACGAGTGAAACTGAAACATGGACGTTGCTGAAGATTAGGTGGGTAGATCACATAATTAATGAGGTGGCACTGAACAGAAATCGCGAGAAAATAAATTTGTGACATACCCTGACTGGAAGAAGGGATCGGCTGGTAGGATTAATCCTTGAGACAGCAAGGGTCCACCAGTTTAGTATTGGTGGGAAGCGTGAGGAGTAAAAATCGTGGAGTGAGACCAAGAGATAAATAGAATAAGCAGTTTCAGAGGGATGTAGGTTGCAGTAATACTCGGAGATGAATAGGCTTGCACAGGGTAGAGTAGTGTGGAGAACTGAATTAAAGGAGTCTTCGGACTGAAGACCACAACAACAACATACTGAATTACTGGTTTACTCTAAATGGGAGAAAATCTAAGTTAATCAAGATGAGTAGGAAAAACAATCTTTTTACGGTTCGAATATATTATAAGTGGTGTGCTTCTAGATACTGTCACGTCGATTAAGTTTCTAGGCGTTACGTTGCAAAGTGACATGAAATGGAACGAGCACATAAGATGTGTCGTAGGGAAGAGGAATGGTTTATTAGGAAAATTCTACGGAAATGTAGCTTATCTACAGAGGAGACGGTGTACAGACGATTTTTGCGACGCATTCTTGAGTACTGCTCGAGTGTTTGGGATCCGAACCAGGTCGAGTTAAGGGCAGACACGGAAGAGTTTGGAGGCGTACTGCTAGACTCGGTACGGTAGTTTCGTCAACACTCAAAGATTACGAAACGGCTACGTGAACTCAACTGGGAACCCCTGGAGGGATGAAGATGTTATTTTTGCAGAACATTATTGATAAAGTTTAGAGAACCGGCATTTGGGACAAATGCAGAACGATTCTACAGTCACCAACATACATCTCGCACAAGGGCCACAAAGAGAAGAGAAATTAAGGCTAATACGAAAGCATGTAGAAAATTATTTTTCCCTCGCTCCGTTCCCAAGGGGAAGAGAAAATGACTAATAATGGTATAGAGTGCCCCTCTCCATGCACCGTACCGAGTATGTATGTAGATGTAGAAGTAGACTACACATTTTATTCCACCTGGAGCACATTGTCTACGTAGGCGACAGCCGCGCTGTGTGTAGCCATCTGACGGATAGAATACCACCAACAATGAGCGTCACTTGCCTGCAATCCACAAGACACTGCAGGGACGCTCGAATTAACCAAGGCAATGGCCCAAATTCTGGTAAACGTTTAAGTCACTACGTGTCCTCCTCTCGCCGCCCAAATTAAAGGCACTGAAAATTTCCTTTACCACTAGGAGTCGAACCGGCTACGTCCGAGAGCCACTGTTAAGGCGTGAGTTAGTGTCTTCGTCCAACAAGGCGGTTTTGAAATAATAATAAAAAGAAGGAATAAACAATAAACTATCAATACATTTGGTTGCCTTGTTGACTACGGTTAGTAGTTGAAACAAAGCGACAGTTGCGATTTACTTTAAAATTAGAGTGTTTCTCTAAGCACGTCCGACGTTACCTTAATGACACCATTCCAGGACGTTATACTAGGAGAGGAGGAGCGAAAATGAACTTCATCGCCGGTGACTTATCTTTGGGATTACATAAAATACAGCGATTTCATCCCTCCTATGTCTGACGCTCTATAAAGTCTGCAGAATCACCTTGCTGAAGCTGTGAATTCGATAATGAAAGACCAGCTAGCTGCTTCGTGTGTGGCAGGAAATTAGCCACCGTTTTGATTATTTTTTCTTCGTACATCCTTAGTTGAAATGGACAGAGGGACGTCAGCCGGTATAAATTTATATTAAAAATGAAGAAATTCCTTCAGCTGTATTTAAGGTGTCGATTTTATTTTGGCAACTAGTTTCAACGTTGTAACAACGTCAACCAGTCTAAGGGCCTGAAGATGACGTTGTTATAACGTTGAAACTAGATGCCAAAATAAAATCAACACCTTAAATACAGCTGGAGGAATTTCTTCGTTTTTTAATACAAGTTTTGATATTTGTCGTGTAACACATGATGCTAATATTAAATGCATAAAAATTTGAACTTTACTTTTCTCTTTCAAGGAACGTTATTTCTACCTTGTGTAAATTGGAAGCAATAAATGTCTGAAATCTGTTCCTCCTTTTTGAATAGCCCTGTACTACTTCCACCCACTATATCTCTCAAATTAACCACGACGAGCTCTTATGCAAGCTTAACGACTACCACTCTTCCCACCCGTCATTTGAACAGGCCAAGAAGAGTAGAAAACAAGAGTGGTAGCAGGAGTAGTCTCCACCACGCGTATTAAGACGGATCACAGTGGCATACTGGATGGATCATGTGTGTGGAACCACCCTCGTAAGAAACAAGCGGATCAACAGAAATTTCAAATAAAGTAGTGCCAAATGGAAAGGGGTTCATGTGACATATTAAACAGATAGAGAACAACCTAGAAATACAGTTGCGTGTATCATTTAAGCACAGCTTCATTCATTCTCGAATTCCGCCGCATTTTGTTAATAATAACGCAACTGCTGTTGATAAACCATTAAGGCTACAGAACGTGTTTCACGTGTTGTACAGCACATATTTGTCATCCGCTTTAACAGTTCCCCATGGAATTCAATCTACACCTGTACCGGAATGCGAAGACAAGCGTAAACACTGCTCATTATTGATGTACGGCTGACCCCTGCGAGATGCGGTGAGTATTGGGCTCTGGATTCTCACTGGATAAAGCCAGAAAAACCGCTGATTTTGCTTCATCCGTAGCTGGTTTCAGTCGTCCAGCTTTCTGTTGCTCGGCGACAGAGCCAGTTTCACGGAATTCTGCGAGAACCTTCAAAACAGCGCTGTGGGTAATGGGTGGTCTGTCTGTGTGGCGTTTGTTGAGATCATCAGCGATAACACGATATCAGGAAGATCTCAGTGCATTCGTCTTGTGTAAACGTGATCAGCTGTCACATGGGAGATAGTAATCTGCTGGCTGATTTCTTGGAAGGTACGCTCAGATTAAATCTCTCCTCAATATACAACGACTGTCTTACAGTGTACGTCACCACTGTTTGATAGGACGCCTGTAAGGAATAAACGTCACTCATAACACTTGAATGATAAAAAGCTACCCTCAAATGAAAGGCGGCATTGTTTTGTTCCATCAGTTTAATATGTCATTTGACTCCCCTCCCATATGAAAATTGCGTGGTTCATTCAAGATGGAAGCTTCCAATAAATGGATGCCAAGTTGGTAACACAGCTTCACACGTTCTCCCCTCTCTCTGACCAAATACTACTTTAAATTGCTATTCATCCACCTGATTTGGTTTAGAAGAATCACCCAGCAGACATATATATATAGATTTAAAAGTAAAATTTATAGTATTACCGTACTGTTCAACGGTTTAATACTGAAGGAACTCTCCCCCTGCAAATGTTAAAACTGTGTCCACGGTACTGGTCTCATTTCTACCGAGAATTCAGTCGTTAATGAGGTCGCAGCTGGATGTTAGCGCGTCGGAAAAGACCCTAAAGTTCTCTTAACTACATTGACAAGGCATCTTCGTTCCTAGTAGTTTGTAACAGTGCAGTTAAAGGCGAGGCGATGGAACTAGCACAGGTACCATTAGCTTAAATCGATTGCTACAGTACTTCAAGAGTATTCAAGCTTACGGACATAGTTAAATGGTATAAAAATTTCACAACCGATTCTAGATACAGTAAATTTTCTACGTTGGTGATGGTCCATACGCAAAATAATCCATATCTAATACATAATACACACAATGAACAACAAATAACTTTCCTACCTCGGAACTGGTCTGCGTTGCTCACAGACTCAGCCGAAACACAAACTCACCGCTGCCGGCAAGGCGAGAACACCACGGCTAACTGCCAGTGCGTATCACTTGTTGGGGCATTATTCGTGACTATGCGACATATCACAAAGTGATTCAGGCTGTTCCTGTCTTTTATTGCACAAATATTAATCAGATTATTTTAATAAATACATCTTAAACAGTACACAAAGGAGAGACTCTTTGCTCTTTTGCCAATTCCTGTTTGACGTCTTGTTTAATTAAGAAATAGCATTGAAGTTATAGGTTGTGGCAAGCAAGTTGTACCCTACTAGCCAGTCAGGAGGTAACAGGTTCCGCTGTTTCCACGTCTGTAAGAGTTAAACAAACTGTAGTTAAAACTAAGGCTTAGTTTGTGCGGAAACAGACGCGTGGGAACTTTCCTTGGCCTCAAACACGCATCAATATCTTTTTTCTGAAGTCATTTGCCTGCTTTGGATGACAATAAACTAATCGTAGTTGGAAGAGCCAGAAATTTTATAACTAGGAACAAATGGTATTTTCCTTTTTACGAGCTGCCACATAATCGCCTTCAGATCTGCGAAAAAGCGGAAAACTTAACTTTTTTTCCACCAGTCTTCTGACTGGTTTAGTGCGGCCCGCCACGAATTCCTCTCTTGTGCCAACCTTTTCATCTCAGAGTAGCACTTGCAACATATGTCCTCAATTACTTGCTGGATGTATTCGAATCTTTGTCCTCCCCTACAGGTTTTTACCCTCTATAGCTCCCTCTGGAACTATTCCCTAATGACGTGACACATGTTCTATCATCCTGTCCATTCTTCTTGTCGGTATTTTTCATATATTCCTTTCCTCACCAATTCTGCGGAAAACCTCCTCATTCCTTACCTTATCAGTTCACCTAATTTTCGAGTTTCTTCCGCAAAACACTTCATATCAAATGCTTCCATTCTCTTCCGTTTCGGTTTTTCCCGAGTCCATGTTTCACTACCATTCATTGATGTGCTCCAAACGTACATCCTCAGAAATGTCTGTCGCAAATTAAGACCTAGGTTTGATACTAGTAGACTTCTCTTGGCCAGAAATGCCCTTTCTGCCTGTGATAGTCTGCTTTCAGTATCCTCTTTGCCCCGTAAGTCAGGGGTTATATTGGTGCCTAGGTAGCAGAATTCGTTAACTTCATCTACTTCGTGACCATCAATTCTGATGTTACGTTTCTTGCTGCTTTCATTTCTGTTACTACTCATCACTTTCGTCTTCCTTCGATTTACTCTCAAGTCACTTTTTGTACCCATCAGACTATTCATTCCAATCAACAGATCTTGTAATTATCCTTCACTTACAACGAGGATAGCAATGTCATCAGCAAATATTATCATCAATACCATTTCACCTTGAATTTTAATCCCATTCTGGAATCTTCCTTTTATTTTCGTCATTGCCTCTTCGATGTATGGATTGCACAATAGGAGCGAAAGACTACGTCCGTGTCTTACACCCTATTTAATAATATATCAGATATAATAAAATAGCGCTTCATTCTTGATCTTCCACTCTTACCGTTCACTCTTTGTTCTTATACATATTGTGTATCACCCACCTTTCCCTACGGGTTATCCCTATTTCTCTAGGAATTTCGAACATCTTGCACCATTTTACATTATAGAACGCCTTTTCCAAGTCAAAAGATCCTATGAACGAGTCAGGAATTTTCTTGTAACTCTTCAGGCTTTCCCGGCGATCTAATGACATCTTGGGTTGTCGGGTGTTCTGCCGGATATCAGCGTCGTACTTGCACGATATTTCGGTCACGTAGCTCGTAACCTTCATCAGGTGCGACCTGAGACTGCTCCTCGAGTGGACCTGGTCCAGTATTTATGCCTAAGGCCTTCCCCCCATAGGCATAAATACTGGACCAGGTCCACTCGAGGAGCAGTCTCAGGCCGCACCTGATGAAGGTTACGAGCTACGTGACCGAAATATCGTGCAAGTACGACACTGATATCCGGCAGAACACCCGACAACCCAAGATGTCAGGATTTTTCTTGTCTTGCTTCCATTATCAACAGCAACGCCAGAACTTCTTCTGTGGTGCCTTTACCTTTCCTAAAGTCAAACTGATCGCCATCTAACAGATGCTCAGTCTTCTTCTCCGTTCTTTTGTATATTATTCTTGTCAGCTACTTGGATGCATAAGCTATTAGCTGATTGTACGATAATTTTTGCACTTGTCGGCTCTTGCAATCTGTGTGAATGAAGTTTTTTCCGCAAATATGATTGTACGAGGGCTGTTCAATAAAGAATGATCATAATTTTTATGGTCATAATTTCTCGCGCTAAAATTTAATCTCATTACATTCTGTTAGCTTAGATGTGCAACAAACACGCAGTAGTAGTTTCATTGTTGAGACTCCTGGTTCCCGACTGTGAGAGGCAGGCGAGGTCAGATATGTTCAGCACCGCCTACCGCTGGAATGGAGGTAACTCGCGAGGAACAATATGCGGCTTTGAAATTCTGCTTTCGTCTCAACAGATCTTCAGCTGACCCGTATACAATGTTACAGGAGGCCTATGGAGAGTCTCTTCTTCCCTGCAGCACAGCTCGAAGGTGGTTTAAAATGTTTGAAGAGGAGAGTCAAACAATTTCAAAGGAAGGTGAACCAGTTATAGCTCTTACGGAAGAAAACATCAACACTGCTGCTGTCATTGTGAGAGAGGATCGGCGAATTACCTTCAGATCACTTTCTGAAATACTGAACATTTCATTAGGCGCCACCCACACGTTGGTGACAGAAAAATTACACATGACAAGTGTTTGTGCACAATGGGTTCCAAGACTGTCGATTCCCAAACGAAAGGACATTCGCGTACAGCCCTGCATGCAGTTAAAGTTGATGTTAGAGGATGATCCGGAGTTTCTTTCAAATGTAACCACTGCTGATGAAACTTGGCTACATCGTTTTGATTCCGAGAGCAAACAGCAAAGCTCAGTGTGGAAATCTCCTTCATCACCAATCCCCCAAAAAGCAAAAGTGGTTGCTTCTGCTGGGAAAGTTATGGTCATCTCGTTCTTTGATATTCATGGATTGGTTTATCAGCATGCTGTGCATGCACACACATCAGTAACAGGAAACTACCACAGGGATGTCCTGAAAACATTGCAAGTCCTTATCAAGCGCAAAAGACCACATTTCCGTGAAGCAGGCTGGATGCTGCACTACGATAAAGCGCGGCCGTATATTGCCAATGTTGTTGCTGAATATCTTGCAAAAATCAACGTGAAGTGCTTCCCTCACCCTTCCTATAGTCCGGATTTAGCCCCATGTGACTATTTTTTATTCCCTAAAATGAAGAAACGCCTTCGCGGAAGGCATTATCAATCATCAGAAGCGGTGGTGAAGGCTGCGGAGGCAATTTTGAAGGATCTCTGAAAAATTGGTTTCCAGCATGTATGTGAAGACTGACAGAAACGCTGAGACAAATGTATCGCATTCATTGGAGACTACTTTGAGAAGGACCATCAGAATTATGACGATGAGTAAAGGTATGTTGTCAAAAAAAATTATGACCATTCTTTATTCAACAGCCCTCGAATATCGCCAGTCTCATTCATACTACATACTAACGTGAATAGTTGTTTTGTTGACAATGCCTCAATGATTTTATAAATTCCCTTCTACTTTATTTAGTCTTAACTTTTCCAAAGCTCTTTTAAATTGTGATCCTAACACTGGGTTTCCTTTCTCTTCTGTCTCAGCTCCTGCTTCTTCTTCTTCTGTCACGTCATCAGACAAGTCCTCTCCATCATAGAAGCCCTCAGTACACTCCTTTTCTCCTCTACATTTAACAGTGACATAACCACTCCACTCTTAATGTTGCCACCCTTGCTTTTAATTTCACCGAATGTTGCTCTGAGTTTTCTGTACTGAGTCAGTCGTTTCGACCAACATTACTTTTTTCGATTTCTTCACATTTTTCGTGCAGCCATTTTGCCTCAGTCTTCCTACACTTCCTATTCAATTTATTTCTGAGTTGCTCAAATATCTGTATTCCCGAGTCTCCCTCGACATTTATGTGCTTCCAGCTCTCGTCGATCAACTGAAGTATTTCTTCTGTTATTCTTGGTTTCTTCACAGTTACCTTACCAGCACCTAAAGAGAGAATTCAGTCATGATTGCAAAAAAGATTGTTTTATTAGTTCTTTATTTGCGACGCGTGTCGCCTGTATTTAAATGCACGTTCAGACAGTCGAACTATGGGTAAATAATCATCTCAAGAAATTGGGAGTCATACTTATCATATTACATCCAAACAAAAATGTGCCAAGTGCATCCCTTTAAATACATGCGAAAAGCGTCGCAAATGACATGCTAATAAAACCAATTTTTTTGCAGCCGCGACTGAATTCTCTCTGTAACACTACCACGGTTGTTGTACCAGCGCCAAAGAATTTGAGAATGGAGTGGAAGGACTTTTGTCCTAGTACCTATTTTTTTCTTTCAAACTTCAGTTACTGCTTTGTTTAGAGATATCCATTCCTCTTCAACTGAACCGCTTACTGAGCTGTTCAGTAACATACTATCTTCATTCCTTAGGGCTTCCGTATAAAATTCCTTTGCGCAATGATTCTTCCTGCCTAGTCTCTTAACTTCAGCCTACTCTTCATCATTACTAAATTGTGATTTGAGTCTACATCTGCTCCTAGTTAAGCCTTACTACCCAGTGTGTGATTTCGGACTATCAATAACAGCCAGCTACACTGCTATGTAAATTGTTAATATGTCATCTCATTCACGATGAGTCCATTTCGGCAAATTGTCATCGTCAGGTGCTTTTTAAATACATAAATAAGCGATGGCCTAAATATAATGGTCTTGTAACTATGATCTGAAAAGCTGTAATATATCATTAGGTGTTTTATCATACATGTAACATCGTTTCTGTCATATCCTGTCTCTTTTGGAATTATTACTTTCTCCCAGATGTACACTGGAGATGTATATCGGATATTACTTGTTTTCCATATATGCTACTTTTCTGACAGCTTGGATGACAGTGGGTCAGCGATGAAATGAAATGATCGTATGGCATGTATTGGCCGGAATATCCTCTTCGAAGTTCGGCCGCCGTATTGCAAGTCTTTTTAGGTGCCACCACTTCGCCGACTTGCGTGTCAATGATAATAAAAGACACACAAAACCCAGTCTCCTGCCGGGAATCGAACCCGGGCCCCATAGCGTGGTAGGCGGTAACGCTAACGCTGCGATACGGAGGCGCAGTGGGTCAGTGATATTACATGTTTACATAGTTACCATAGTAAATAAGTCATGTGTGATATTCAGTTGTTTTTATTATTTTTTATATATGTTTTTACTTAATTATGTTTTTGCATAAAGTTTGTTTTAGTTTTATTTGAGGTTATTATTTTACGTTTTTAATTTTTTCGTAATAATTGTTGTTGTCTATGATTTATGTTGGTGTTCTGCCTCTGTTTAATACTACTCATGTTGCTATCGCTGTTACAATTCATATGTGTTTCTTATAATCTCTGATTTTATTATTTTACCGATTTTCCCGATTTATGATGTGAATAAAGTTTTCTATATACTTTTTGTGCTTTAGGTATGTTTGTTCTCTCAGTAAATTCATTGGGTTGCTGTATGCATGTGAATACATCTCTCTTTCCTCAAAGATGTTCATGAATGTTTCCTTCTGTGTAATATGGAGTATTTCTAGTGCTTTGTTTATGGGTTTTATGTCGTGTCTCTCTGAATGTAAATGTTGGAAAAATGTGTATGGGTTGTATTCACTTTCTCTGGTGTGCCCTTTATATCTAATTTTGAAGTTTCTGGCAGTTTGCCCTATATAGAATTTGTGGCATGTGTTACAAGAAATTTAGAAAACGCCGTTATTGTTGTGTATTGGAATTTTTGAGCTCCCTTTGTGAATTTTGTGTTGGAGGTTGTGTGTGTTTCGAATTGCAAATGCGATGTCAGTTTTGTTGGATAATTTTTTGATTTTATTCAAGATGTTTCCTTGATAAACAGTAGTTACGTATTTTGTTTTCTTCTTTTTCGTTGTGTGTATGTTTAGTGTTATTTCTTATGTACATTGTGCCATTCGGGTTGTATTTTATTGCGGTATAATTGTGAGACAATTTTGGGGTCATAATCGTTTTGATGGGCTATGTATTCTAAGATTTTTATTTGCCCCTGGATTGCTTCGTCTTCCAATGTTAAATTTATTAATCTGTTCAGCATCGTGTGAAACAACCCGAGTTTGCGGGCTTTCGGATGACATGACTGTGCATTGATAATACAGTCTGTTGTGGTAGGCTTTCTGTAAATTTCGAATCATAGTTTGTTGTTAGTGTTCTTAATAGTTAGATCGAGGAAGTTAATTGTTTTGTTAGTTTCGTGTTCTATGGTAAATTTCATTTTGAGGTGTAATTGATTCAGTGCTTTATGTATTTCGTCTATGCCAGTTAGGTTACCTTCTATAACCATTAAAGTGTCCTCTACATATCTGTAATAGTATATGAGTTTTTGATTAGTTGTGTTTTTTTTGCAAAAACATTTTCTTTAAAACCATTAAGGAATATGCCAGCTATGGTTCCAGCAATACTACATCCCATTGCGACTCCATCTTTTTGTGGATATATTTTTCCATCGAACTCGAAATAATTTTGGTGTAAGACAAATTTGTTAGTTGCAAAATTTATGTAGTGCCTTGTACGGAGATTTTTCTGTATTTGAGTAAGTTTTGTTCTATGATGTCCATTGTTTCCTGGATTGGGATGTTCGTGTATAGTCCAGTAGTGTCAGAAGATACAAGTCTAACATTTGGGGGTATTTTTATGTTTTTGATTGTTTTATCTAATGTATATTTGTATATTTGTTGTTGTATGTGTAAAACTTATTAAGGAGTTTGTTTACTTTGTTGCTTATGTAATATGTAAGCTGTCCCCCAAACAACAAATGTTATGAACTTAAATGTCGTACATCGATATGGGGAACTTGCTTAAATACGTGAAGATAAGAATAAAATGGTTAAAGTCATACAAAGTATGAAATTCAATTAGGGTTTGCTCAAAGAAGAAACTCATCCCAGCCTACATCAACATCAAGATTCCAGCAGAACCAGTGCTGTCACCGAGCATCAGACAGTATGGAGCAAGATGCTGAAAAGATTAATGAATTTACCATTAGAAGACGAAGCAATCCAGGGGGAAATAAAAATCTTAGAATTAATGGCCCAGCAAAACGATTATGACCCCAAAATGGTAACACAATTATACCACAATGAAACACAATCTGAAAGGCACAATTTACATATAGAAATAACACTAAACATACGCACAACGAAAAAGAAGAAAACAAAATACGTAACTACGGCTTATCAGTAGGACATCTCGAACAAAATAAACAAATTATTCAACAAAATCGACATCGCATTTGCATTTCAAAACACACACAGCCTCAAACACAAAATCCACAAAGGCAGCTCGAAAATTCCGGAAAAATTCTAGTGTCCGATTCCACTCGTCGGCTTTGAGCAATGACGTCATACGAAAGGCAAAGATGCTACGTATAGGTAATTTATGATAGCGACGGATCATACTCGGAAACAAACGAATGTAGCAGACGATAAAATTACAATCACAGACACGTAGTTATTTACCCAGTCATAAATTATATCGAGATGAACCGAAGCTAACGAAAATAATTAAGAAAAAGAATTAAAAACAAATTTTCATGTTTGGTAAGAAGTATTCCCGCAATTTATAAGACTAGAAAAGCACAGAGAACCTTTACTTTGCATTACTGTAAAGCGCAGGTTGAATTCATATTGTTATAAGTTAGCGTTAATTTTATATTAATTATTGACTTTAAAGGGAGAAACGTAGGAAAGTGAGATTTTTGGGCGGGGATAAATTAAATGTATCAGAAAAACGGGAAAATTAAATGAACGACAACAAATACGAAAAACAGCATAAAATTCTAAAAGAAAAGCCAGTGGATGACAAACAGATATTTACAAAAGTAAAGAATAGTGGAACCGATAACCAGAATTAACCAGATAACCAGATATGTAGGTAAATCCCAGTTACAGATTCCAACCGCTCCCTGATTCTTATGTAAATTATATTTTTAGTTGTAAGCACTGAAACGTAATACCATTTCTACATTTTTAATTGCTCTCTAAAACTAATGCAGTGTATAACAAAAATTGGAATCCGTTACAAGAACTGACCTTCTATATAGGTCAATTCTAGTCACCGGTTCCAATATTATTTCTGGAGTAGCTCAAAGAGCAATTACAAATGCGGAAATCATATTATCCTACATCTTAGTGCACACATGTGCCGGAAAAAGGATCTAATTAATGAATCATCGCGTGTCTGAAATCGATAACAAGAATTGCTCTATGTAGGTAAATTCTAGTTACTGATTCCAACTTTTCGATGGTTCATAATTTTGGATATAGTGGCAGTAAATCTGTAGGTTACGTTTTTGTAGGATTTCTAGATTCCTTATTGATCTCAGAGCTACCATGAAAAGCTACTAAATATTTTAGGTACAGCTTCCAAATTCTTCTCTTTTTCATAATAATGAAGATAGTAATACGACGTGTAGAAATCCTGTAACACTTCAGTGCACACACTTGCTGTAAAAACGATCTAAATGACGAACCGTTGAATGGCTGAAATAGGTAACTGGAATTAACCTATACAGGTCAGTTCCAGATACCGATTCCAGTATTTCTTAGATCCCACTTTCTGTCAATTTTCATTACTTGTTTATACGTCCCGTTAGATTCAACAATTAGTGTTGAAAGTTAACAATTATTCACAATATTGTGAATTCATCATGCGCTGTACTGTACTGTGTTGAATTTAAAGGTTCTCTGTGCTTTTCTTACACGAATAAATTACGATCATAATTTATTTCGAACATGTCTACTTCTCTCTTGCTGTTCTTATTTATTTTCGTTGCCTTTAATTCTTGTCGGTATAATTTGTGGCTAAGTAATTAATCACGTGAAGTGCGTTTGTAATTTTATTGTATGCTACATTCGTTTGTTTACGGATATATCAGTTGTTTCCGAAGACTGCATTTATGTAGCGTCTCTGCCTTAGGAATGACGTCATTGCTCACAGCCGTCGAGTGGAATCGGACCTAGAATTGACCCAAAATTCCCGTACACAACAATACCGGCGTTTTCTAAATTTCGTGTAACACATGCCACAAATTCTACATAGGGCAAACTGGCAGAAACTTCAAAATTAGATGTAAAGAGCACACCAGACAAATTGAAAACAACCCATCCACATTTCTTTCAACATTTACAAGCAGAGAAACAAGACGTACAACCCATAAACGAAGCACCAGAAATCCTCCATATTACGCAGAATGGAACATTTATGAACATCCTTGAGGAAATAGAAATATATTCACATGCATACATAACCCAACAAATTTATTGAACGAACAAACCAACCTAAAGCACAAAAAGTATGTACAAAAACTTTATTCACATTATAAATCGGGAAAATAATAAAATCACACATATGCATAGTAACAGTGATAACAACATGATCAGTATAAAACAGAGACATAACACCAACATAAATCACAGGGAACAACAATTATTACGAAAAATTAAAAACGTAAAATAAAAATCTCAAATAAAACTAAAACAAACTTTAGGCAAAAACATAATTAGAAGGAGGAGGAGGAGGAGGAGATTAGTTTTTAACGTCCCGTCGACAACGAGGTCATTAGAGACGGAGCGCAAGCTCGGGTGAGGGAAGGACGGGGGAGGAAATCGGCCGTGCCCTTTCAAAGGAACCATCCCGGCATTTGTCTGAAGCGATTTAGGGAAATCACGGAAAACCTAAATCAGAATGGCCGGAGACGGGATTGAACCGTCGTCCTCCCGAATGCGAGTCCAGTGTGCTAACCACTGCGCCACCTCGCTCGGTAACATAATTAGAAACAAACCTAAATAAAAAATAATAATATAAAATAACTGAATTTCACACATCAATTATTTATAATGGTAACTATGGGCCGGCCGGTTTGGCCGTGCGGTTCTAGGCGCTTCAGTCTGGAACCGCGTGACCGCTACGGTCGCAGGTTCCAATCCTGCTTCGGGCATGGATGTGTGTGATGTCCTTAGGTTAGTTAGGTTTAAGTAGTTCTAAGTTCTAGGGGACTGATGACCACAGATGTTAAGTCCCATAGTGCTCAGAGTCATTTGAACCATTTTTGATAACTATGTAAACATATAATATCTCTCACTCACTGTCATCCAAGCAGTCAGGGAAGCAGCATACATGGAAATCAAGTAACATCCGGTATACATCTCCAGTGTAGACCTGGCATTTATGTATTTACAGAGCACGTGACGATGGCAAATTGCCGAAATGGTCTCATTGTGAATGAGATAAAATATAAACAATGTACAAAGCAGTGTAGCTGGCGATTATTGGTAATAACGATGTAGTCTATTTGGAATCTTCTCGTATCTCTCAGCCTTTTCCGCGTATACCTCCTCTACTTGTGATTCTTCAAAGGAGTATTCGCTATTACGCTGAAATGTATTGCAGAACTAAATTAGCCTTTTCATTCTCTCTCATTCCTACAACCAACCAGTATTCTCCGTTAAGGCTTTCCTCTTTTCCTTCTCTTAAAATTCGATTTCAGTTGCCCATTAGTATTAGATTTTCATCTCCCTTTACATACTAAATTACCCATTCAGTATCTTCACATATGCTCTCTTTCTCTTCAGCTTCAGCCTGCGATATCGGCGTGTATGCCTGAAATATCGTTGTCGATGTAGGTTTGCGCCGATGCTGATGAGAAGAATCCTATCACTGAACTGTTCACAGTAACTCACTCTCTGCCCCACCTTCCTATTCATAACGAATCCAGGTCGTTATATTATTTTGTGCTGTTGTTGATATCACTATGCTCATCTGGTAATAAATCCTTGTCTTCTTCCCATTTCACTTCACTGACCGCCACTATATCCAGAGTGTGCCTTAGAATTTCCATTTCAGATTTTCTACCTTCCCTACCACATTCAGACTCCTTACATCCCACGCCCCTGCTCGTAGAACTTTACCCTTTTGTTCTGCATTTATTCTTTTCCTCATGGTCTTCTCCCCTTTGGCAGCCTCTCTAGAAGATCCGAATGGGGGACTAGTTCGGAATCTTTTGCCAATGGAGAGATAACCACGTCGCTTATTTTTCAATTAAGGCCATTAATCCTTTGTATAGACATTATGCTTTTTTATGCTGTGGTTTCCATTGCCTTCTGCATCCTTATCCAGATGATCATAGCTGATTCTGACGCCTTTTGGTGGTAATTTCCCACCCCATGGGTAAGACAGTGCCCTGAACCTCTGTCCGTTCCTCCGTCCTCTTTCACAAGGCCTCTGGCAGACACGGGTGACTGCCTACGCCGGAAGACTTTGGCCGCCACTTCTGATGATTTGTATTCAAAATTTAGG
Organism: Schistocerca nitens; assembly: GCF_023898315.1. Taxonomy (NCBI): domain Eukaryota; kingdom Metazoa; phylum Arthropoda; class Insecta; order Orthoptera; family Acrididae; genus Schistocerca; species Schistocerca nitens. The sequence goes on from NC_064619.1 coordinate 286,380,373, forward strand.
TGGTGGTGGGTCAAGTCGTTTTGATTACTAATAGAAGACGTCACCCCTAGACCACTGAAATAAAATGTAGTTCTATAAAATTTTGTTTGAGGTATTCGCGTAGCAAACACACTTTTTTGCTTAGAACTTTACCCCAGTTTGCTACGAACAGTAATGTAGTTGACATTAAGGCTTTAGATGAACTATGGCCTATTCGGACAACATTTTTAGTTCCGTTAGAAGATGCTTATGCCAGTTTGCTTAATATCAGTTGACGATGCCATTCTGGCGTTATTTTATCAAGACATGTTTTAAATAGATTGCTAAACATATGTTATAATTGCGTATACACTATGTGATCAAAAGTATCCGGACACATGGTAGAAAATGACTTAGAAGTTCGTGGCGCCCTCCGTTGGTAATGCTGGAATTCAATATGGTGTTGGCCCACCCCTAACCTTGATGGCAGTTTCCACTCTCGCAGGCATACGTTCAATCGGGTGCTGGAAGGTTTCTTGGGGAATGGCAGCCCATTCTTCATGGAGTGCTGAGCTGATGAGAGGTATCTATGTTGGCCGATGTGGCCTGGCACGAAGTCGGCGCTCCAAAACATCCCAAAGATGATCTATAGGATTCAGGTGAGGACTCTGCTCAGGCCACTCCATTGTAGGGATATTACTGTCGTGTAACCGCTCCGCCACAAGTCGTGCATTATGAATAGGTGCTCGATCGTGTTGAAAGATGCAATCGCCATCCCCGAGTTGCTCTTCAACAGTGGGAAGCAAAAAGGGGCTTAAGACATCAATGTACGTCTCTGCTGTCATAGTGCCACGCAAAACAACAAGGGGTGTAAGTCCCCTCCATGGAAAACACAACCACACCATAACACCACCGCCTTCGAATTTTACTATTGGCACTAGACACGCTGGGAGATGACGTTCGCCGGGCATTCGCCATGCCCACACCCTACCATCGGATCGCCACATTGTGTACCGTGATTCGTCACTCCACAGAACGTTTTTCCACTGTTCAATCGTCGAATGTTATACGCTCCTTACAACAAGCGAGGCGTCGCTTGGCATTTACCGGCGTGATGTTTGGATTATGAGCAGCCGCTCGACCATGATATCCAAGTTTTGTCACCTCCCGCCTGAGTGTCATAGTATTTGCAGTGGATCCTGATGCAGTCTGGAATTCCTGTGTGATGGTCTGTAGATGTCTGCTTATTACATATTACGACTCTCTTCAACTGTCGGCGGACCCTGTCAGTCAACAGACGATGTCGGCCCGTACGCTTTTGTGCTGTACGTGTCCCTTCACGTTTTCACTTCAGTAACACGTCGGCAACAGTGGACCTAGGGATGTTTAGTAGTGTGGAAATCTCGCGTACAGACGTATGACGCAAGTGACGCCCAATCACCTGACCACGTTCGAAGTCCGTGAGTTCCACGGAGCACCCCGTTCTGCTCTCTCACGAAGTCTAATGACTAATGAGGTCGCTTATATGGAGTATCTGGCGGCAGCACAATGAATCTAATATGAAAACCGTGTGTTTTGGGGGAGTCCGGATACTTTTGTTTACATAGTGTACGTACTAATCTCCTTCCCTTCCTCTGTCCCCTCTTCCTTCCCCCCTCTTTGTCTCTCCTTCCCTAAAACAACCCAACCCCCGTCTTTGTCCATCTCCTCCTCTCCACCCTGTCTTTATACATCTCCTCCTCCTCCTCCTCCTCCTCCTCCTCATCTCACAGTCCACTTCCTGCTGCCCAACAACCTTTCTCCATCTCCCCCTTACCGTTCTCTCTGTCCATCTCCTACTTCCCCCTTCTCTTTGACCATTTTTCCCCTCCCCTCTCTGTCCATGTCCTCCCACGTCTGTCCTTGAGACTCATTTGTTGTTGTTGCAAACGAAACCTCGATTGGAAGATGTTATTTAAAATGAGTGGTAAATTTGTTGCGATTATTAATATAAGGAGTATAGGAAAGACCTCTCCAGCTGCTGGATCTGTGAGGATAGTAGCTTCAATAAGAGTATTTCTCATAGTTTTAATCTGTGAATGGGTATGACTGCAAAGTTTCGGTTGATTCAGATTCCATAGCAGTATTCTAAACTTAAGATGATAAGCCATAAATACAAAATTCCTCTTTCCTCTTAAAACTCACTGCAACGAAAGGAACTAGACAGCACACTGTTTTGCATATAAGGAGAAAGAATATATGTGGAAGGAACAATCGGTCTAAAGGTTTAAATGCCCTAATATCTGAATAAAAACTGACTGTGAGAAAGATAACGAAACACCACAGTTTCAGAGAACAGCATTTTCTTTCCCGCATTCGGTTTTAACAGAAAATCTGTACATTGTTTCAAAAAAATTATAGCCTAATTCCCTCTGAAATTTAATAGAGTATCATGAAAAAATTTTAAGTAAAACGGTCAAGAACTTTTCGAGGTTTTGCTAATTGTGTTTCCCTTTTGTATTCTCATATGTCTTTGTGTATTATATATATATATAAAAAGTACAGAGCCTGTGTCTGTCCAAATGTTCATAAAAGCATTGTGCATAAATCTGAAATAGACTGGTCAAGAACTTTTCGAGATTTTTTGCTAACAACTTTTCCCCTTTGCATATTTCATATATATTTATTTACCACATACATTTTTAAAAAATCTAAACCTATGTCATTTGGAAATTTTATTAGAGTACCCTGTGAAAATTGGAAATATATCGCCCAAGAACTTTTCGAAATCTCTAATTACAACGTTTACCGTTTGTGTATTACAAACACATTTATGCACCTTATATATTTTTTAAAATGTAACCTATATCTGTCTAAACGTTTATCAGAGTATCGTGTAAAAATCTGAAGTAAATCACTCAAGAACTTTGCGAGATATTTACCAAAAAACCATTCCCCTTTGTATAGTATGCATAGAGTTATACACCATTTATAATACAAAACGTGTAGCGTATGTCAGTCCGAACTTTTTTGTGGTATCGTGTAAAAATTTGAATCAAATCGTTCAATAAAACTTCGAGAATTATGGTAACAACGTTAAACAATCACGTACTTTTATATGTAGTATAGACAGATTTTATGTTACACATATAAAGCCGTGTAGTAAGTAACCGTCTGAACGTTTATTAGAGTGTCATGTAAAAATTTGAAGTAAATCTGTCAGGAATATTTCGAGTTTTTTTGCTAACTAGCTTTCCCTTTTTATGTAGTTTATATTTATATATCGGAGATGCTGAGTCGCATTCTTTACATTCCTTCCAGATTTTCCATTGTTTGATATAGTTATATACCATGTACATTAAAAAATTATGTCGCTAGCACTCGGAAGAGCCGCAACACGACGTGGAATGGACTTGACTAATGTCGGAAGTAATGCTGGAGGGAATTTACACCTAGAATCCTGAAGACTGTTCATAAATCCGTAAGTTCTCTTCTGAACAGCAGGTTGCAAGGCATCCCAGGGGAGTTTCGAGACCAACGTAAGTTCCTAGGGCCATTCTGTAGCAATTCTGGACGTGTATGGTGTCTCATCGTCATCCTGGAATTGCCCAAGTCCGTCGGAATGCACAATGGACATGAATGGATGCAGGTGATCAGAGGATGCTTACGTGCGTGTCACCTGTCATAGTCGCATCTAGGGGTCCAACTGCACATGGCCCACTTCGTTACAGAGCCTCCACCAGCTTGAATAGTCCCCTGCTGACATGCAAGGTCGATGGAGTCATGAGGTTGTCTCCATACCCATACACGTCCATCCGCTCGGTGCAATTAGAAGCGTAACTCGTCCGACCAGTCAACTTGTTTCCAGTCATCAACAGTCCAATGTCGGTGTTGATGGACCCGGGCGAGGCGTAAAGCTTTGTGTCGTGCAGTCATCAATGGTACACCCGTGGGTCTTTGGCTCCGAAAGCCTTCAGCTCCAAAAGGCCCTATCGTTGATGTTTCGGTGAATCGTTCGCACTCTGACACTTTTTGATGGCCCAGCATTGAAATATGCAGCAGTCTGCAGAAGAGTTCCATTTCTGTCATTGTGAACGATTCTCTTCAGTCGTCGTTGGTCCGTTTTTGCAGGGTCTTTTCCCGTCGGCAGCGATGTCAGAGATTTGATGTTTTACCGGATTCCTGATATTCACGATACACTCGTGAAATGTCCTACGGGAAAATCCCCACTTCATCGCTAACTCGGAGATGCTATGTGCCGACTATAACATCACGTTCAAACCCACTTAAATCTTGATATACTGCCATTGTAGTAGCAGTAACCAGTCTAACAACTTCGACCGCAGTGCCGTATTCTGCCTGTTTACATATCTCTGGATTTGAATGTGCATGCCTATACCAGTTTTTTTGGCGCTTCAGTATATACAGGGTGTAAACGGTATAAGGCGCCAAAATTATACAGATGGCACATATCGCAATGCTTGACAAAAAAGTCTAGTAACATGTTTGCCTATTTCCTACGGTTGTACCAGAAAAAAAAAACAGTTCGTCTCAGGATAATGGTTTTGGAAAAGTAGATACTTGGCAGTGCACGTACGTAAGCAATCGGTTCCTGTTATTGCCCACTGCGCGTATTGACATCCCGAGCGTAAATCGTAAACACATAGGCAACTGCGGCTTGTGTGGCTGCGTCATTGTAAAACACCGAGCGACGACAGTAGGCGAGTAACCTGTGCAGATGTTATTGCAACTCTGTTAACTGTTAGGATGGAAAGGAGATTTACTATAGCTGAACTATGCGATATGCATTTAATTTATGGCGAGGAAATAGGTGTTGCGAGGGCAGCTGTGCGAATTTATCGAGAACGCTTCCCACAACGACGACTTCCTGCACGAAAGACATTTGCTGCTGTGCACCAAAGGTTTGTGACATTGTAATTCTCTACTTGTATGCGATTATTATGCATTTACATCTTAATAAAATACAGTAGTTATCTGCACCTTTGCAAATTTTCGTCCGTATCTTCTGCTATGCTTTCCGTTTTTGTTACATCATGACAGAATACAACTGACAAGTAGGTATTTAATTTCTGTAGATTGAGAGATACTGGCTCTTTACTGCCCCGCGCAGAAGGCAGATGCCCACAACGCACCGATCGTACATTGGAAGCTGAGGAAAGAATTCTGAACCGCATCCAGGAGGATCCTTCTCAGAGTACTAGAAGCATCGCCCACCACGTGGGTATATCGCACACTGCCGTTCATCGCACTTTGCAAGAGGAGCGTCTGCGGCCTTACCACATTCAACGCGTAAAAGCATTGGAAGAACAAGATTTCCCCCCACGACGTGAATTCTCAGAGTGGTTTTTGTTACACAGTGCACATGATTTTGTCAACAAAATACTCGTCACAGATGAAGCGTGTTTCACTCGCGACGGAATAACTAATTTCCTTAACATGCACACGTGGAGTGTACACATTTTCAGGGATGATTTTCCGTAAATGTGTGGGCGAATATGCTCGATAATTACATTATTGGGTCCTATGTTTTACCTGCACGTTTGATTGGTAACTATTACCGAACGTTTCTAGAGGAAACATTGCTACCAACGTTGTTAGAAGACATTCCGTTAGGCATACGTCATAACATATGGCTCCTTCACGATGGTGCTCCACCCCACATTGGTCATAGAGTACGCAGATTTTTGGGTAGTCGATTTCCAGGACGATGGCTCGGGCGTTCGGGTCCACGTCGATGGCCAACACGCAGCCCTGATTTAAATACACTGGATTTTTACTTTTGGGGCCATATGAAGGAACTTGTTTATGCTGAGCCAGTAAATATTGTGGACGAATTGACGCAGAAGATTTTAGATGCTGCCAATACCATAAAGGCCAATGTGCATGTGTGTGAACGAGTGCGACGAAACTGGGTTCGCCGTAATGAAGCACGTGTAGAAGCGAATGATGGTCACTTCGAACATTTATGGTAGTATTGGTGTAAGAGGAAACGAAGTAATGGGTTTTCTTTTCGTTACAATGTTGTTGTACAGAAGGAAAATAATGTGAATTTAGTATTCGTTATGGCATTGCCGTAAAAAGGTGAAACTGTTGACTGTAATTAATGCACAACTATCTACTTGGTGATTGACTGAATTTGTGCTAATGGAAATACATTGTGTTTGATATTAGCTTGTCATTACTACTACGACCTTCGTTACCGACTTGTTGAGAAACAGACGGGTTGTATTTAATTCACGTAAAGCGAATTACACATTCTTGACAACCCAAAAACAGTTTACATTCCTTCTTACGGTACCACCTGATTATCACACCACGTCGTTGTACACGTCTAATGATTTCAATCCTCTGGTCGGCTCGTTGCCTTTCTCTGGCCGCCCCGTCATTGTTGGCAATAAGCTCGGTACGCCGTGTACTGTCGGTTGACTAAGTAAACAGAAATGCGTATACTATCTATCCTACGAACATTAGGTTTTAATAATACAAAAATAAAGTACATGATACAAGAAAATGTCAGTAGACCTTTTTGTCAAGCACACCGAGATGTACCATCTGTATAATTTTGGTGCCTTATGCCGTTTACACCCTGTATATATTAGCATACCACACGTATTTAAAAAAGGTAGCATATGTTCGTCTATATGTTTATTGGATTATCGTATAATAATTTGAAGTAATTTCGACAAGAACTTTTCGAGATTGTTGCTAACGACATTAAACTACAATTTGTCTTTATATAATATAGCTATGCCTGATGTTAGTACTCTTTACTACAGCATAATTTATTGATTTACAAAACGCTGATTGATTTTCCCCTTTCTCTGCAGTTCTGAAGATGGTCACTACAGTGCTAAATCGATAGTCCGACGACAACTATAATGATCATTGACTGGAATTACAGATTTAAATGATCTTACCATTACATTGCATCACTATTTTTTATTGATTAAGCATGCTTGAGTTGTGGCAGTGACAGGTACACTAATTGAACCCACTAATTGTCGATGTGCTTGGTTTTGGAAGCATAAGAATTTATTAATAGGAGAATGAGGCTAGAACAGAAGGTGTATGGTTGCGGTCTTTTATTTACGACCGTTTGATGAACACTACGTGGCGATCGTAGTTATGGATCACGAGATATTTCAGTCTTAAGTATTGATATCGGAATTCCTGGCAGCGCACGGAGGGCAGAAGCAACCACTGTCGCCAGATACGGCTACAGGAAGTCCAAGGACGGCAAGTCAAGGCGGCGATGTTAGAGCGTCGCGTTGGAAAGTTTTAGGGAAGGCGGAGTCAGGATATGAAGGGAAAAACTTGAAGTTAGGTGCAACATTGGTAACAAACAGGTAGATGAGTCCAAGGCGTGAACGAATAGGGAATGAAAAACAGTCCGTCCGAAAAATACATTTTATATGAGTGAGAATTAAGAGAGGATTATTTCAGATAGTATTCTAGAAGAGTTGCCATTGAAGGAACCAGTATATGGTTCAAATGGCTCTGAGCACTATGGGACTTAACATCTGAGGTCATCACTCCCCTAGAACTTAGAACTACTTGAACCTAACTAACCTAAGGACATCACACACATCCATGACCGAGGCAGGATTCGAACTTGCGACCGTAGCAGTCGCGCGGTTGCAGACTGAAGCGCGAACCAGTCTAGGTCAGTACAATTTTCACAGAAAAGTATTACTAAAAGGGTTTGTGTGACGTCACAGAAGTTGAAAAAAGTTGTTGCTAGTTCGTAGTTCTCAATGGCGCTGTGTGTTTACAAAGGGATTATAGCTCGTTATTGGTGTTGTTTGAAATACAAATTTTTTTATGTAATCTTTGGTTGCTTATTTTTTATCCATTATCAAGTTCCAGAATATTGTGCAGGGAAGAACACATCGGGGCGTGACTGAGGTAGGAGCTATGCCAGGTGGCACTCCGCCTTAGTTACAGCGTAAGCTTTGTTGACTAATGTGTTGTTGACTAATGGTCAAGTCCCATAGTGCTCAGAGCCATTTTGTTGACTAAGTGTGTATACAGGGTGTTACAAAAAGTTACTGCTAAACTTTCAGGAAACATTTCTCACACACAAATAAAGAAAAGGTGTTATGTGGACATGTGTCCGGAAACGCTTAATTTCCATGTTAGAGCTCATTTTAGTTTCGTCAGTATGTACTGTACTTCTTCGATTCACCGCCATGATTTCATACGGGATACTCTACCTGTGCTGATAGAACATGTGCCTTTACAAGTACGACACAACATGTGGTTCATGCACGATGGAGCTCCTGCACATTTCAGTCGAAGTGTTCGTACGCTTCTCAACAACAGACTCGGTGACCGATGGATTGGTAGAGGCGGACCAATTCCATGGCCTCCGCGCTCTCCTGACCTCAATCCTCTTGACTTTCATTTATGGGGGCATTTGAAAGCTCTTGTCTACGCAACCCCGGTATCAAATGTAGAGACTCTTCGTGCTCGTATTGTGGACGGCTGTGATACAATACGCCATTCTCCAGGGCTGCATCAGCGCATCAGGGATTCCGTGCGACGAAGGGTGGATGCATGTATCCTCGCTAACGGAGGACATTTTGAACATTTCCTGTAACAAAGTGTTTGAAGTCACGCTGGTACGTTCTGTTGCTGTGTGTTTCCATTCCATGATTAACGTGGTTAGAAGAGAAGTAATAAAATGAGCTCTAACATGGAAAGTAAGCGTTTCCGGATACATGTCCACATAACATATTTTCTTTCTTTGTGTGTGAGGAATGTTTCCTGAAAGTTTGGCCGTACCTTTTTGTAACACCCTTTATGTACAGTCGCATAGCAGTGCTTTAACTAGTGCTTCAATGTATATTTTGATGGTGACAGTATCTACAGACTTAGAATAATTGAACAAATCTTTTGGCGTGGCATAAGTCATGGCTCAACCATATGTGGGCGAGTTTGACGATTTTCATTATCTAGCTGCGTATTGCCTCAGTTTTATGATGGGTTGACGCTGTTGGCTATCTGGTCACCCGGACTGTAGGATTAGCGTATTCTGTGTCTTTGATAAATCTTGTGACTTATTGCCGGCAAACCCAAAACTATTCTGGCCATTCGTGCCAAAGCCAGCGTGACAGGGGTACATGGTGATTGTAACGGTATGTACAGGTGGCTAATTCGGTAGGGTATAATTTGCTTGTCAGTTGGAGGTAGTCCCTGTCTCGGAATCTTGTTGAAATCTAATTAGTGCTACTGTAAGCTCTGCGCAAATGTCATAAAGTATGTATACCAAATTAATTGGATGACAAAGGGCGTCAATAATATATTTCCTTTTGTGCTTTCTTTAACGCCTTCTGTAACGGTGTACCGACTCCTTCAGGAGTGTTGTCGTATTCATGAAAAGTTCAATTTGATTTCATGTATGGGAGCGCAGTAGAAGAACAACGCATCACAGGCAAGGGCAGGCAGGTTAACAGGTCGTGAACTTATCGCTGGACGTCGGGATCAGAAAATATGTCTGTGTTAGTCTCCTGCTTACCGTGCCCGGGAGCTTGTAATTACATTGCAGAAGTGAGTTTTTGTGCCTGGTTCTACCATTGTACCGTATAATGCTTGAATAATTTATCTGTGCAGTTTTGCGTAGCGCAGGTTTTATTTATACTAGCATCAAATTGCTAAACTATATATTAATTTCACATTCTTCAGGGAGTAAACCACGTTCCAAGCTGTTGGCTGGACATTACTTTACGCAAGCGCAGATTGAATAGCCGGGAGATAGGGGGGGGGGGGGGGGGGGGGGAGGAATGGAGAAGGAGAGACGTAGCTGGACGCCGGCGGCGGATCACCTGGTCCGGACTGCGGTCGGATAGAATGTCCGCCGGGTCACGTTTCTCGGTTTTTCTTGGTCCGCAGCCCCGTTTCACGCATCGCTTGTCGCTATGCGAAGCTGCTAAAGGACACCTGGCCGCCAAAACTCGTCGCTTCCGTCTGTCGACCGCGCTATAAATATCGCCACATCGACGCCACGCGGTGTATCCAGTGCGGACGCTATTCTCCTTGCATCACGCACTAAAAACGCGAACACGTTTGTCAAACGTATTTCCTTCGGATCTGACACGTAAATTACCGAATTAGGCAGGAGCAACAGAATGTGGCCACACCGGCTGACGTTATGCTTCTACGAAGGTGGTGGAGCTACAATGCTAGGAACAGACGTTCTTCATAAAAACAAGAAAAAAAACTACTGATTCTTGTTCACCACCAGTTTTTGAACCGAAGGAACACAGCCGGCCGAAGTGGCCGTGCGGTTAAAGGCGCTGCAGTCTGGAACCGCAAGACCGCTACGGTCGCAGGTTCGAATCCTGCCTCGGGCATGGATGTTTGTGATGTCCTTAGGTTAGTTAGGTTTAACTAGTTCTAAGTTCTAGGGGACTAATGACCTCAGCAGTTGAGTCCCATAGTGCTCAGAGCCATTTGAACCGAAGGAACACAATACAGCCTATACCGCTGGTTACTGGCTGTATGCCGATGTACGATGTTGTTGTTGTGGTTTGGTTTGATGCAGCTCTCCAAGCTAATCTATCCTGTGCTGGTCTTGTCATTCAAGTAACTACAGTACTTAAACCTACACCCATTAGAATCTGCATACAGCATTCGAAGCTCCGTCTGTTCACAGTTTTAGATTTGTGTGATTTATTGTGTGTCCGAATTTAGCGGATTCTTTTTATTGATTATGTGGTTATTTCACACTTTTAATGATCTAGAATCAACTGCCACTTTTTGAACCATACAGATATTTTGTCTAAATCATATTGCAATTCGTTTTGATCATCGTATGACTTTACATGGTGGTAACACCATAATCTCCAAACAATCTAAGAGGACTGCTCAGATTGTCTTCTAAATCGTTTATGAAAATCAGGAACAACAGAGGGGCTATTAAACTTCTCTGGAGATCGCCATTGTCCATGATGTTGCATATGTGGCCCATGGACTACTCAGTTTGTATATTTTGCTTATTTTTTCACAGTTCCACATAGCTTCTTCCCGTTTTCTCAATTGATCTGTGTTCAGTTTATCAAGGCCTATCCACTGTGCCAACTTATAAATAAATCTGAGGGGGGGTGCGATGGGGAGGTTCCCCTGTCAGTAGGTGAAGACGTGGGTGACTGGAAACTAGCGGAGTTTACTAGTGTATAAGCAGTTCTGTCCACTATTTTATCAACAGTCATGGAGATATTTTTTAAAGTCCTTGATATTTTCAGTGCTTTCTCTTATAATTCATACGAATGCAGCTGCAGTGTCTGCAGTCGGTATTCGTACTGACCACTGTAACAATCACGATATAGATAATGGTAATGGTTTTTTTTTTTGAGGTTGTAGTGGTTATGACAGAACCTTGTTTCTCGTTATGATGCTAGCGTGTTTTCTGTACAGAAACAGATGGCAGTGCCGGCAATAAAAGGTGGCGACTTTATTATGACACCAAGGAAACAATAAAACGACAGCTATACGTATCACACAATGTGCGTTAGTGTTCTGTAAATTTCACCATGAAGACTGAATATTTCTTAGATTTACTCAGCCTTCAAAACTCTCTAGCTGCTCAGTGTTGTCTTTAAAATACTGCACCACGCTAGATCGCATTTCTAGTTACTGAATAGCACTTTTAATCTTCTTAGTCTTTTCAAAATATCACAAAGAATTTGTAAAGAGTACATCCCAGTCTGCTCCTGAAGGGATACTCGACCTTCTTTCCCAACTGGAACATCCCATAACTGCTTTTCACTTCCTGAAGTGAAAGCCCGCCCTTCACCGCACTGGCGAAGTTATTCCGTAAATTCCCTGATACTGCGCCTTGCGCAATGCTGGGATACGCTACATTACGGTTGAGCAATGTGAATGTGGTGGATCAAGAAACCTCAGATCACGGTCTTTCCTTGGTTGCGTTTGCAAGGCGCCTTGTGGAAACCCATACGAGGCTTGTAGCCCCCTAGCCCACACCCCCACCCCCATCCCCAAAAGAGAGAAAGTTATATCGGCATGCACAGCGCAGATACAAACACATTGAATTGCTATTGTATGTATTAACTGGCGTAGAACGTAACCTTGGAGTAATGCTTAAAACTAACAAACCACTGAACGAAACATGAAGAGTGTAGGGAAACAACTGAATTATCCACGTATGAGTACGAATTACCGCAATTTTAAGCCTAGTTAGTACACATACGACCTGCTGTTTGTAGGAAGCATCCCTAGTAACACACAGTGTGTTACTAGCTGTCGATGTGGACTTGCTTCTTGACGAAAATTATGGTTCACAGTTATTACTGTGAGAATTTTATTTACGTACTATGGTGGTCTTAAAAGAGAAAATTACTTTTGTTGAAATCATGGTTTAACTTTGCTGTTGTTTATACCAGCTAAGTTTGATAATGTTCATTGAACGAAACTAGTAGCGAATTCTGCAAAGTAAATGGCAGCTGAAGGTTTCATCATGAATTTTAACAATTACTTGGCGGCTGAATATCCCCATCAGTAAACATACATAAATATAATTCTGGAACTCTTGATACAGTTTCAAACAAACCTGGTAGACTTCTTTTATAAAGTGGCCTTTCCATGTAAACTGTTTATACTCTTTCTACATGTTAAAATCTTGGCACGGAAGTAATGTAAACGTCACCTTCTGCTGGATTTCTCAATGCATTTTAAGTACTAATTTTTAAATTTTTACTTGCACAACAGAGTTTTATATCTGTTTATATGATGCAATCTGACTGCAATGCAGTGTTCATGAAAAAATCTGGTACATGCAAACTTCAATCTGGATCACTGAAATTCTCAAGGCTGGAATCAGTTTTCTACCCACACGCATATAATGTGCTCCGTGTTACTTTAAGGTGTTGATGAACTCAATCTTGTTGATGTCGATTCGTAGATAAGTGAGTAATACACCTATATTCATTCTTTTCGGGCAACTCAATCATTTAATCTCTACACGTAAATAAACATAGGCTGCTTAACTAAGTGACTTTTCTGAACTCTTTCCAATGGTGCTTTTAGTATTTCCAGTTATTTACGCATGTTGCACCATATTTGAATTGTTGTTGTGGTCTTCAGTCCTGAGACTGGTTTGATGCAGCTCTCCATGCTACTCTATCCTGTGCAAGCTTCTTCATCTCCCAGTACCTACTGCAACCTACAATCTTCTGAATCTGCTCAGTGTATTCATCTCTTGGTCTCCCTCTACGATTTTTACCTTCCATGCTGCCCTCCAATGCTAAATTTGTGATCCCTTGATGCCTAAAAACATGTCCTACCAACCGATCCCTTCTTCTAGTCAAGTTGTGCCACAAACTTCTCTTCTCCCCAGTCCTATTCAATACCTCCTCATTAGTTACGTGATCTACCCACCTTATCTTCAGCATTCTTCTGTAGCACCACATTTCTAAAGCTTCTACACTCCTGGTCTCCCGTGCAGTGTCAATGGGAGTACAACGACAAGGGATGCCTTTGTTTTAGAGAAAGTAGGAGCTATTCTTTCCTGACCAGACGCATCAAGTGCCCTACATCGCAATGTCTTAAACTTCAATGCCAATAAGGTGAAGGATGTTAAAGATATAGCTTCGAAATACACTCCTGGAAATTGAAATAAGAACACCGTGAATTCATTGTCCCAGGAAGGGGAAACTTTATTGACACATTCCTGGGGTCAGATACATCACATGATCACACTGACAGAACCACAGGCACATAGACACAGGCAACAGAGCATGCACAATGTCGGCACTAGTACAGTGTATATCCACCTTTCGCAGCAATGCAGGCTGCTATTCTCCCATGGAGACGAGCGTAGAGATGCTGGATGTAGTCCTGTGGAACGGCTTGCCATGCCATTTCCACCTGGCGCCTCAGTTGGACCAGCGTTCGTGCTGGACGTGCAGACCGCGTGAGACGACGCTTCATCCAGTCCCAAACATGCTCAATGGGGGACAGATCCGGAGATCTTGCTGGCCAGGGTAGTTGACTTACACCTTCTAGAGCACGTTGGGTGGCACGGGATACATGCGGACGTGCATTGTCCTGTTGGAACAGCAAGTTCCCTTGCCGGTCTAGGAATGGTAGAACGATGGGTTCGATGACGGTTTGGATGTACCGTGCACTATTCAGTGTCCCCTCGACGATCACCAGTGGTGTACGGCAAGTGTAGCAGATCGCTCCCCACACCATGATGCCGGGTGTTGGCCCTGTGTGCCTCGGTCGTATGCAGTCCTGATTGTGGCGCTCACCTGCACGGCGCCAAACACGCATACGACCATCATTGGCACCAAGGCAGAAGCGACTCTCATCGCTGAAGACGACACGTCTCCATTCGTCCCTCCATTCACGCCTGTCGCGACACCACTGGAGGCGGGCTGCACGATGTTGGGGCGTGAGCGGAAGACGGCCTAACGGTGTGCGGGACCGTAGCCCAGCTTCATGGAGACGGTTGCGAATGGTCCTCGCCGATACCCCAGGAGCAACAGTGTCCCTAATTTGCTGGGAAGTGGCGGTGCGGTCCCCTACGGCACTGCGTAGGATCCTACGGTCTTGGCGTGCATCCGTGCGTCGCTGCGGTCCGGTCCCAGGTCGACGGGCACGTGCACCTTCCGCCGACCACTGGCGACAACATCGATGTACTGTGGAGACCTCACGCCCCACGTGTTGAGCAATTCGGCGGTACGTCCACGCGGCCTCCCGCATGCCCACTATACGCCCTCGCTCAAAGTCCGTCAACTGCACTTACGGTTCACGTCCACACTGTCGCGGCATGCTACCAGTGTTAAAGACTGCGATGGAGCTCCGTATGCCACGGTAAACTGGCTGACACTGACGGCGGCGGTGCACAAATGCTGCGCAGCTAGCGCCATTCGACGGCCAACACCGCGGTTCCTGGTGTGTCCGCTGTGCCGTGCGTGTGATCATTGCTTGTACAGCCCTCTGGCAGTGTCCGGAGCAAGTATGGTGGGTCTGACACACCGGTGTCAATGTTTTCTTTTTTCCATTTCCAGGAGTGTATTCTCTTGTTGTCCAAACTAGTTATCGACCATGTTTCACTTCCATACATGGCTACACTCCATACAAATACTTCCAGACATATTTGAATGCCAGTGCAATACTACTTGTACATGTTGGCGGTTCTGAGCTATGTCATATCTGCATAATTAAATTTAATCAAAACCTTCTGCAACATTAAAGAAAACATTCTGTATCCTGATCCAATTTCGTCAGTGCTAAAAAACTGACGCACTCAGCAATCATTTGTATCTCTGTTGCGACTATGGCTATATGCATCTATATGCAGTTAATTTTTAAAAGTATATTGAAAAATCATTAATTTATGTAAACTGGTTTAAGTATCTTACTGATCTTAATAGAGTCATACGGTAAACTCAGTGCTTTGGAATCCATGACGCAATCATTTTGGTGTATTTGGAGTTCTGTAGGGATAATGTGGAAATTGATTTTTGTTTTGTTGACAAAGCATTCTTTTCTTAAGAAGGTACGAGGCCTGCCATTGTGACTTCTTGTGTGCACACATATAATATGGTAGTTACCACTTTGACACTGTGGCCGGGATAGTTTGAAATCCGTCGCTTGCTTTAATCATAACTACATCTCCGAATGACGCTAAAAGTTATTGTCTTTACATAAAGAAAAGTATTATCTTCTGAATAACCTTCAAAACGTGAGCTCCAACCTTACTTTTTATGTATGATATTAGTGATTTTACTCATAGCCATTTTGTTGCCTGTGTCTGCGGTCGCATTGAGAACCCACATTAATAATCAATTAACTAATTTAATATGACTGAATTTTGAATTGCTAGCTTATCTGTTATCACCACAATAAAACAAAGACAGTGAATAGTTGAAGGAGTAGGAATGAGAAGAGTAGCGTAATTAAATTTACAAAAATAATGACAAGTTTTTATTAATCCTTTTATAACTACAACGAGATAGTAAATCTTGCGGAAAATATAACAAACACAAATCAGAAACGGGATGATGGTTGTTTGGCAAAGCATGCATTTGGGAGGAAACTACAAACTCTCTTCGAATTAATTCCTTTTACAATGCAATCTGACTTTGTTTACATGAAACCATTGTGAGGCCCAGTTCTATTCAAATGGTATCAACTACCACCAAGTACTCCACAAACTATGGTTCACTGAAGAACAGGGAGTTGTGAATATCATTTAACAACCCTACGCCAGTGCAGCAATACTTTACCCTTTCACCTTGCTTCAGGCTGCTGCAGAAAACGGCACGCTGTGGGCGAGTAGTGGCGCTCTGCAGTAGCTGTAATGTGCTGAGGTTTGCTGCTCTGCCCAAACAAATTTGACCCACAGGCACTTATGGTGTGAGCTGGAATTGTCAAATATCAGATGGCGGACTCAGGATGAATAAGTTCACCCTCATGACAAACGACATCTCCAAAATGATATGCAGTTCTACTGTTGGTACAGCTGGGAACTGCCACTGCTTCTTAGTCCACCACAAGACGCAGAGCGCAAGTCTTACCCACTAGGAAACGACATGAAGGTCTCCACCAGGGGAGGACCAAATCACAACCACTTACCACCAAGCCTCGGCACAGGAGCTGAATCATCAAAAGAAAAGCGCTGCCACATTGCACAAACTGATCAAACTATCCACTACTCATTGGGTCTCCCCTCTTGACAGTTCTGTTGGCCTGATAGCCAATCCAGACACACCACTGGGGTTCCCACACTGGGGAAGCAAGCCTCCACTTTCCATATCCTGAGAGGAGCCAGTCAGTGACTCAAAATATCTCTTGTCAGAAGAAAGAAACTTTTAGACTAGGAAGCCGTCGTTCTCACAGTAAGCATGCTCATGTTTTGGCCAATAACATCTACCTAGATGGAACCATAATCCCTCATTTACAAAGAGACCTAGATGGAACCATAGTCTCTCATTCACAATGAGATCTAATCTTTCCGTGCAGATCACTTCTAATTTCTGAAACAAGATTGCTAAGCTTCTGAGATGATCGTGTGCATGAAACATAAGTTTTTGTCGTTCTCTAAAAGAACCTGGTGACTTCCTGGCATGAGGGGGGTTACAGTCTTGCTTCCACTAAACATGTGTACCAGCTACTCTGTCCGTATTGTCCCAGCTTCTAACATGAGAATGCATGGAGTCTTAGGCCTTCCCACTATTTGCGCAAAGGCTCAGTTTACAGCAGTCTCTCTTAAATGACTTCCGCTGCCCACATCCCACCAACTGGGTGCCCTCATGATGGACTGCTGCCTGTCTCACGTAAAATGTTTTGCAAACCAGAGCCTTTCTCTCCAATACTAAGCAGAAGGAGCAGAGGGCTTCAGCCAGTAGTCCCTCTCCATGTACGATCCACTGATTGTTACTTCCCAGTATCACTCTCACAGCCAGGTCGTTTCACTCAGCATTTATGGCCCCCAGTTCGTCCCTCTCCTTGTTCTCTGTCTCCCCACTACAGCTTCTCGGGCACAAGTTCTCTACAGGTTACACATACAGTTATAATAACATTCTGCCCACAATTTCCTCATGTAAAGAAGTCTTAAACCACATCTACAACTTGTAGTACTGGGGAACGCTGAGATCATGACCTAAAATACGAATATTAATTTGGCTGACAGTGGTGTTAAAGTGAGAGAGTGGCATTCCACCTCTCAAGTTCAGGCCAATGTCTTTTTCCTTCGATAAGAAAAACTCAGACATCGTCATAGTGTTTATCGACCTAGAAAATAGTTTATATAACTCAAGAGGGTGTAAGATGTTTGGAGTACTCAGGTAAACAGGTGTAAGCTATAGAGAAACAACAGGGATACACCATATGTACAAGAACCAAGCAGGAACATTCAGAATCAAGCGCCAAGAGAGAATTACTTGGATTAAAACTGGCATAAGGCAGAGATACAGTCTTTCTCCCCTGTTGTTCAGTCTGTTCATTGAAGAAGAGATTACAAAAATAAAGGAATGTTCCAGGAGAGGGATTAAAGTTCAGAGAGAGGATGTCGATTAAATTCGCTGATGACATTGCTATCCTCTTTGGAAGTAAGGTAGTATTATAAGACCTTCTGAATGTCGTGAGCAGTGTAAATAACACAGAATTTAGATTTACAGCAAATGGATGAAAGACGAAAGTAATTAGGAGTAACAGAAATGACATTAGCGACCAATTTTACATCAGAACTGGGGTCCATGAAGCAGTCACAGAGAAGGAATTCTACTACTCTGAAACGAAGCAAGTAGGATATGAGAAGCAGACTAGCACATACAAAGAGGGCATTCTTCACTAAGAAAGGTCTGAAAGTATCAAACATAATTCTTAATTTGAAGATGAAATATTTGAGGCTGTACGTTTATGGCATGCAAGTGGATCATGAACTGTGGGAAAACAAAACAAAAAAAAATGAGACGTTTGAAATGTGGTGCTGCAGGAGCTTACTGAAGATCATGTTGACTGACAGATTCTCCGAAAAATCAGTTAGGAAAGGAATATGCAGGAAACATCGACAATCAGAAGCGATAGAGAGATAGGACTTGCATAAGACATCAGGGTGTAACTTCATTCGTACTATAGGGAACTGTAGAGATTAAAAACTACAGGAGAAGACAAAAATAATCGAGGTCGTTGGGTTTAAGCGCTGCTTTGAGATGAAGCGGTTGCCACAGGAGAAGAAGTCTTGGCAAGCGGCATCAGACAACCAGAATAATGATCATCCATAAAAAGAAATAATGAGAATCAGATGTGACCTTTAGTAGTATGAATGGTCTTATAAAACTAAACGAAACTCCTCCCGAACAGACCAAGAAGGCGCGGTATCGACCGGCCGCGGTGTCATCCTCACACAGAGGCGTCACTGGATGCGGATATGGAGGGGATGCGGTCAGCACACCGCTCTCCCGGCCGTATATCAGTTTCCGAGACCGATGAATGCTCTTATACCATATGTGAATAAAAACAGGCGCAGGATCACTTTGTAAGTGAAAATAAATGAAACGACTGGTTAAGCTTTCGGTATCCATTAATAACCGATTCTGTGTTTTCACAGAACGTAAGCCAAACGGCACCCTGTCGAATCGGAGACTTCAACGCTTCATCAGAGCAGCGACTCTTACGAGATAGACGGCAGAGTGACGGGACACTCGGTAGGCTCTCGCAACGCGATATAAATAGCTGGAGTTGTGCCGGAGCCACTGGTAAGTGGCCCCCGACTTGGGACGCAAGAGGGTGACAGATGACCCGTGTTGCGACACGCGAGGCGCTGTCCGCTGATGGAGGAGCCGGTCGCAGCCGCGCCTCGCTGACGGCGGGCTGCTCGGCACCTGCGCGCGGCCGCACGGCGGCGTGTCACGGGCTCCGTGTCCGAAGTGCGCACAGCCACACGCACCCGGCAGCCCCGAATGATACTGTGTGACGCCATTCGAGTTTGAGTCGAAGAGGAGTTTTCTCCGTCTGTGTAAACTCCTCCACCGCTATCTGTGCATTTTCTGCCACATCGTGCACAGGCTAGATTTGCTGCACTTCGTTTCTGTTTTTCCATTTCCGTCAGGAACAACTAAGGAACCCGTCTCAAGAACCAGACAACTCCAACTTTTGATCAGTTTGGTTCTTTTTGCTGTAAGCTACCACAAGTGCTCTAATGTCGGAGCAAGAACAGTAGGCACAACTCAGACAGCTCTTGGAGCTGTCTGCTTCTTGCAGCGGCAATGCTATACCAGTCATAGACGGTGTTCATCTTCAAATTGTGATAACATCCAGGCAGATCTAGGACCGTCAAATGATAGCCCGAACAAGAACACCACGCCTACTGCTAAAAGAAGGAAGTGCCACAGAAGGGAAGCACCATGGAAGAGGAGGAGGAGGAGGAGGAGAAGATTAGGATTCAAAAATGGTTCAAATGGCTCTGAGCACTATGGGACTTAACTTCTGAGGTCATCAGTCCCCTAGAAGTTAGAAATACTTAAACCTAACTAACCTAAGGACACCACACACATACATGCCCGAGGCAGGATTCGAACCTGTGACCGTAGCGGTCGCGCGGTTCCAGACTGAAGCGCCTAGAACCGCTCGGCCACTCCGGCCGGCCGAAGATTAGGGTCTAATGTCTCGTCGACAACGAGGTCATTAGAGACGGATCAGAAGCTCGGATTAGGGAAGGATGGAGAAAAATAACTTCATCTTGCAACTCTTCCATCTGGTCCGTGTTTGCGTAGAAAGAACCATTGTTATTTGTTTACTTGTTTATTTTCCCAAACTAGTTTTGACGACAAATATCACCATAATATGTGGGGTTTTTAATCTAAAACATATAGAAAATAGCATTGTTTTACAAACACCGTGACACATTATTACATTTTTACTATTCATTTTCTGAAATATAGTTTTCTATGGATTGTATTGTATTTTATTGTATGTTAACCGGGGACCTAGAAACGACGGAGAGGCTCCGTCCCTTCCGCAGCCGCAGTAGACCACAACCCCACGGCGACTACCGCAGTCCACTATACCCCTCCTCCGCCCCAAACCGAACCACTCTTTCAGTTTTACTGTGCGGTTCGGCCTCCGGCGGACCTCACCCCCGCTCCCCCTCAGGGAACGTCTCACACCAGACGAGTGTAACCCCTATGTTTGCGTGGTGTACGAGTACGTAGAGAACTTGGTTGCGCAGCAGTCGCCGACATAGCGTAGGTGAGGCGGAATAAGGGGAATCAGCCCGCATTCGCCGAGGCAGATGGAAAACCGCATAAAACCATCCACAGACTGGCCGGCTCACCGGACCTCGACACAGGTCCGCCGGGTGGATTCGTGTCGGGGACCAGGCGCTCCTGCATTAGACCGCACGGCTAACCGGACGGGATTTCTATGGATACTTTCGTATTACCTTAGATATTGTATGTTACAGCATGTTTTGGAGAAGGAAATCGGCTGGGCCCTTCTAAAGGGACCAAACCGCCATTTGCCTTAAGCGGTTTAGGGAAACAACGGAAAACCTAAATCAGGACCGCCGGACACGGGTTTGAACTGTCATACTCCCGAATGCGAGTCCAGAGTCATGGAAGAGGAATGTATTAAAAAGGCCAAGTGGTGGTCAACACATAAGTCCAGCTGGTGTTGTTATAGTTGCAGGTACTACAGATCCTGACTGTAAGTGCTAAGCGAAATGTTTTATCAAGGTGGCGGCTAATACTAAAACGTAGTTAATACAACACTTCAGTTCAGTAGGGGACAGAAACAAACAAGTTACATATTTAGGCGAACTTAAAAGTATTACTCTTATACAAAGACGCACGCCTAAAACCGGCAACGGACCAAATCGAGCTTACGCATGCAAGTATAAAATAAAGCAAGGTGACTTTAAGGCTAAGGTGTGTAAATGGGCTTTCTTTCCTTTGGGCGGTGCGGGTTAAGGGAGGACTGAACGAATAACCAAAAACCTACAAGGCATCGGCCCGTCTGCTGTGGACAACTGTGAAAAGCACAATAATAGGCCAAGCAAAATACCTGGCAATGTTTACAGACTATTGATGACAATATAACTAGCTTCACGAAACAAAGTTCTCAATACAGTCCCGAAAGAACCGAAGAGAAATGCAATATCTCACCGAAATACAATTTGGCAAAAATGCGTAGGGTGTACTTGAAAAGATATAAAGCGACCGTCTATGAAAATAGGTTAGGTTAGGTCAGGTTAGTTTAGTCATTTCTCTGAGTACCACAACGTATCCTTTGGAGTGCCAAGAAATGACAAACGCCGTTTGGACAATCAGATCAAGGGGGGAAAACGATTCTGCTACTGTCAAGAAACTCAAGACTGAACTAGAGTTGCATACGCGGAAAAGTGAGGAATTTTACTCAGATTTTCAAGATAATACAAAGCAGGCTAAGGAAATGAAAACATTGAAGCGCTCTCTTTTGGTTTTGAGCAAAATCTGCCACTGCCGGTAACACCGAGGGAGATATAGTTTATAAAAGACAGTTGTGGTTATGTAACTATTGTATACTGTCTGGAAAGACAGGTAAATTAATCGTTTTATCTACGATGAAACTAGTGGTAGGAAGAGTCAAAATGAGGTAATTAGCATACTTAATCATTTTATACAAGGTGAGGTAAGTGATAAAGTATTGTATCTAATACAGTATTGTATCTGTTCTCTGATAACTGTTCGGCACAGAATAAGAAGTATTTACTCGTCAAAAGACTTGGGAGATTCGAGCAAATAATACACCGGTATCCTCAGCTCGAACACAGTTTCCCCCCTGCGACCGGAGCTTTGATATAATCTAGAAGGAAAAATGAAAGCGAGAGAGTATATATTTGGCACAAGATTACAGATTGCGAGCAGTAAGTTCATTGCTCATGATGTAACTCGAACACACTACACAACTCACTTATAACTCATCCTCAAATCGAAGGAAGGTCAGTCTTCGTAAAGGTTCAACGTTGACTGTTTCAAAATGTGAATACGTTGAGTGTAACAGTAATGGTCTGTCGTGCAGTGTCAATGGGAGTACAACGATAAGGGATGCCTTTGTTTTAGAGAAAGCAGGAGCTATTCTTTCCTGACCAGACGCATCAAGTGCCCTACATCGCAATGTCTTAAACTTCAATGCCAATAAGGTGAAGGATGTTAAAGATATAGCTTCGAAATATTTTCAACCTGAATGTTTGTGGTTGTGCAACCACATAGTATCAATGGTGATGATGTTGGTGCTGAATAATGTCAGACTTCCTATGAACGCCGGCCGGTGTAGCCGAGCGGTTCTAGGCGCTTCAGTCTGGAACCGCGCGACCACTACGGTCGCAGGTTCGAATCCTGTCTCGGGCCTGGATGTGTGTGACGTCCTTAGGTTAGTTAGGTTTAAATAGTTCTAAGTTCTAGGGGACTGATGACCTTCGATGTTAAGTCCCATAGCGCTCAGAGCCATTTGAACCATTTTTCCTAGCCGGCCGGTGTGGCCGTGCGGTTAAAGGCGCTTCAGTCTGGAACCGCGTGACCGCTACGGTCGCAGGTTCGAATCCTGCCTCGGGCATGGGTGTGTGTGATGTCCTTAGGTTAGTTAGGTTTAATTAGTTCTAAGTTCTAGGCGACTGATGCCCTCAGAAGTTAAGTCGCATAGTGCTCAGAGCCATTTTTGAACCATTTTTCCTATGAACGTCGTTTCCTTGATTTATATATATCTTATTGCACTGTAACGATATTTAGTCTCACTGTAAGTCTGCTGTTTAATAACCTATCTCACTTTGATAACTCAGGTAAATAGTGCTGGTTATTGCCTTCTACACCGTAAACAAAACTTACTGGGGCATCAAATAGGACTGCTCTAGCGGATGTGCGAATAAACTGAGAGAAGTCCAGTAACACAACCCGTACCACTTCCACTTCAGTGTGTACGTTACTACCACTTCTAGATAGTTCACGTAGAAAATCCTTACTTTTTCAACATATAATTATTTTAGAGGCTTTTACTGCCTCCTGAAATTTTTATACTCTGGAGCTGTCTGGCTCTCCAATTGTAGTACTTTAATTTGGTCATACAACGAAAGAGACTTCCAGATCGCGTTATTTTTTAATTAATTTACTTCACTGGGATTAGAGACAATTCCCATTCTTGAGATGCCGTGCTGCCTTAAATTCCAGGCGCTTAGGTCTTGTGTGCTCGATATCCTTAAACCCTGGATGAAGGGCAACGGGAAGATTCAAAATTCCTAGATTTCCAGAAAGCCACACGGCAGTCTGTTAACAAAGGTTCGAGCACACGGAATAGGTCCTCAGATATGTGAGTGGCTCGAAGACTTGTTACATAACAGAACCCAGAAAGTTGGCGTGTGCGGTGAGCGTTCATCGGAGACAAAGGTAGAGACAATAGTGCCCCAGCAAACTATGACTGGACCACTGTTGTTCTCTACAAACACTAACGGCATGCCAGATAGAGTGAGAAGCAGCCTGCGACTGTTTGCTGGTGACGCTGCAGTGTACGGAACAGTACGTTTTAAGTGATTGAAGGTGGATACAGGATAAATTTGACAGAATTTCTGTCAGTACGATGAATGACAAATTGCTCTAAATGTGGAAACATATAAATTAATGCAGACGAATAGAATAAATAATACTATAATATTCAAATACAATATTAGTATTCCGCTTCTTGCTACAGTCGCGTCGATTAAGTGAGCTCACTGTATACCGATGCCTCTTCTTTAGTTTTTTCCTTTTTCTTGTTTACCCCGGCTTCTTGAGATCTCTTGTGAAGAGAAACGATACAACAAGTTCCGTATGGCGTAGGACAATCAATGAAGTTACACAACAGTTAATAATTTAACTTTTGAAACTGCCGGTTTATTGGCATTTATGGAAAGAAAAACACTCTCATACTCTCATGCTATCAGCAAACTTCGTGTGAAAATGGCTCTGAGCACTATGGGACTTAACAGCTATGGTCATCAGTCCCCTAGAACTTAGAACTACTTAAACCTAACTAACCTAAGGACATCACACAACACCCAGCCATCACGAGGCAGAGAAAATCCCTGACCCCGCCGGGAATCGAACCCGGGAACCCGGGCGTGGGAAGCGAGAACGCTACCGCACGACCACGAGATGCGGGCACTTCGTGTGACATTTTGTGTGGGTAATGGGCCTTATTACGTCTCAAATCGTTCTAATGAATTAATTAAGCTGCTTTATAGTGTTGCTAGGCAACTTAATTAACAAGATGATACTAGTCTCAATTAAAACTAGACCTCGATATTTTGAATAAACTTTCGGTGCATTTTTTTTGTCAATATCAGCACTTGTCTCAAAATTAATTTCCAACTTCGTACAATAAATCCAAACGCATTTGCGATTATTATACGCAATTTAATGGACAGCTCGATCACGCACTGGCGTGTAACGTATTCAAATCGAGCACGCAGATTTCGGTTTTCCCTAATGGGCTTAACGACTCTTTTGTTATAATGTGATGTGTCTATGTCACGTAAAGTGTAAATGAAATTGGATTTACTGTCCACTCGGGTCAAGATTACAAAATAAAATTCACCACACAGGTCAGCGAACTGTACACGCGCACTTTTAACACTCTAAGTGATAACTCGTCTCAGAGTAAAAATCGCACATAAATTCACACTTTTTTCTTATGCATACAAAATTCAAAACAGCTTTATATTAAACAAATAAAACATGGCATGTAGTTACTAATTAAACATTTCCGATTCTGAATAAACCCTTTTCTTCCTTTTTTTTTGTGATATGTTACAATACAGCATCACCGGTCTATTGCGGTCTAACTCTGTTGGTGAGGCAGTAAATTTATCCACAGGGCAGTGACTGCGTCACTGCAATCCACTTTGGAGGTGTGGCGGTGGGACTTGTAATCCCGTACCACCCTTTGACGGTGACAGTACTACATGAGTGAGGCAGAAAAATTTAGCCGAACGTGGGCAGGTGTGGTTGGAAAGTATTGGACGTAGAATGGGGCGCTAGTCCCGCCAAAGGATGCGTCCGTGGTGGGCGTGCCAGGCCTATCGTTAGCCATGGTCGGAATCCGATTCCTCTAGGATGGTTAGGGGAGCCGGATGTCGATGCCAGCGACGTGGAAGTGTGGTCCCAAAGTGGCGTAACCCATGGACAGTGTCCCGCAAGGCTGAGAGAAATTATTAGTTTGCTAAAACAGATTCAGATTACAGTAAACTCGTGTCTGGACGATGACGTCACGAATCGGCACTTGCTTGGAATGAACGAAATACCTATACTGAAAAATACTGTATGTTGAGTAATTTACTGAATTTTATAACAAATTTGATGCCCTTTGCATCGCCACAACTGAAAAAAAGTAATCATCCCTAGAGGAAACATGCAGGCGTCATTTAATACTGTGTAATTCCGCCTCTGGACTTAATAACCGCCTGGATTCATTTAGGAAGCGAGTCCACAAGACTGTTCGGGTACGTCGCATCTAAGTTAAGCCACTCGGTGAGGGTTTAATCGCGAAATCCACCAACTTTGCGGGTATGCTGATGTCGGCGATGTACCTGCTGCTCCAACATGTGCCACAGACTTTCTATGGGTTTTAAGTCGTGTAAAAGGGAAGGGCAAAGCCAGTCGTTATGTAAAAGGGCAGGGAAGTATTCAGAAAACCGTTCACATATTCTTCCAGGCGTATGAACTTCGCTGTTGTCTTCGTGTGCCTGTATGGGCAATGGCCTCTAACTAGGTGACCGAATCCAAATGTTCCTTGCAAGCAGCTCCCGTCGCTAGCATGCTGAAATGCACCTACATTCACTGCCCGCCAGTGAATCCTGTTGGGTGTGTAAGGGATTTTGATTCACAGGCCGTGAAACACGTCTGCAGTGCCTCTGTCAAGATCTTTTTCCGATCACATTTCTGACGTCTTTTTTTGTGACCACGCCTGTTGCACCACTGCGTGTAGTACCTCTGAACAGTCGGCCGCGAGACATCAGCAAATCCACCAACTTCACACAGCGTATGGCTATGGGCACAGCCGAACACGATTGCTCCTCTTGGCTACTCTGTCGCTTCCTTATGTATACCCATTTTTACGAACAATGTCTGCTTGAAACTAAATTGTCTGACTGATCGCTACTGCCTTACATTTACGTGCAAGCGTGAGCACGCGGTTCAGCACGTTACTCGATCGTTGCGTCACCTATAAAGACTCGGTGATTAATCTGTGCGTATGCACTGAGTTGACTAATCTTTTATTAATTAATGCTTCAGGGCTAAGAGGTGGTGTTCGAACAGTAGAAATTCTTCCTCCTGACGTTTCGTTGCCAACCGCTGACAACATCCTACTAAGTGAGCCAACGACTGGCGGCTAAGCCGTGGAGATCCCGTTTATATACAGCGGATAGAGGGCGCTACTACTCGTCACGTGCTGTCGACAGCGAAACTATCTCTGACTAACGTCATTACTCTCGATCAAAGGTAATCGATTGTCACATCATTGGTACAATGTCGACCAAAATATCTCATGTAACTTTAAGCCTTCTTGTTTCCTGTTGAAATTATTGTGTTGTTTATAAATCTCTACGGCACATATGTGCATAAAATTCGACGTCTTAGCTAGTACGCTCGTTTCTCTGAATTTTATTTCATGGTTACCGTCTTGAAAAACATGTTCTGCTGCAGCCAATTTTTCGGTGTGTCTCAGACGGCAGTTCCTTTTGTGTTCGGTTAGACGGTATTAACACTTCTTTTCGTTGTTCCAATATAAACCCTCCCACAACTACACGGAATGTTATACAAGCCAGGTTTTGCAAAATAGTGCCATACACCTTTCGCTATTCGCTAATCTTCTCGGTGGGTCTGAAGATTGTTTCAGCAAGAAACTTGGCCGGAACTTTGGCAATATGATCCGTAATATTGTGGATAGATGGAAGGAAAACTTTCCCAGCCGACGCTTACTGACTATTTTTTTTCCGGTGAGCTTATCTAGGCGTAACGTTGCAAAGCAATTTGTGTAACGATCACGTGTGGCCGGTAGTAGGGAAAGCGTGTGGTCGATTCGGTTTATCGGGAGAATTGTAGGAAAAACCTATAAAGAGGATCGCGCACAGAACATTTCAGTGACCCATTCTTGAGTACTGTTTGTCTGGGACGATTAAAAGAATACATCGAAGAAATCCACACGCCCGTTGCTAGATTTGAAACCAGTATGTCCGATGAAAGTGCGAGTATTGCTACATTCTAATTGAAGTCAAGTAGCAATTTCCGGAGGGAAGATGTTCCTTTCGCAAAACGCTATTGAGAAAGTATAGAGGACCGGCATTTGCGATGGACTGCGGAATGATACTACTGGCACCAACTACACATCTCCCGTAAGGACCGCGAAGACAAGAGAAATCAGGACTCGTACTGGTGCATATAGACAGTCGTCCTTCCTCCGCTCCATTTGCTAGTGTAACAGCAAAGGGAATTACTTGCGGTAGCACTATAAGGTGCCTTGTGCGGCGTGTGAGTGCGTAAGTATACGAGGTGTGCGGGAAAAGTAATGAGATTGACAACACTGCCAGCGATCTGACAACGCTGAGTTGTTCTACTTGTGTAGAAGATTGTGTTCATTCCTCCCAGATGCTCAGTCCGAGTTTCACCTCCGTACAGCCATCACGTGATTTTTGAGATCATCTGTTTAGTTGTGTTTTTATTGTGTGTTACGGAAAATGGAACAATGTCAAACTTGCGGAATCCACTGAAATCAGACCTACGTCAACAGTAAGGATGATAGATGACCTGTTAAATACTTCAACCCTACCTCACATTTTGGCCAAAGGTTTGCCATGCTAAATGTTTGTTGTTAAATAGTGCTGATAATCCTCACAATTGGTCAGAAGGACAATCGAAGAAATGTGTACGTTGATCTTCTTGAGAGGATTGCCACAAATGGTTCTGCTGTGTGATCACAGGTGATGAATCCTGGATTTTTGAGTATAATTCTGAGACAAAGCGAAGAAGTGAGGAGTGCCACACTGCGATGTCTCCTAGACTGATGAAAGCTCGAGTGAGCAAATCAAAGAACGAAATAGTGCTGATTTCCTTTTTCACAGTAGGTGTAAACGTACATAAAGAATTTTTTCCTCCAGGACAAACCGTCAACCAAGTGTTTTACAAAGATGTCCTTGAAAGGCGCCCTTGAAAGGCTCAGGAAAAGGATGAAACGTGCGAGACCGGACACTGCATACAAGAGGATTGTGTTTATTGTGCATTGAACCGGGGACCTAGAAACGATGAAGAGGCTTCGTCCCGCCGTAGCCAGCAGTCGTCCACAACCCCACAACAGGCTACAGCAGTCCACCCACCCCATACACCAGAGGATGCTTCTTCACGACCGTGCCCCATATCACACGCCCATTTCCACCACGGAATTTTGACCTTATAGGCATTCCTGTTGTTCCACAGACCCCTTTTTATCTGATCTGAGTCCTTGTCGCTTCTTTCTTTTCCCGAAACTGAAAAACATCTTGAAAGGACGTCATTTTCGGACATTGTAGAACATTCAAAAGAATATGACCTACATATTAAATGCCCTATCAGTTGAAGCCTTTCAGTGCTGCTACCAAGACTGGGAACGACTCCACCAGTGTATAGCTGTAGAAGGGAACAGCTTTGAAGGAGAAAAATGGTTATTTGGTAGATAAGAAAATCAGTCTCATTACATTTCTCGCACACCTTGTGTATTTAAGCTGTTTTCCTTTCTGGCATCCCAAACAAGCCTATGAGTTCGTGAGCTCTGATGCCGGTTGAAAACACAGTTGCGAAACATCGTTCAGAGTCCTCATTATAATAACCGCCTTATGCCAGTTCAGGACAAGTCCGTTACCCACAAGCAATGATGCACAGCACTAAAGGTTTCGGCTGCTGGTAGCCTTATGTGGCGAGAAATGTTCAGCGTACCACCTTCTCGCATTACATCCCGCTGCTTCTTCAGCAATGTAAATGTCGGCTGGCTTGTTGTTGGTGTACGTGTTCACTGAGGCTCCGGCGTGGTACTCCACACGACAGCAAGTGCAGATGAGCACAACAATTACAGCATTCCAGGGCAATAGCTTACCTGCACAAAACTGCGCTGCTATATACCCCCCATCATCTTCACTTACTGTACAAACTTCCGAGTACTCATCACTGATTGCTGTCTCATGGCTGTAGCTGCGCAACGGTACATTTTCGACGAAAGGTTCTTCGAAAAATTTTGCTGAATTATCAATAAAGTCCATTACCCTGCTCTGGCCTTATTATCAGGTTCTTTTTTTCTCCATCATGTATATTATGTCAAACTTTGAAAATACACTGTAAGACAAAAAAACTACGCATCATGAAGGAATTACCCGAATGGGACGCCGGCCGGTGTGGCCGAGCGGTTCTAGGCGCTTCAGTCTAGAGCCGCGCGACCGCTACGGTCGCAGGTTCGAATCCTGCCTCAGACATGGATGTGTGTGACGTCATTAGGTCAGTTAGGTTTAAGTAGTTCTAAGTTCTAGGGGACTGATGACCTGAGATGTTAAGTCCCATAATGCTCAGAGCCATTTTCAACCGGAATGGGACGGAAAATCGGTAGATGATTAAAATTTCAGAAAAATTGGATCATTTATCCAAGAGAACGAGCTTTACAAACTGGGCAAGTCAAAACGTAATGCTCCGCTTCCGGCCCTTATGGAAGCAATTTGCCCGCATCTCGTGGTCGTGCGGTAGCGTTCTCGCTTCCCACGCCCGGGTTCCCGGGTTCGATTCCCGGCGGGGTCAGGGATTTTCTCTGCCTCGTGATGACTGGGTGTTGTGTGATGTCCTTAGGTTAGTTAGGTTTAAGTAGTTCTAAGTTCTAGGGGACTGATGACCATATATGTTAAGTCCCATAGTGCTCAGAGCCATTTGAACCATTTGGAAGCAATTTTCGGTTTGGACAGAGTTGTTGTGTGTCCTCCTGAGGGATATCGTACCAAATTCTCTCCAACTGGTGCGTTTCATCGTCATAATCCCGCGCTGGTTGGAAGGACACGTCCATAATGCTCCAAACGATCTCAGCTGGGAGAGATCCGGCGCACTTGCCCGCCAGGGTAGGTTGTGGCAATCACGAAGAGAAGCACTACAAGTACATTAAATGTATTGGCTATCGAATGATTTTTATTCCAGTCTTTGATCACAACATAAAGTCCTTCGACGATGGCCGGTTTCACTCAGTAATGACCATCTGCAGATCTACAATATATATAAAAAAAAAAAAATACACCTAGTGGGAAGTCTATCTTTCAAAACAATACAGCATGTCATATCACGATATACTCTCATACAAACTGGGAAATGAACAGATAAAATAAGTAGTACTAGTTTTACACCATGTCCTAACGTCATAATGCTGTAATGGCATTGTGAAAAAACATAAATACACTCAGAAAAGCATCGTCACATAGAACTAAAATATGACACATCGTCCACACAGTCATTTTGCAACAGGCGTTACTGTACAAAACCTACTGAAGTGCAGTAGCTACCAGAAATACTTTTGCCTATATGCTTCACAGATGTCGCTACTGTGGGCTTGGATGTATTCTTCATTTACGTAAGAACCATAATCTGATAAAAACACATTAGGTAAAATACATGCAGCAGACTTTTAAATTTTCATGACTTTTATAGAAACCAGAAGTGATAAATCAAAGACAAATACAGTTAACCATATAAATTTATTAAAAGGAACTATATAAAGGTAATAGGTCTGACACGTTTATGGTGAATTTACGGTCAAAAATAAAATATACGTAATACACTGCCTATAGCAACCTATAAATTACCTGTGAAAGATAAAATGTCTGTATGACAAAATAACTGAAGAAAAGCTAGATCAATTATCAGCACCCTCTGTTGGCTCGGCCGCCCAGCTGTTACGTAGGCGTGCAGCGATCATAAGAACTTAACCACTAGAGCACTTTTCATACATCGTGATATGTCTCTTACAGAAAACGTTTATACAACATACTAACAGTCAAAATAATATTTATATAATCAGGTCGTACAATCCATGAATAGGTAGGATATAATCAGTTATAGCATTAGAGCGATGAACGTATGGAAGTAAGGCAAATGCATACTATTCTCAACATAAATCAGTAAGAAGGCTAGACATAAAAAAGCGAGGCATTAAGTGTCTTGCCTTCTGTATCCACCTTCCTTCCCCCACAAGGCTCCTGTACGACCTCATCCCCTTTCCCCTCCTCCCCCTTTCCCTCCAACATCTCTGCATCCTTTACACTGTCCGCAGGCTTGATCCCCTCCACCACCTGGTTTCCTCCTTCACTCCCCGCCCATTTCCGCGCCTCTATCGCTGTGTCCCTCCCTATCTCCACCTCCACACCCTCCATCTCCTTCATCAGGGCAATTTCCAGCACCTCCCCCTCCCGGATGTTGAACTTTGCCATGACATCTACCCATCCTTGCCACTGTAACATAACCTTGTTCCCTCCCCTCCCCAGGGTGCACCTTTTCCACTCCCCTTCTTCTCCCAGGGCGGATTTTCCTCCTTTCCCCCCGTGAGTCCCAGCACCCCCTCATCAACTGTGTCCCTCCCACGTCCTTCCCTCCCCAGCCCTCTTCGTCGCACCCCTACCCATCTTCCCCCCTCTACCCCCCTCCCTCCCTTCTTCCCTTCTCCCCCATCTCCATGGCCCTGGCAGGTCCTGTGGTTTGCTCATCGTCATCAGTGTGCTACGTCAGTGTTGTGTTCGGTACTGTTCTCCTGTGCATCGAGAGCTGTGATTTTAATTGTGTGCTGGACTTGTACATAGTGTTATGTGCTACGCCACCCATCGATACTTTTATGCTGCAGCCATACTTCGCCTTGTGTTCTTTTAATTGTCCCAGTCTGTGGTTTTTTGTGCTCAATACTTTTTAAGATTTTTGTCCCCATTTTACTGTCGCCCCCTTTTTGTCTGTTCTCGTCCATTATGTTCCACCTTTTTTTTTTATTTTTGTCCTCCATATCTTCTCCTTTGTAATTTTAAATGTCTTCTGTTGTATCATTATTGTCTTTAGGCTGAAGAGCAGTGCACATGCTGCTGCCAGCCCGCCTGGGATAGGGAACTGAAATTCAATAAAGAAAAAGAAAAAAAGAAATAGTGATTATCGTTCTACTGTCAGCCCACCCCAGAGGGGGAATAGAAATACAATAAAGGGAAAAAACTGATTATCGTAGCATTTTATCAAACAAAGTAGATGTTGGGCATAAAATCGCTTTGTCTATTGAGTGTCCTTGTGGACTCATGCTTTTCAGCTTTGTAAATCTCCAACAACTCGATAGTGCGGCCCTTCCCTGCCCTGTGTAGAATAAGCATACAAATCTCAATATTCCCTATAGTATGGCCAGTTTCTGCTAAATGCATTTCCAATGCAGTTTTGTTATGTGCCTGCAAATGCTCCCTGAATCTTATTTAAAAGAACGACGAGTTTGACCAGTTTGAAATTTGTCGCATCTGCTACAAACGCTCTTGTAAACCCTAGAACCATCAAATTAATCAAATGTTATTAACTTGAAAACCACATCTAACCTTAGAGTTCCTGAAACACTTTTCTGTTTGCTGCGACATTTTTCCGTAAAATTTCATTAGAATAGTTTTCAGTTTTTCTTTATTTCTCCTTTTTTCTGGATAATTGTGCGTCTGCTTACTATTTACTTTCTGTTCTTTTATCCTTCTGTACGGGCGCATAACATCATTTGCAGAAAAACCGTTAGCTACTGCAATTTTCTTTAATATACCAAGTTATTGGCGTATTTCATTGTTGGCCAAGGGTAATCGAAAGAGTCGGTGGATCATAGAGGTGAAAAAGGCCCTTTTATATTGTTGCAGATGGCGTGAACTGGCACCGAAAACAGTATCTGTACATGTAGGCTTTCTGAAAATCGAAAGCCGGCCGGTGTGGCCGTGCGGTTAAAGGCGCTTCAGTCTGGAACCGCGTGACCGCTGCGGTCGCAGGTTCGAATCCTGCCTCGGGCATGGATGTGTGTGATGTCCTTAGGTTAGTTCGGTTTAATTAGTTCTAAGTTCTAGGCGACTAATGACCTCAGAAGTTAAGTCGCATAGTGCTCAGAGCCATTTGAAAATCGAAAATTTATGTCTGTTATCAACCTTCTTAATAGTAAGGTCTAAATAGTTACTAGAGACCACTTCTTCTACTTCTGTAGTAAAAGCTATTGGTGCATGCTGCCCATGGCTCGAGCAAATGCGGTAACCTCATTCTCGTTACCCTCTAACAGTAGCAATATGACATCGACGTAACGTTTATAATTTATAGTCTTGTCTTTTAGTTGTGAGAACTTAGCAAAGAACGTACATTCTAAGTCGTTCATAAAAGTGTCTGCTAACGTACCAGCCAAACTGTTACCCATAGTAAGACCATCTTCTTGTTGATATATTTTGTCAATGAAGGTAAAAAAGTTTTAAGTTAACGCGTATTGTAAAAGTTCTATTAATTCTATGTATTCAGCAGTACTAATCTTGTTATTAATTTGCAGATTACGTTTAATGATATGAATCGTTTCCTTTATCGGGACACAAGTGTAGGGGTTTTTTTCATCTAGGGAAGACAGTGTCGCATTATTTGGAATATCTACATCCTTAATCGCATTAGCAAGGTCAGAAGTGTTTTTCACCCCAAAAATGGTAGTGAACGTGTACACTGCTTTAAGTTAGTTGTTAAGAAACTTATTTGGTTTACAACATGGCGATGACAAATTGCCGGCTGGTGTAGCCGAGCGGTTCTAGGCGCTTCAGTCTGGAACCGCACAACCACTACGGACGCAGGTTCGAATCCTGCCACAGGCATGGATGTGTGTGATGTCCTTAGGTTAGTTACATTTAAGTAGTTCTAAGTCTAGGGGACTGATGGCCTCAGATCTTAAGTCCCATAGTGCTCAGAGCCATTTGAACCATTTTTGAAGACAAATTGTTAACAACTGGGCTGACTGGGTTTCCCTTCTTATGTCTCTTAACTTGCGATCTCAATTGGGGGAGCTTAGGATTCATCATTTTTAGCGATTTCTTTTTGTAATCGTTAAGCAAAACTTAGGAGCTGTCTAACTTTTTCCGTAGATTTATCTGGAACATCTGCGTTGGGTCTTTGTGAACTTCTGTTATCTCATTTTCAGAAAAGAATTTCTCGGTTTTCCTAATGTAGTCGTCTTCATATGTAAGGACCGCTGTATTACCCTTATCTACGCGAATAACCATTGCTTTCTCTTTTTCTAACTTTGTATTAAGATGTTTCAAGATACGACTCTCGTGATTGACGGCAGTATAAGAGTTACACTGACTGGATAATGGTTTATTAACTTTAACGGCTGTGTCCGAAAATTCTAGTTTCGTCATCGTAGCAGCTTCACACATCCATTTTAGTTTCAACTATGACTCTTGTAAACGTCCGTTTATTAGGATTTGGAGTGACATTATGTTGTAAACCTTTATCCAGCAAAGTATTTTCATGCTCATTCAAATTCGATATGTGTCAAGTTAGCTACCCTATCATAAAAGCGATGTCGTCCAACGCCACCCTTACTTTTTACAACCTTCTGACGCTTTAGCAGTATGCCTAACTTTTTGTTATGCCCCTTTTCTATTCTTTCAACATTAATCCTTACTCCGTTAGAATTTTCTTGGCAAACAAACTGAAACTGAGTACTAGACAGTTCGTCACTTAATTGAAAATGTAAATCGAAAACTTCTTTACTTAGCAAGTCTTTATGTTTATACGATTCACGTAACTGGGTCCTAATCCAGTTAATCTCACTTTTGGGTTTAACTGACAAGGTGAGGGCTGACCGCAGTTTAATTTTCACTTTCGAATAGTTCGTTGTGACACCTGCTGCAAGACACTGTTTATTGAATCTAATATTCATTACCTCAGTACTGATTTTCTGCTTGAATTCTATCGATTACCGTCCCGTCCAGATAATTCTTCCGTGGTGTGTCGTATCTAGTGGCCTTATAATAGCTGAGACCTTCAATCCCATCTTTCTTCTTCGTTTGTAGCTTTCCATTTGAGTCATAAGCGTTTCAAATTTTCTTCCCCAAATTTCTCACGTCTTTCAGTCGGTAACCACGAAGTACTCGTAGAGAATAAGCAAAGATCAGATATAACATTAGAGGATTACTATAGATTATGTTTCAAAAGAATTTGCTAAAGGTTATCATTTTCGTGTCACATCCCAGGTGTGGGTTCCTGTAGTCATGTCCTAGTTCATGGACCACGGGCAACGTATGAGTGTCCAAGTAAGTGGTCCCGACAGTCGGGATACCAGTTACTTTGGAATAAGGCTGGGCATCTCGGACATATTCTGAGTCATGGTCACCTTTGTGCTCATACGGCAAAGACTACCAAATCCACTGGTTAGTCCCTCAACCGTTAGGGGTAAAACCCAATGGTACTCGGGGCAAGTAAGGCTAGCAACGTGCTTCCCTGGTACTTTAAATATGATGCTGGCAACAATCAGAACAAAATGCCTCGGACCTTTGGAGGTGACGGAGTCCCACCTCTAACTGACAAACCAGGGACTCCTAAGATACGACTTGGCAAACAAATGATAATGAGATGGGGGGCTGTTAATGTCAATGGGGGCTACTCTGGGAAGAAGGTAGAGTTGGCAGAGGCTGCAAGTAAGATGGGGCTGGACGTTTTAGCAGTTAGTGACATTCGAGTAAGGGGTGAGAAAGAAGAGGAAGTGGGAGAATACAAGATCTACCTGTCAGGAGTCAAAGCAGGAATAGCACAATGGGGTGTAGGGCTTTACATCAGGAAAGAAATGGAACCCAGCGTAGTTGCAACAAGGTATGAAAACGAACGACTGATGTGGATACATTTGACAGTGTCTCGCAAGAAAATTAGGATTGTGTCAGTATATTCGCATTGTGAAGGGACAGATCAAGATAAGATGGATAGTTTTTATGAAGCACTCAGTGATGTAGTTGTTAGAATAAAGGACAAGGACAGTGTTCTGCTCATGGGTGACTTTAATGCCAGGATTGGAAATCGAGCAGAAGGGTATGAAAAGGTTATGGGTGAATTTGGAGAGGATATGGAGGCCAACAGGAACGGGAAACAACTCTTGGATTTCTGTGCCAGTATGGGCTTAGTAATCACAAACTCCTTTTTTAAACATAAGAACATTCACCGGTATACTTGGGAAGGCAGGGGAACCAGATCTGCCATTGACTATATAATAACAGATCAGGAATTCAGGAAGGCTGTGAGGGACACACGTGTATTCAGGGGATTCTTTGATGATCATTGATCATTATTTAATCTGCAGTGAAATTGGGATTGTGAGGCCGAAAGTGCAGGAGGTCAGGTCCATATGTAGGAGGATAAGAGTGGAGAAACTTCAGGATAAGGAAATCAGGCACAAGTACATAACAGCGATCTCAGAAAGGTACCAGTTAGTTGAATGTAGTCAACTACAGTAATTGGAAAAGGAATGGACAAGGTACAGGGACACAGTACTAGAAGTGGCTAAAGAATGTCTTGGAACAGTAGTGTGTAAAGGTAGGATGAAGCAAACAGCTTGGTGGAATGACACAGTCAAGGCAGCCTGTAAAAGGAAAACGAAGGCGTATCAAAAATGGCTACATACTAGAACTCAGGTAGACAGAGAAAGTAATGTTGAAGAAAGAAACAAAGCCAAAAAGATAATTGCAGCATCCAAGAAGAAATCATGGGAAGACTTTGGAAACGGGTTGGAGACTATGGGTCAAGCTGCTGGAAAACCATTCTGGAGTGTAATTAGCAGTCTTAGAAAGGGAGGTAAGAAGGAAATGACAAGTATTTAGGACAGGTCAGGAAAACTGCTGGTGAATCCTGTGGATGCCTTGGGCAGATGGAGGGAATATTTTGAAGAGTTGCTCAATGTAGGTGAAAATACGATCAGTAATGTTTCAGATTTCGAGGTAGAATGGGATAGGAATGATGATGGAAATAGGATCACATTTGAGGAAGTGGAGAAAATGGTCATTAGATTGCAGTGCAATAAAGCAGCTGGGGTGGATGAAATTAAGTCGGAACTCATCAAATACAGTGGAATGTCAGGTGTTAAATGACTACACAGTATAATAGAAATGGCCTGGGAGTCGGGGCAGGTTCCATCAGACTGGACAAAAGCAGTAATCACACCAATCTTTAAACATGGAAACAGAAAAGATTGTAACAACTACAGAGGTATCTCTTTAATCAGCGTTGTGGGTAAAATCTTCTCACAAGGGAACCTCCTCATCGCACCCCCCTCAGATTTAGTTGCAACTTGGCATAGTGGATAGGCCTTGATAAACTGAACACAGATCAATTGAGAAAACAGGAAGAAGTTGTGTGGAACTGTGAAAAAATAAGCAAAATATACAAACTGAGTAGTCCATGGGACACATAGGCAACATCAAGGAGGACGTGAGCTCAGCAGTGCCGTGGTACCGTGGTAGCGTGAGCAGCTGCAGAAAGAGAGGTCCTTGGTTCAAGTCTTCCCACGAGTGAAAATTTTACTTTCTTTATTTTTGCATGGTTATTATCTGTCCGTTCGTTCATTGACGTCTCTGTTCACTGTAATAAGTTTAGTGTCTGTGTTTTGCGACCGCATCGCAAAACCGTGCGATTAGTAGACGAAAGGACGTGCCTCTCCAATCGGAACCGAAAACATTTGAGCCGGCCGAAGTGGCCATGCGGTTCTAGGCGCTGCAGTCTGGAGCCGCGAGACCGCTACGGTCGCAGGTTCGAATCCTGCCTCGGGCATGGATGTGCGTGATGTCCTTAGGTTGGTTAGGTTTAACTAGTTCTAAGTTCTAGGGGACTAATGACCTCAGAAGTTGAGTCCCATAGTGCTCAGAGCCATTTTTTTGAAAACATTTGATCGCAAGGTCATAGGTCAACCGATTCCTCCACAGGAAAACGCATCTGATATATTCTATACGACACTGGTGACGGCATGTGCGTCACATGACAGGAATATGTTGTCGACCCACCTAACTTGTACACTTGGCGAATGGGTAAAAAGATTCTTCTACCTTGCCCGATTTAGGTTTTCTTGTGGATGTGATAATCACTCCCAAAAAAGTGATGAAAACATAAGAGTTTGTCACATACTCTGAAAATAAAAAATTAAAGTTTTCACTCGATGTAAGGTTT
Source organism: Schistocerca nitens (assembly GCF_023898315.1). Taxonomy (NCBI): domain Eukaryota; kingdom Metazoa; phylum Arthropoda; class Insecta; order Orthoptera; family Acrididae; genus Schistocerca; species Schistocerca nitens. The sequence goes on from NC_064619.1 coordinate 286,419,024, forward strand.
GAACCAAGGACCTTTCGCTCCGCAACTGCTCACGTTACCACGAGACCACGGCGCTCCTGTGGTCTCTGTGTCCTTGATATTGCCTATCTTCCCGTGAACTACTCAGTTTGTATATTTTGCTTATTTTTTCACAGTTCCACACAACTTCTTCCTGTTTTCTCAATTGATCTGTGTTCGGTTTTTCAGGGCCTATCCACTGTGCCAACTTATAACTAAATCTGAGGGGGGTGCGATGGGGAGGTTCCCCTGTCAGGTATTGTTGAAAGGAAAGTGCGGGTATTAGTTGAGGACCAATTGGATGAAAATCAGTGTGGGTTTAGGCCTCTTAGAGGTTGTCAGGACCAGATCTTTAGCTTACGGCAAATAACGGATAAGTGTTGTGAATGGAACAGGGAATTGTATCTATGCTTTATAGATCTAGAAAATGCATATGACCGGGTTCCTAGGAGGAAGTTATTGTCTGTTCTACGAGATTATGGAATAGGAGGAAAACTTTTGCAAGCAATTAAAGGTCTTTACATGGATAGTCAGGCAGCAGTTAGAGTTGACGGTAAATTGAGTTCATAGTTTAGAGTAGTTTCAGGGGTAAGACAAGGCTGCAACCTGTCTCCACTGTTGTTCATATTATTTATGGATCATATGTTGAAAACAATAGACTGGCTGGGTGAGATTAAGATATATGAACACAAAATAAGCAGTCTCGCATACGCAGATGACTTAGTTGTGATGGCAGATTCGATTGAAAGTTTGCAAAGTAATATTTCAGAGCTAGATCAGAAATGTAAGGACTATGGTATGAAGATTAGCATCTCCAAAACGAAAGTAATGTCAGTGGGAAAGAGATATAAACGGATTGAGTGCCAAATAGGAGGAACAAAGTTAGAACAGGTGGACGGTTTCAAGTACTTAGGATGCATATTCTCACAGGATGGCAACATAGTGAAAGAACTGGAATCGAGGTGTACCCAAGCTAATGCAGTGAGCGCTCAGCTACGATCTACTCTCTTCTGCAAGAAAGAAGTCAGTACCAAGACTAAGTTATCTGTGCACCGTTCAATCTTTCGACCAACTTTGTTGTATGGGAGCGAAAGCTGGGTGGATTCAGGTTACCTTATCAACAAGGTTGAGGTTACGGATATTAAAGTAGCTAGGATGATTGCAGGTACTAGTAGATGGGAACAATGGCAGGAGGGTGTCCACAATGAGGAAATCAAAGAAAAACTGGGAATGAACTCTATAGATGTAGCAGTCAGGGCGAACAGGCTTAGATGGTGGGGTCATGTTACACGCATGGGAGAAGCAAGGTTACCCAAGTGTCTCATGGCTTCAGCAGTAGAGGGTAGGAGGAGTCGGGGCAGACCAAGGAGAAGGTACCTGGATTCGGTTAAGAATGATTTTGAAGTAATAGGTTTAACATCAGAAGAGGCACCAATGTTAGCACTGAATAGGGGATCGTGGAGGAATTTTATAAGGGGGCTATGCTCCAGACTGAACGCTGAAATGCATAATCAGTCTTAAATGATGATGATGATGATGATGATGATGATGATGATGATGATTATCCCAGCGATATCCCCTCGAACCTTTTATGAGATTCATGAAAAATCTGATCAATAACAAATAAATGTGGTCGTTGTCTAATACATTCAGCAAATTATCTCTCAACGCAGACATTCCTAAAAAAAGCAATAAATTGAAACGTCTCGTCTGATGCTGAAGTTCTGTCTGTTCATTTGAGCAAATTCCCCTCTTCTCATAGTGAGGAGATAGTTGATGACGTGTTATGTCCTGGTCTACTCCATTTTGCTTTAGCCACTAGAAACAGCTCATGAAGTTCCATTGCTGGCCAATACACTGCTGGCCGTTGTGCTCGCTGTCCATACTGAATGCTGTCAAATCAGCAATTAATATTCATTATGGCGCCAGTCAAATTGACAAGCGCAGAAATCTCTGCTAATTTTAATCACTTTATGCTTGCAAACCGCTATGTTTTGTTGAGAGTGCCGGGTTTGCGCATGGTAATTCAGTTTTAGATCTCTTTAACTCGTCACGTGTTGAGACATATTTGACAAGTTACTCTACATCGCATATTACCGGCACAGTAAACTGATTCTGTATATCGTAAAGAACTACTTAACGGACCATGAACAATTCTACCCATTGAAAAACAAATTTATTGGGTAAATGAAGTGTGCACCTTACTTTGATATAGGTAGTCAGCTTTTTTGACGAATATTTATCAAAATTTTCTCAAAATATACTTAAAATCAACCTCTAGGGGCAGAGAGCTGCAAATATATAGGCGTGAAGAATAATGATGTAGACTACAAATAACGTTCGTTGTATTTAAAAAGCCCTTAAAGTTTTCACTTAAAAAATTCGGTGGCATTACTTTTCAGCATGTCCTCGTATTTCTTCGACGTTGTGGACTTCTTCATCCCACTCACAGCAGACATGACCCACTGCCACCGTAGCATCAGGTGACCAGAACCATGGCAGACAGAAACAACAAGCACTTTTATTATTTCCACAGTTGTAGCTCTCTTTACAGATGGCACGAATATCACCATTCCTTTTGTTTTTTGACTTTTGTTATCCCTTAGACACTGGTTTAACTGTGCTACAATGGTTATGGATTACTCGGTTAACTTTCAGGTCGAACCTTGTTCCCCGCATTCATACTATGAAATTAACTAACTTCCAGTTCACTCTTAAGGGCAAACGATCTACCCATTTCCCAACTGTCACATTGTCTTTTCCACCATCACTGCAGTCTAGATAGTGTTTTAAAGTATTGTGTGAAGCTTTGTATATCTATCACTTTTCTTCCAAAACCTTCTGAAGTGCTCCACGAATATCATCGGTGGAATGGGATTATCTTATCTTGCCCACATAACCCATTTTTGGCTTGTTATTCGCACATTTGGTTAGAGATGGAGACATTGTTTCTGAAATGAGCAGAAAATTTGAAGGGTTGTTCTCGTTTTCCTAAGCTAATGATTCAGTAATAAGGCATTTAAATCTATCATGATGACTATGATTATAATTATGTTCCATTGGTAACACAGATGTATATTTCTGACTAATTACTTGAACAGCTTACCTTAATGAATTTGTATTGCAGGATCAGCGCAGCAAACGACGTATTTACTTCCACACAACAAACGATAAACTACCTGTACCGCGCACAGCATTTGGTCCCACCCAGAATGTATTTCCTGTGTGAAGACACTTCTATCATTTCTTGAGAACAGTTGCAACTGTGTGCAGTAGGCCGACCTTACTTAAGGACGAAGACTGTGTCTGCTATTACGAAATAAAGTATATCACAGAGTTACGTAGGTTTACCCTGTTACTGCCTACCACATGCATTTCTCGGCAAGACCACATCGATATAAATCAGAGGAACTCGATATCATACTCAGTCTTTCCGAAAGTTGTTCTTCATGCTCATCATTCGTAAAAGGTGGAGATAAAACTGTCATTAGCCAGAAGTTTGATCTGAACGCCAGACTGCTTTAGATGGCATAAGGAGTTTGTATGCTATTGGCCTCCTCCGAACTTTCAACTGAGGCGCCTGTCTCTAATAAGGAAACCCACGATATTTTTCACACTGGTGAGTGTGGCCATAAGGGAAATGAGTAAGTGGTGACAGATAAAAATTGTAGGGCTGATTCGAGACTGAACTCCAGACTTTTGGCGGTAAGCCGCTTTGCAACCGAGCACACTCTATTAGCAAAAAGAAAGCGGGGGAATGATAATATTCAAACAATAAGTCAAAAAATGCACACACAGAAATTACCCGAGTAGGAAGGAAATCAGTAGATGAATTTACATGTCCAGACAAACAAATAATTACAATTTCAGTAAAATTTGGATGATTTACTTAAGAGAGAGAGAGCTTCATAAACTGAGCATGTCCATAACGTTTTGGTCCACATACAGCCTTTAAACAAGCATTTATTTGTCTTGGCACTAATTAATATATTTGTTGGATGTCTTCCTGTGGGATATTGTGCCAAATTCTGTTCAACTGGCGCACAAGATCGTCAAAACCCGGAGATGATTGAAGAGACCTGCACATAATTCTCCAAAATTTCTCAATTGTGGAGAGATCCAATGATCTTAGTGGCCAAAGTAGGCTTTGCCAAGCACGAAGGCAAGCAGTAGAAACTGTCACCCTCTGCAGGTGGACATTATCTTGCTGGAAGCTGAGCTCAGGTTGGCTTCCCATGAAGGGCAACAGAACTGGTTGCAGCATATCGTCGGTGTACCGGTGAGCTGTAAGGGTGCCGCAGATGACGACCAGATTGGTCCTGACCATAACGTCTCCAGACAAGTCTTCGGTCGGTAATCTCTCAGACTGGGGGAGAACTGTCATCAGGAATGAGACCAGCTTCGAGCTGGTCCCCGATAATCGGCAGAGACGTGTCTGGAGACGCCACAGACAGCGCTGAAATACCAACCTGACTGTCACCCACCATAAGACCTGAAAACCAGGAGTGAAGGTCTGGAGTGCCACTTCTTTTCATCGAAGGACCCCTCTGGTTGTCATCCACGGCACCGTTACAGCACTGCGGTACTTCGACGATATTGTACACACCGTTTTGTTGCCCTACATGGCAGTTCATCTTGTGCTTATATTTCAGCAAGATTATGTCCGTCCGCACATGGCGAGAGTTTCTGATGCTTGTCTTCGTGGTTGCAATACCCAGCCTTGGCCAGCAATTGAGAATGTTTGGAATATTACAGACAGGGCCGCTCTGCCGTCTCGGGACTCTGACCGTCCAACGCGTCAATTGGACAGAATTTGGCACTGTATCCCTCGGGAGGAGATTCAACACATCAATCGGTCCCTAGCCGAATAACTGCCTTCGTAAGAGCCGGAGGTGGTCCAATTTGTGAAGCTCTTTCTCTTGAATAAAACACCCAGTTTTTATGAAATTGTAATCATTTGTTTGTCCGTACATGTACATCACATCTCCCGATTCCAGGCCCATTCCTTAGTGGAGAGTCGCATTTTTCGTTGTTTTTTTTTTTTTGTGTTAGTGTATTAATTCTGAAACATCCCCATAGAAAAATTCGTGAACTACTGTGCTGGTTAACCCCTTACGTTATTTGATTTTCAAACATCTGAGCAAAACTGAACGTACTCAGACATTTCTCTCTTTACTTATTCTGATCATCACTAAACTGACACCAAATATATATATATATACTCCTGGAAATTGAAATAAGAACACCGTGAATTCATTGTCCCAGGAAGGGGAAACTTTATTGACACATTCCTGGGGTCAGATACATCACATGATCACACTGACAGAACCACAGGCACATAGACACAGGCAACAGAGCATGCACAATGTCGGCACTAGTACAGTGTATATCCACCTTTCGCAGCAATGCAGGCTGCTATTCTCCCATGGAGACGATCGTAGAGATGCTGGATGTAGTCCTGTGGAACGTCTTGCCATGCCATTTCCACCTGGCGCCTCAGTTGGACCAGCGTTCGTGCTGGACGTGCAGACCGCGTGACACAACGCTTCATCCAGTCCCAAACATGCTCAATGGGGGACAGATCCGGAGATCTTGCTGGCCAGGGTAGTTGACTTACACCTTCTAGAGCACGTTGGGTGGCACAGGACACATGCGGACGTGCATTGTCCTGTTGGAACAGCAAGTTCCCTTGCCGGTCTAGGAATGGTAGAACGATGGGTTCGATGACGGTTTGGATGTACCGTGCACTATTCAGTGTCCCCTCGACGATCACCAGTGGTGTACGGCCAGTGTAGGAGATCGCTCCCCACACCATGATGCCGGATGTTGGCCCTGTGTGCCTCGGTCGTATGCAGTCCTGATTGTGGCGCTCACCTGCACGGCGCCAAACACGCATACGACCATCATTGGCACTAAGGCAGAAGCGACTCTCATCGCTGAAGACGACACGTCTCCATTCGTCCCTCCATTCACGCCTGTCGCGACACCACTGGAGGCGGGCTGCACGATGTTGGGGCGTGAGCGGAAGACGGCCTAACAGTGTGCGGGACCGTAGCCCAGCTTCATGGAGACGGTTGCGAATGGTCCTCGCCGATACCCCAGGAGCAACAGTGTCCCTAATTTGCTGGGAAGTGGCGGTGCGGTCCCCTACGGCACTGCGTAGGATCCTACGGTTTTGGCGTGCATCCGTGCGTCGCTGCGGTCCGGTCCCAGGTCGACGGGCACGTGCACCTTCCGCCGACCACTGGCGACAACATCGATGTACTGTGAAGACCTCACGCCCCACGTGTTGAGCAATTCGGCGGTACGTCCACCCGGCCTCCCGCATGCCCACTATACGCCCTCGCTCAAAGTCCGTCAACTGCACATACGGTTCACGTCCACGCTGTCGCGGCATGCTACCAGTGTTAAAGACTGCGATGGAGCTCCGTATGCCACGGCAAACTGGCTGACACTGACGGCGTCGGTGCACAAATACTGCGCAGCTAGCGCCATTCGACGGCCAACACCGCGGTTCCTGGTGTGTCCGCTGTGCCGTGCGTGTGATCATTGCTTGTACAGCCCTCTCGCAGTGTCCGGAGCAAGTATGGTGGATCTGACACACCGCTGTCAATGTGTTCTTTTTTCCATTTCCAGGAGTATATATATATATATATATATATATATATATATATATATATATATATATATATATATTAGCGCAACGCAATCTGACTTTCAATAATCCCTACAAAAGAATGGCCCTGACTAACAGTAACCTATACCTTTCATGAATCACACTTACCTCACAAAAATCTTCATTACTCAAACTACTGCAATACAGCGTGCGCCAATACTGCCAGCTGAATAAACGATTCTAACTACTGAAGGCACTAACTATTGATAGGCATAGTTAGCAAATGAAAGATTTTGATAGAGAACAAACAATGTATTTACCTTAATCATGTTCAAAAGTCATCATATATATATATATATATATATATATATATATATATATATATATATATATATTCATGATATCCAGTATTACAAATTTACTCTTTCTGATGGACACACGTCCAGATTGTCCGCTCTCAAAATTCTGCCATCTCTCTCCCCACATCCACCACTGCTGGCGGCTCACCTCCAACTGCGCAACGCTACGCGCTGTTCACATCCAACTGCCCAACACTACAATAGCGAATATTCTAACAATGCAAACCAGCCACATACTGCACCCAGCACAGTCAGTGATTTTCATACAGAGCACTACGTGGCGTTACCAACATAAAAACCTAAACAGCCTACTTACAATTCTACCAAAAATATCTTCCGTCACACACCGTTTACGTGCGAAGTGTAATTGTAGATGTGAGTACTGACAGATTCGTAACGGTAGCAGATTAAGTGGCTCCATCAGAAACTGATAGTCTATACAACTTCCGATCCACAGCAACAGGGGAGCAGTTCTCTTGTTGCGCATCCAGTTGGTCAGTACTACGCCACCGACACACTGAGTGCCCAGCCTCGCAATTACACAGGCCTCCTATAAGAGTTTATCGTTGTATTTATGCATTCTAAAACAGGTAGCCACAATAGCGAAGCACTGCCTATTTTGCTAGACACCGTTATCTCCTTTGAGGCATTGCTTCTCCGGCAGGACGGACGGGAGCATAACTTTCGCGTTATCGCAAATATCCAGTACTTTCCAAAAGAGGCCTGCTATCGAGTAGCACGCTAATGCGCCGTACACAGCAAAGCCTCGAAGCCTGCCTGGGCTGCGCTTCTGCATTCCTGGCGCCGTCTCATTACCGCCACGAACCTGTCTCTTTATACTCTTCCAGCGACGAACGTCGGCAGGCGGCTCTCCGCGAAGAACTATCAATATTCTCTTCATAACCGCTCCTGCAAGACTAGTTTTCCGCCTCATTATAAGGCTCGTTTGCACGCTTATTACAAGCTGAGGCTGCTTGAAATTGCCCGGTCTTCGGAGTGGCTGTATTCCCCTCGGTTCACTATCGATTTCGGATGGTTAACCGCGATACGATACACCGCATTAATTGTGGTAAGAGGACCAGCATATTAGGGATGGCATTACCACCTCATTACCGTCCATCTCAATAGAGAATTTATTGCATTCCTGGCGTCAGTGAAGAGCTTTAGCATCCCTGAAGAATAATCTCCACTATTCGTCGCTCATGTTTGCTAAGGGAAATCACTGCTTGTTAGCTTCTTCCTTTATTGTCATTTGAAAGAGTCTTTCACTGCTAGTACGTCGAAGGGGTCGATATTCTTATAGGTGTTGAGTGTGAGTGCTTAAATGATTTGACTTTTTTGAAACTCTACCTGTTAACCTGCATGTATTGCAGTCGAATCTAGATAAGAGAGACTTCAAGGAAACAGACATTTTTCATTATTCCCAATTTCACAGCTGTCATGGAACTTCACCCTCACGCAAGGCAGACTGAAGTAGTGTAGCGCAGGAATGGAAAGCTTAACTAGCACAGAACGTCCCTTAACAATAAACACAGCAAAAACTAAGGTGATAAAGGATAGCAGAAAGGAGACCAGCGATTTGCTCAACCTGAAAATTGCGACCGATACTGTATAGAAAAATGTGAAAGTATTCTTCTGTCTGAAAAGTAGGACGTGAAACAACGGCCGACGGGAGAAAGACATCAGAAGCTTATTAGAACAGGCGAAGGAAAACTTTTTCAATAAACGTACATTGTCTCAGAAACAACACGAAACACTTACAAGGGGATAAGGAAAAGAAATGGAACTTCACGGGTTGAGAGGGTATGTGTGGTTATTATAAAATCGAGTCAAGTTAATGAATCTGGCATTAGAATCCCACTTACCAGTATGACGTTGTACAGTTCTTGCCTGGGTTCATGCACTAATTCCTTTGGGGAGGGTGTCATAAAGCCACTTTATCTTTTCGTAGGACAAGTTGGCTCACAACTGTTGTAACTGGTTCTTCATGTCCTTCATACGGTCACTGGGATGGAGTTGACATCCAGCTGACCCCACACATATTCTGTCGGGGAAGATCTGCCGGACTTGCTGGCCACGGGGTGCCTCATAACCACGCAGCCACTCACAGTCCCATGCGACGTGTATGGACGAGAACTTGTAACCTCCCCCTCTCTTATCGACCTTAATGACAGTGAAAAATTAAACCGCGTGTACCTAATGGAAATTTGGGAAAAGCAATCGTCACCGAAGTTAATCTGTCGGTAAAGAGGGAGGAAAGGGTTACATCCAAATGAAAGGAAAAATGCTAATGAAACTGGTGGAAATTAATTTTGAAATAGGGGTAAAGTTAATAAAGAAAGTAAATGTGCGGCCGTTACGTTAACAATCAACTAGCGGTAATTAGACATTTGAGATTTGGGGGAAATTACGGTCGCCAGTCCTAAGGACAATTACTATAGTAACTGAAAAAGAAAGATTATTACACATATAATTAGCACTAGAAGCGTGGCACGTGTAGTGTGAAAAACTGAAAGTTTGTCAGAAGTAATAAATTTCGCTACACTCTGACTTAATTTAGCAAAAGAATTAATAAAACCGGAAAATCGGAAGTTAATTTAGTGACTGAAGTTAATAGTGAGCTTTCTTTCTGAAGCACATTGAAATTGAGTAAAATACGGTTAGTCTTGGACTACCTCAACAATCATTTCAAAAGCTACTTGAATCTACGCAATTTAGGAATAAGAGATTTAACTTTGAACTTGAATTAAATGATTCTGAACAATTAACAATAGTAAAATTTAGTACGTACCAAGCTGAGCTGCAGCCACAGGTAAGCTAAAATATGGTAACAAAACTCGCACTCTTAATTTGTGCTTGCGTAATCTAAATATTGTAGCCAGCTATGAATACCTTAACTGAACTTTGAAATTAAAGCAGTGACATCGAATGATTGTACTTTAATGCTGGCGTCTGAATTTCAACGACACTCGGGTTCATTTCGGAAAAGGAAGGAACCCTGCTTGGTAATGCAATTAGGGACAATGAGCAACAAAGGTTCATGCTAAGTTGCTGTAATTTTGCGAGGCAAATGGAACAATTTGAAAAGCTGAGGTCTGCCATACAGTTCTGAAACTTGACGTGCTTTTAGTCTTCCTTGTTGGTTGATTGAAGGTTTGAAGTCGTCGATCGAGGAGGTGGCGACAGTCACTCATTGTCGGCCGTCGCTGTTGCAGAAGCTGGATGCTGGCGCGCCTTCTTCTCGACACGGTCACCAGACGAAACGGGCTCTTGATGTGCGCCAGCTAATGCTTCCCGTCCGCGACAACATGTCGGAAACTATCATCGCAAGTCGAGCGCAATTACATGCTGCCAAACCCCGAAAGCGCGGCAACTCGCGGGAGCTTCACACCACACACCTGCTCCACTCGCTACTCCAGCCAGACTCTCCTTCGCTGCCCGCGCTCCACGCGGCAGAGTTAACACTACCAAAGATCCTACACACTTTCGTTCTTCACACGACCTATCGATGTATTCGTTCGATAGCAGTTTTCCCTAGGCAAGACCCAGCGTAAAAATACAAATAATATTTACGAAACAAACCAATTATACATCGACATAAATGAATAAATATATATATACAAATAGTAAAACAAGTACAATATGTAAAGCGTTCTCGCTTCCCGAGCACGGGGTCTCGGGTTCGATTCCCGGCGGGGTCAGGGATTTTCTCTGCCTCGTGATGACTGGGTGTTGTGTGTTGTCCTTAGGTTAGTTAGGTTTAAGTAGATCTACGTTCTAGGGGACTGATGACCATAGCTGTTAAGTCCCATAGTGCTCAGAGCCATTTGAATTTTTGAACATTATAAGAAAGGGACCCCTTTCCAAGTCGCCATGATGCCTGTCAACATACGTATCGACCATGGTCACCCGAGATAGTGCAGAACTACGATCCATTTCTGAACACAATGCGACACCATTCATCAGCAGTCCACATTTCCTAGTCACGGCACCACTCCAAAAGCAACTTCCTTTGTGTGGCGTTCACGCCAGACTACACAAGGGACAATAATTTCCTATTTCGGCTGCTGCTAGTCTAATGGTGAAGGATGACACGGAATATTTCAGGGCGTCCGTTACATGCTCTCGAATGGCAGGCTCAGATGTGAAGCAGTTACAATACGAGGGGCGCTTGAAAAGTCTGTGCAAAGTCCGAGAGATTGCACCACCGGCGCGTATCGTGGTGATGTTTAATTAGTAGCATCTTTGGAAAGAACGCACACCAGGTTTCATCCATATTGGTCTATTTCTTTGTGTTTGACATTAGTGTGAATCAACGAAGTCGAGTGATTGTCAAAAAATGGACGAAAAAGAATTTTGTGTGGTGATTAAACATTACTTTATGAAATGCAAAACGCCTCAGGAGGCTAAAGAGAAGCTTGATAAACACTATGGTGACTTTGCACCTTCGATTAGAACAGTTTATAAGTGGTTTCAAAATTTTCAGAGTGGCCATATGGGCACAAATGTTGCTGAACGTTCTGGACGCCCTGCAGAGGTTACGACTCCATAAATCATTGATAAAATCCATGAAATGGTGATGGATAGAGTTAAGGTGCGTGACATTGCTCGTGCTGTGGGCATCTCGAATGAACGGGTACATAATATTTTGCGTAAACATATGGACATGAGAAAGCTATCCGCATGATGGGATCCACGATTGCTCACGCTTGACCAAAAACGGAATCGTGTGAAGTGTTGCAAGGATTATTTGTAGCTGCTCAGGAAGAATCTGCAGGACTTTAAGCTTCGTTTTGTCCCTGTGTATGAAACACGGGTACATTACTATACTGCTGAGACCAAACAACAATCTAAACAATCGGTTACCGAGGGAGAATCTGCACCAAAAAAGGCGAAGTCCATTCCTTCGGCCGGAAAGATTACGGCGACTGTCTTTTGGGATTCGCAAGGGGTAGTCCTCATCGACTATCTGGAAAAGGGTGAAACTATTACAGGTGCATATTATTCATCGTTATTGGACCTTTTGAAAACCGAGCTGAAAGAAGAATGCCGGCGATTGGACAGCAAAAAAGTCCTTTTCCATCACGACAATGCACCAGCAGACACCTCAGCAGTTGTGGTCGCAAAATTAATGGAAATAGGATTCCAACTCGTTTCGTATCCACCTATTCGCCAGGCTTCGCTAACTCGGACTACTATTTGTTCCCCAATTTGAAGAAACGGCTGGCGGGACAAAGATTTTATTCAAACGAGGGGGTGACTGCAGCAACTAATAGCTATTTTGCAGACTTGGACAATTCCTATTATTCGGAAGAGGTCGACCAATTAGATCAGCGTTGGAAAAAGTGTATAAGTCTAAAAGGAGACTGTCGAAAAATAAAAACTAGGTTTACCCCAAACACGTAAGCAGTTTTTTTCTTATTTTTGCACGGACTTTTCAAACGCCCCACGTATGCTTGGTGCACAATACAACAGTTTTCCGTTGTGATGGTAAGACGTGGCCGACTGGAACCTGCGAACTCATTTTTATGTCCTGCAGTATAGACTACGAGGGAGTATGAACTTGCAGGTATCGAAAAGTTAAAAGTTGGTCACTAGATCAATTTTCAAGTTGATTTCATTCGAAAGAGAATGTTGGATTTTTACATGATATCGGAGTTAAATACAATTAGGTGACAAAGTCATGGGATGGCGATACGCACATATACAGATGGTGATATTATCGCGTACACAAGGTATAAAAGGGCAGTGCATTGGCAGAGCTGTCATTTGTACTGAGATGATTCATGAGAAAAGATTTTCGACGTGATTATGGCCGCACGACGGGCATTAACAGACTTTGGACGTGAAATGTTAGTTTGAGATAGACGCTTTTGACATTCCGTTTCGAAAAGCGCTAAGGAATTCAATGTTCCAACAACCACAGTATCAAGAATGTGCCGAGAACATCAAATTTCAAGCATTACATCTCACCACCTACAATGCAGTAACACTTGGCCTTCACGCAACGACCCAGAGCAGCGGCGTTGTCAGTGCTAACAGACAAGCAACAGAGCGTGAAATAAGAGCAGAAACCAATGCAGGACCTACGACGAATTTGGCGTTAATGGGCTATGGCAGCAGACGAGTGTCTTTACTCAAGGCACGACATCGCCTACAGCACCTCCCCTGGGCTTATGGCCACATCAGCTGGAACGTAGACTACTTGTTGGTAGGGTTCGAGTGTGGCACAGACCTCACGAAGCCATGGACTTAAGTTGTCAGCAAGGCACTGTGCAAGCTGGTGGTGGCTCCATAATGGTGTGGCCTGCGTTTACATGGAATGGATTGGGTCCTCTGGTCCAACTGAACCGATCAATGACTGGAAATGATTAAGTGCGGCTACTTTCAGACCATTTGTAACTTTTCATGGGCTTCATGTTCCCACACAACGACGAAATTTTTGTGGACGACAATGCGCCATGTCACCAGGTCACATCTGTTCGTGATTAGTTTGAGAAGCTTTCTGGACAATTCGAGCGAATGATGTGGCCACCGCGATCGCCCGAAATGAATCCCATCGGAAATTTATGGGACATAATCGAGACGTCAGTTCGTGCACAAAATCCTACACCCGCAACACTTCCGCAATTGTGGACGGTTATAGAGGCGCTACGGCTCAATATTTCTGCAGGGGACTTCCAAACACCTTGTTGAGCCCATGACACGTCGAATTGCTGCACTACGCTTGGAAAAATGAGGACCGACACGATATTAGGAGTTATCGGATGACTTTTCTCTCCTTGGTGTATGATTACAATTCTCAGTTTGGAACTGTAATTTTGTACTTGCAGTATGTTGAAGAACATATTGATTGTAAATGACCTGGTGAACAGTCATTTCTAATCCTTTCACCTCGTTCATTAACATTTTGCTTGAATACCAAGTACACAGGCTGCTGCCATCCTGCCAAACTTAGTTTGGAGAAATAGAGCCAGAACTAAATCAATCCGATTATTAGAACAATTTGCTATGAAATAAGGAAGGGCGCAGATAGTGTGATATGGCACAAACCTTACACTTGGTAATTAGTCAGACATCAGACAAGGTAAGGCTACATTGGCTACTCTTGGTGAACATTGGATTCCTAAATGCGATAGCATTGACTCACATTGTGGTATTTATTTTACGTACGAGCAGCGTGGTATGAGGCTGAATGATTCCTATGGATGTGCTTAATTATTTCAGTTACTGCGAAATGATGAACACAGACTACGGGAGGCGATCCCATTTAAGCGTTGGTTGCTGTTGGCGTGAAGCTAACACAGACTAGTAGCACCTACTGGTCTCATGAAGCTGTTTGCCTTCTTCATTATATTTTATAGTGAGGTCCGCTGGCCATTAATCAAACATTGTGCTTAATTGTATGAAAATGTGTGCTGTTTATTTGCTTTTAAAGTTTTTTTTTCGAATGAGACAGCCTTAATAACCTTTTCATGGTCATTATAATTTTCTTTATGCACATCTGTGTAATAACAGCTCTTCTTCTCAGAGTAATTGACGCTTAATAACAAAGACACGCACCTATTACTCTTCCCAATGGGAAGACTTCGTACACGTACATATCATTGATGGGAATGTAAATGATAAAAGCTGCAGTGCTCTGTAATAGGTAGAACAGCCACCAAAGCATATTAGTGCTGCTCGTGTTGAGTGTTGTTACCAAGTCTGGTAGGATATACAGGGGCCGCGGACAACGTCTGACGTTGAGTGATCACTGTGAAGACCACGGAGATACTGTGCACTTGTATGAGACAGCACTATCAGTATATTGTGCCTCACTATGGCCTCCTTTTGGGGGGCTGGTCGAATGGTGGAATATCCAGATTTGTGGGGTATTCAGACGTGACAATTCCCTAATGCTGGACTGCAAGGAAGCGTGAGGCCAGTCGCTCTGTCATTTACTTCACAAGGTAACACAGAATTCGTCACAGTAAATTAACTTGGAAATGTCTTAATTGTAATCTGACACGTCGTTCTGTAATTTTTCCTCATAACACTCCTTATAGTAAAGTAATGTCATCAAAGCAGTCCGTTGTTCAAATATGATTCCAGTACAAAGCAAGTCCCATGACTCCAAGATACCAATACTTCTTGAAACAGATGAATAAATAATGAGAAAGTAAAAAAGCTAACAACAGGAACATAAAACTTCAGATGTAAATAAAGGAAAATATTGTGGCTGGGTCCGACAGCACATGCTTCTCTTTCCTTCGTTTCATAATAAGACAGTACCCCACAGATCTATCTCTACAATCACTCGGATCAGACTGAGTCACGGCAGCTTCCCTTCTCATTTGTAGCACCTGGAACCAAGAAATTCGCTCTTGTGACTCCAATAATTCAGACATTGGAAAAATTAATCATTTAATCTTCTCTTGTTCCAAGTTTTCCAGCGTAATGGAGACCAATTCCTCGCAGAACTAAGAAATGGTTGCATTCTCTTTAAATATTACTCGCGCTTTGCTAAAGAAAGATGAGGCAGTTCTTAGATGTCTGATAAGATTTATTTTGGTTAGCATTTTTAAAATCTGAGCACGAACTATAGAGAAGATATAATGAGCATTTTGTTTAGTAGTCAATTATATACTTGTTTGTATGTCAAAGAGTAGTGACTGTACAAACGTAACTGCAAACGTTTTTTGTAAAGAAACATTTAATTATTACTTCTGTGCTTAGAAATTGAGAACCTTTCTTTTGCTAATAGAGAAGAAATATGTTGCAGTTTTAAAGACATATGTTTTTAAAACAGCCGCTTTTTGTTATTGTTGGTAGCTAAATATTGTAATTGTTGAAGGCTGAATGGTCTAACTATTGATGGCGACCAAAGTAACAAAAAAATCGCAGCGCCATCTCGCGTCAGTCCAAAACAGTTTCGATCCTGGATTAATAAAAAACAAATAGAGCAAAATTAAGATGGTGGTTTTAATTCTTCTCGTGTTCTACTTATTTTCCCCCCTCCCCAAAAAAAAAACAAAAATGAGTGTTCGTACAACCATATAAAACTGTCCGAAAAGTCCAATGCAGATCATGTCGTCAAACCGTTTACCAGCTACGTGAATTTCTGCATTTTGTAGTTTTGTGGTAGGTTCGCATTGACAACTCCACTTCTCGTCACCTGTGACGCTTTTTCTAGAAAAGAGTGAGTCGACGTGTATGTGACAAACTTTGCACTTAAAAACATCCTGGAGAATGTCTTGAACACTCGATTTAGAGATGTTGCTCCACTGCGATGCATGACACAACAACGTTGACACACTAAGGACGCACGTCCACTACGGGTAATTAAGACAGCCTGCTCACAACTGAGTGGCCGAATGCACATCTGTTCTTTACAGTTGCTCGTTGAAGCCTCCACCGCGGTACTATGCCACGAGTAAAACCAGTCTCGGAACTTTTTGCCAGATGGTGTAAGCAGGAGACTGCTCCTGATTACCATGCTCTCTGTTCTCTCTTCGCATTTCAACCTAAAGCCGACGGTACACTTAATGTGCTTTCGAAAGTAAACGCTGAGCGTACCGAGTTTTTGACCTGAAATGGAAAAATCATACTGGGGAGTCTTCCGAATGTGCAAAGCAATATCTGACATCAGATGGTCTGAACGCTCGTTTTAACATAGACCAATGAGATGGAAGAACGCCACCTACGTCACACAACGCCATCTCTCTTAGCAACAGAGTCGAACGATGCTTTCAGTTGAAGCCCATATTTGGTGGCTTTTATATGAATATACGCCGTTTCAAAGCACCAGAAAATTGAGGATCTCTCGAAAAACAGTCGTTAATTACACGATTTGTTGCAGAATAATTGTGGGAATCGTCATATTGGCAGGTAAAGAACGTTCGATTTGTAACCTGCGTGTTGAATTGAATTGAATTGGATTGGATTTGTTTGCCTGTGGACAACTGATGTGCTGTATAAGGCATCGTCATTTGTTACATAATTATGCAGTTGGTTATACAAATTATACAAAAGGTAGATACATAATTCTACAGATGGTTATACAAATGATTACATAACAGGTTAACATATATAGATATTATTACATAAGTACTGCATATCATGTACTTACCCATAATTAGTTTTGTTACACCAGTTGCACAGACAAATTTTGTTGTATGTCATGTTACAGTTTTGTTAGTTCACAATCACGTTTATAATAGAAGAGCATCATTTTTCGTTACATAAAAGAGTATCATATTTTTCATTATATAAAAGAACATCGTATTTTTCATCATGTATAAATTCATTTGTACTATAGAATACTTTCTCTTGCAGCCATGTCTCTCCCATCATTTTAAATTTATTTCCATGCAATTCCTTTGTTCCATATGATATAGTGTTGAAAATGTTTTGTCAGCATGTACAAAATTATTTTGGACTTCACTCAAACACATCCAAGGAATGTCTAATAAGTTCCTGTTTCTGGTTTCATATGAGTGCACATCTGACCTGCTTTCATACATGTGGGCATTCTATTTGGCTTGCATAAGTGCTTTGAGTGCGTATAATACTTTGAGTAATGTCTGCAAGAGGTTAATTAGCTCAAACCAAAAATACATCTAACGACTTTCTTCTGCCAGAGGATGACATCTATTGCCCCAAAGAAGTGTTCCATAATGGAAATGTGTATGGAAAAGGGCATAGGATGCCATAAGCATGCACTCCTTAGTGCCACAATCCTTAAGTTTCCTAAGGAGATATAAAATTATTGCCAACTTAGTTCACAGCTCTTCTGCGTGGTTATTCCAGCATAATTTAGTATCCAGATACGTGCCCAAAAATTTTAATGAATGTCTGGGTTCACTATGTGATGTGATAAAAGTTGTGTCATCAGCATACATTACAGATTTAAATGGTAACAAGTTGGACAGTTCATTCACATACACAATAAATAAACAAAGTTCCAGTACAGATACTTGTGGGATTCCCTATTTCATATTTAGGAGGCCATATTTGTTATTTGAATTTAAAACTACCATTTGGTTTCTGTTTGTCAAATATGTTTTCAGCAATAATAATTCTACATCAGTTATTCCATATTTTTCAAGTTTTTCAATTAAAATGCTATGTGGGACAGTGTCAAATGTCTTGGCTAAATCTGCCGAAGTTGCATAGGTGTGTTTTCTATTTTCAAAACCATGTAATATTGATAATACAACTTCCTGAATTGCCTTTATCATATGCCATCCCACTTTGGAGTCCATATTGGGCCCTGTTTAGGAGATTGTAAGACTAAACAAAATCATTTAATTGGTCTTTCATTAACGTTTTAATAATTTTGGATATTATCAGTACTATTGTAATGGGTCTATAATTTTGGAGTGAATTTCTGTCTTCTTTTTTGAATATGGGCAAGACAATTGTCAGTTTAAGGCAGTCTGAAAATGTTCCTTCTGTAAACATCCTATTGATGGTAAGACAGTGGATTCATATAGTGTCTCTTATTTTCTTTATGATAAAATTAGAAAAATCATCGATGCCCTCAGTTCTGGAGATGTTCAATGATTTGACTACATTCAGTATATCCCTAGGATAAATAGTCTGCTGGAAACTCTGTTTCAGACAAACTCGGAAGTCTATCTTCATTGTTCTTTAAATTTCTTTCATCTGTCATAGCTAATTCCCAAGAATTTATGAAACTATTATTTAGTTCATCTGCACTTAAAGGGACACATAAATTTTCTTCAATTAACCCTGTTTCTGCTTTAATGATTTTCCAAGCTGCTTTACATTTGTTACCGGCCCGTGAAATATAGTTGTCATTTGCTTTTTTCTTTGCTTTCTGTACAGCGTTTTTAATTTGGCATATGCATTTCTATACTCATTATTCGAGCATGATTTTTCATAGTAAATTCTTAACGGAATTCCTAAATTATTTAAGTAAGGTGTATATCAGTCAGTTACATTACTTTTCTGTTTTCTCCTTGCATTGAGTCTATTGTGTTTAATGATGAGCGGACAATATTCATTAAAGATAGTGGTAATGGATCTAAGAAATAATCAAAGGGATCACTTAAAGACTTATTCTCCATTACAAAATTCCATCAATCAATGGTCCAGTGTCTTTGTGTGAGATTTGTTACATTTGATGGATTTTTCTGCCTCACTGTCCAGGGCTCTATTTATTGAGCATGATTTTTTTCTGAACCCCATTAATTTTAGGAAAATTCTATCATGGTCAGAGAGTATTGGTTTAACAAAGATTTAAGACTACATCATCTTTGCCAATGTTTGATATAACTTTATTTAGACAGGTGTTCTGCCTTGTAGGCTTATATTTAAGGCAATTGTAACTGTATGACTCGAGGGTATCTAACAGTAATCTACTTTTAGAATTTTGCACCATCACATTTATATTAATTGCACCAAATATTAAAATTTTATGATTCTTATATCTAAATAAGTACATTAAGAGACTATCTACATATTGGACAATAACTTTGGCACCAGTTTTGGGCACACAGTACATAGATGCTACAACAATCTTGCTTTCAGGGAAGTGAATGGCAGCAATTTCAATTTCTCCTTCATGCACTAAATCCTTGAGATCTATAATCTTAACTATATGTTTGAGATCACTTTTCATTAGTATTGATAATCCTCCATTTTCCATAACTGATCTAAAATAGCCAGTTAAACATTTAAAACGAACAAGAGAATACATCTTGTATTCATGTTCTTTAAGCCAGTGCTCATTTAGGCACAGAACAATACAGTGCAAGTGTTCTAAGACAAGTTCAATCTCATATAGTATATTTCTCTTTGTGTGTATGTTTATGTGAAAGAAGGATGGATGATCACAGTTTTCTTTTGATTGTAGCACAAGTTCTCACAATCTAACTTTGTAGTTAATAGTACTGGCTGAAGGTTAATAGGCATAGACCAAGACATCTAAGAACAAGTCTTGGGCATCACTGCAAGTTTCCCTGTTGGAGATATTTATGTTCAAGACTGTGGATTGTTTTCTGGAATTTTAACTTATCACTTATAACTTTTTCAAAAGCCTGGCATAAAGTTATTTTACCAGAGTAATGAAAGTTCTGTGTATGTTTTGTCTAATAGTCCCTTTTAAAAGTGCTTGCATTTATTACTGTCGCATTATTAAAATGATCACAGATTTAGTTGTATCTAATATTAGTTTTTGATAATTCTTTGTTTACTCATGAAACTTCAATCAAGTCATGTCGATGTGGTATGTTCACCATGATGCTCTTTGTGTGTGTGTGTGCGTCTAGCTAGTGTTCTCTTGAGGGCAGAGGTTGCATCAGATGCTTGATTTTTGCTAACATCATCTGATCCTCCAATTACAACAACAAAATCTTTAGTAGACAATTGAGGGAAGTCAGTTTTATCCACAACATTGCACAGAGAGACTCTAGGTTTCGTAAAATCCTCAACTTCAAACTTGGGTGAGTCATTCAACACTGAACTTAGTATATTGGACACACCATCACCGTGGCTGTCTGAGAGAATATTTATTTTGTGTTTGTTTACATACTTTGACACACTAGTTTTTAAATTCAGCGAACTGGATTCTTTCTTTTCGTTTGTTTTGCAGTTGTTTCCATTGTCTGTTGATACTTTTGATTCGTTGTTTTCAGATTTAGTTAACGCTTCAAATCTGTTTGTTAAAGGGGGAAAGTTGCTTTCATAATCTTTTATCTTCCTTGCGAATGTTATTTTCTCAAAACATATTCCCATGGCATAACATCGTCGCATGTTTGAGCAGCTGTTTCACTGTTAAAAGTAAGTTTGTTATGCCTGATATTACAATTAGCAACATTAACCTGTTCCTTAAGTTTCGCGTTCTCTAACTGGAGAGCCTTAATATCCTCTTGTAACAATGAAAGTACGCCGTTTCAGTGGGACAGTTCAAATGTTCAAATGTATGTGAAATCTTATGGGACTTAACTGCTAAGGTCATCGGTCCCTAAGCTTACACACTACTTAACCTAAATTATCCTAAGGACAAACACACACACCCATGCCCGAGGGAGGACTGAAACCTCCGCCTGGACCAGTCGCAGTGGGACATTGAGAATGTGTCAAAAACGCGTTGTTCTTGGTAGAAGTTGTTATAATGAAATGTCAATTAATATCAGATCTACGGTTAAAGCTATCAGGAGACAGTAAGATGCAAATTATGATTGCAAATCATTCGTAGTCGGTCTACTGTAGTGGGCAGAGACGGAGAATTATAAGTTAACAAGTGATTTGTTTCTGGTTCGCATCTCAGTAGAGCCATTTTTTTTCTCTCCTTCACTTTCTGTAATAGGTTCTGATACCTTCTTATTAACTTAATAAAAGTGAATTCTGTAATATATGAATATTATGTAAATATAAAGAGTGAGTTTGTTCAGTTGGCTACATCTGCAAGACATCTTACACTACCTGCAATAAAATATTTTGTACTTTATTGTATCAAGTGTTGTATTTCACTTCTTGTAAAGATTCTGCTACGGAACTGGAAGAGTGGTCAAGTGAGACTGACGAAATTCTTATCTTACAGAAAGCACTATTATAAATTTATATCGTACTATTGGTAATGGAATTTTTGTAAACCGATGTCCTTATTGACTTAACATGGTACTTTTCTTTTTTACTTATAACTTTTACATGGATTAAAATACAGAGGAATTATAGACATTGGCAGCGAGCGGGCATTGATTTAAATCAATGGGCAAATTTGTACTGGACTGGGATTCGAATTCGGGTATCCTGCTTATTAGGCAGATGCGCTGGCCATTGCACCATCCAGACACAGGGGCCAGCGCAACTGCACGGTCTATCCTTAGATGCCACCATCAGACCCAAATCCTCAAATTATCCACACACTACTGATGTAGTGCCCCTTGCTCATTATTCTCATTAATCGTGACATTTCGCCAATTTCCGCAAGAGTTCGAGCCTGGCGTGCATCTACATTTTTCCTTTTTCTATTAGGCATATGCTTTGATCTTTTTTTTCTATTTATTTATTTTTTAGTACTGAGTACGGAAGGAAGGAACAAACACAAACAAAGACTTCTAGAACTCGTCACATGTGGCGTCGATATTCCACTAGCGCTGCAGCCTACTAACATTTTTTTTTCTTTTTTTTATGAAGGAGCACAGTCAGCGGCAGAAGGGAGGAGGCAAGACGGGCAGGGGTCGAATTCTGAGGCCTGGCCACGATGACTCACCCCTCTCACCACCATGGATGCACCGTCACAATATTTTGTTTTTATGACTGTAAAATCAACAATATAACGAAGTCATACGCCAAAAATTATGACATCATGTGAACTAAAGTAGCCGCCTTGCCTGCTGGGAACACCTTATCGAAGCAGGAACCAATAAGAGGCGGTCGTCATTTCAACTGTCATGACCAGGTGTCAGTCGTCGAAGTGTCCGGGACCGCAGCAAAAAGTCATAGACTGTTTCTGTCACCGTGTGGGGATCTTGGAAACATGACGTTTGCAATTCAGCTTGTCCTCATACCCGGCACACCCGAGATTAGCGGTGGGTCCAAGAACGACGACCCCAAATAGTTAGCAAAAAGGTTCCGGTATTGGGTTTCGTTTGTTAAGACCCTGTACTCGTTCATCATGTATTGCCACAAATCGAGCACATTCTTTTCGCCGTCGAGGTACATATAATGTATCGCCCTTCCCTTTACCTAACTGACCGCATGCATCCCGGTCATCGGGAAATAGACGGCGGCGGTATGAAGGAGGTCCATGGGCACAATCGAAACAAACGGGCGGCGTAGGAGGAAAGCCGACATCTGGAGGATGAGCCTCCAGCAATCGCGTGCAAGGCCACAGTTCAACCTTTGTTCGTCAGTGTCTATCGTCGCGCATGGGATCATCATTGAGGTGAATGGCATGGAGCCTTCGTCGGGTCGGAAATTCGCCGATCGCACAATAGTGGACAGGAAACCCGCGTCCAGTCGACTCTGGGGTATCGTCGTACAATGTCGTAGCCGGATTCCAGCGTTGGAGGACACTACAATAAAACTTTGCTGTAGGAAGCCGTGTCTCCGGTATAACTGCCAACATGTAGCTGTGATCCACGAAGAACGTTCTAATATGAGATAGCGGGGGCGACAAATGTCCATTACATACCTGTGTGGGACCATCTCTGCTATCAGGGTAACATTAAGATTACCTGTTAGTGAAAGCCGTAGTCGCCGCACTGAGCGAAGGTAGAGTGCCAGCGCTCTGTGCTTGACGTGACTGAGTCCAACATCTCCTTTGTGGAAGGGTAAAGTAGAGGAACAAAACGGATCATGAAAAAGGCACCAGCGTTCACCACGTGTCTGAACACTGCCTGTATCCTGGAAGCCATCGTGTTTGTCATGCATAATACGCGGGCGTAATGGTTAAACTGAGAAGCCATGTACACACTGACGTACCGAGCTCGTCGCATGAGATCCAACGATCTAAGTTTGTTGAGGTGAGCCTGTGTTCGGATACGTAAAATCCGCCGTTGGTTGTATTTGTTGATGGAACGATACCCCTAAATATTGGTCATTGGGATCTTTGTCAAGGGTACATCCAGTTCCGCAGGCATACTTTGTCTCACCTCCATGTAGCGTGGTTTCCGTTAGTTGATCATTCTACCCACCACTGACCCATACTGTTGGAGCCAGGAAAGTGCCGTACGCATTTCGTCATCAGTCTGTGCTAAGAACATCACATCATCGGTGCACGCCACATCGAAAGGTCACGGAGCGGAGGTTAAATCTTTTCAAGCGTCGCCGCAGTCCGTGAAGAGCTGGTTCGAGGGCAATGGCGAATAGTATGGCTGGGGCGGACCGATAGCCATTTACCACAATCCTCGCGAGCGCCCCATGCATCAAACGAAGCACAACAGATCTCATTACGTGTGAGATACCGATGTGTTCCATAACTGCACGCAGGAATCCATGATCGACGCGATCGAAAGCATGGTCAAAATCCATCACAACAAGAGCGCCTTGGTGTCGGCATGTTTGCATCAGTGCCACTACGTCTCTTTATGTGCTCTAAGTCGTAAACACATAGCATTGCCTCCGAGGCAGATTTGACAAGTGTGAATGGCCGCCGTTGCCGTAAATTTGAACCTCTCGCGGAGGATGCGTGTCAACAGGTTGTAGTCGGTGTTTAGCATAGTCAATGGGAGAAAATCAAACGGGCGACGGCCTCCGTCGGATTTGGGCACCGGAATCAAGAGGCCCTCAGAAAATTCAAATGTTCCTTGAAAAGCGGGGTTCAGGAGGTCTGTACACCCTGACCCACGTTTGGTCCATAAGATCAAAAAATCTTCTGTAAAATTGGCCTGGCGTCTCGTTGGCAGCACCACGCAGTACAACCTCTCATAGTTCTTCGAAAGTCACCTTCGACAAGAGCGTAGCATCATCTTGTGGATTCTGAGAGGCGGGAAGGTCGGATAGGACTTCCCGAACTCCATCATCCTTGTTGTAAAAAAAGAATGGTTCAAATGGCTCTGAGCACTATGGGACTTAACATCTGTGGTCATCAGTCCCCTGGAACTTAGAACTACTTAAACCTAACTAACCTAAGGACATCACACACATCCATGCCCGAGGCAGGATTCGAACCTGCGACCGTAGCGGTCGCGCGGCTCCGGACTGAGCGCCTAGAACCGCGGGACCACCGCGGCCGGCTCGGACGATATCCATTTGCGTTTCGGCGCGTCGTCAGTCCTCCGTCTCGACCTCTGTAATGAGGTGCCTCATGCGTCGTCTCCTGTCTTCAATGAATGATGGAAGGAAGGTCGTTTTTCAATGATATCATCACTTGTCCTGGCCCGTACCCGCGTACACAGGAGTCGTGCCGTGGTGATACGTAGCACGTGTGCTTTGACGTAGTCTTCTGCCGATTATCGCACCGGCGAGGACGGTTGCACAGCCATATTACGGAGCGCAATGTATTAGAAATCAGTGGTCGCGGTATACCAGCGCGTTCTATCACCTCCATAGCTTGGTAACGTTTGGCAGAAGGACAGTTTGACATACCAGTACCCACGCTGATAGCCCCGTGGTCTAGGGGCGCCGGTACGGTAGCTCAGCGCGTTAGGACAGAGTGCTAGTTGGCCTCTGTAATAAAAACTGAGTGCAAAGATCAACAAACGAACTTTAACTGATTTCATGTGACGTCCGCAACGGAAACACGACGATCAACGACGAACAAGAAAAAAAATGGGGGGGGGGGGTAGCGTCTTTGACTCATAATCAAAACGCCCTCGGTCCTAGGTTCGAAACCCACCACCGCATAAATTTTGACTAGCATTGGCGGCCGAAGACTTGCAGCATAAGAAGTCGCCCTCATTCTGCCAAGGGGGAGGTGACAGTGAGAAAAAGCATGAATAATCAACGAAAGGATAAAGTTTTACGAGTCGGGGCGTGGAATGTCAGAAGCTTGAATGTGGTAGGGAAGCTAGAAAATCTGAAAAGGAAAACGCAAAGGCTCAATCTAGGTATAGAAGGAGTTAGTGAAGTGAAATGGAAAGTAGACAAGGATTTCTAGTCAGATATCAAGAGCAGCGGAAAATGTTATAACAGGAGTAGGATTCGTTATGAACAGGAAAGTAGCAGAGAGTGTGTTACTGTGAACAGTTCAGTAATAAGGTTATTGTTATCAGAAGCGACAGCAAACCAACACGGACAACGATAGTACAGGTGTACATGCCGACGTCGCAAGAAGAATATGAAGAGATAGAGAAACTATAGGAGGACATTGAAATGGTGATACAATATTCAAAGGGAGATGAAAATCTAATAGTCATGGGGGACGGGAATGCAGTTGTAGGGGAAGGAGTAGAGGAAAAGTTTTCAGAAGAATAGGGGCTTAGGGCAAGGAATGAGAGAGCAGAAAGACTAATTGAGTTCTGTAGTAATAAAGTAGTAATAACGAATACTCTGTTCGAGAATAACAAGAGGAGGAGGTATACTTGGAAAAGGCCGGGTAATACGGGAAGATTTGATTTAGATTACATCATGGTAAGACAGAGATTCCGAAATCAGATTCTGGATTGTAAGGCGTACCCCGGAGCAGATACAGACTCAGATAACAATGCAGTAGTGATCAGGCTGCAGTTTAAGTCAATAGTGAGGAAGAATGCATACGCAAAAAAGTGGGATACGAAAGTACTAAGGAAAGACGAGATACACTTGAAGTTCTCTAAGGCTGTAGATATAGCAATAAAGAATAGTCCACTAGGCAGTACAGTTGAAGAGGGATGGCCATCTCTAAAAAGCGAAATCACAGAAGCTGGAAAGAAAAACAGGTACAAAGAAGATAACTGTAAAGAAACCATGGGTAACAGAAGAAATACTTCATCCGATCGATGAAAGAAGGAAGGGAAATTCAGGAATACAAAAATACAAGTCGCTGAGGAATGAAATAAATAGGATGTGCAGGGAAGCTAAGAAGAGAAATGGCTTCATGAAAAATGTGAAGAAATCTAAAAAGAAATGATTTTCGGAAGGACTGACTCAGCATATAGGATGTATCGTGCAAGATGTTCGAAATTCTGAGAAAAATGGGGGTAAGCTATAGGGAGGTTAAAGTACAACATGTACAAGAGTCAAGAGGGAATAATAACAATGTATGACCAAGGATGAAGTGTTTGGATTAAAGACGGAGAAAGATAGGGATGTAATCTTTCACCCCTACTGTTTAATCTAGATAGAAATAAAAGGAAGATTCAGGTGTGGAATTACAATTCATTGTGAAAGGGTATCAATGATACGGTTCATTGATGACATTGATATCCTGAGTGGAAGAATTACATGATCTACTGAACGGAATGAACGCTCTAATGCGTACATAGTATGGATTGAGAGTAAATCGAAGAAAGATGAAGGTAATGAGAAGTAGCAGAAATGAGAACTGCGAGAAACGTAACAGCACGATGGATGGTCACGAAGTAATTGAGGTTAAGGAATTCTGCTACCTAGGCAACAAAATAACCCATGACGGACGGAGCGAGAAGGACATCAAAAGCAGACTAGCACTGGCAAAAAGAGAATCCCTGGACAAGAGAAGTCGACTAGCATCAAACATAGGCTTTAGTTTGGGGAAGAAATTTCTAAGAATATACGTTTATAGCACAGCATTGTATGGCAGTTAAACATTGACTGTGAGAAAACCGGAACAGAAGAGAATCGAAGTATTTGAGATGTGGTGCTACGGATTAATGTTGAAAATTAGGTGGACTGATAAGGTAAGGAATGAGGAGGTTCTGCGTAGATTCGGAGAAAAGTAATATGTGGAAAACATTGTCAAAGAGAAGGGACAGGATGATAGGACATCTGTTAAGACATCAGGGACTGACTTCCATGGTAGTAGAAGGAGCTGTAGAGGGTAAAAACTGTAGAGGAAGACAGAGACTGGAATACATCCAGCAGGTAATTGAGAACGTAGGTTGCAAGTGCTACTCTGAGATGAAGAGGCTGGCACAGGAGAGAAATTCGTGGCGGGTCGCATCAAACCAGTCGGAAGACTGATGACCCAAAAAAAAAAAAAAAAATCACTCTGAAGTGTGGAACTGTAGGCGGGTAAACCCCGTTGGCATCTGCCCCACGTGACTCAGCTTCGCATCTGCAATTTAACTCATCAAGAAGGTCCCCATTGAGACACCACGGACCACTACCGAATGTGACGCGTTGGCAGGGAAGGGTGAAAGGACACACATACGCTAGGTAAGCCAGGTGGTCCGTGAAGGCTGTCGACCACATCACAGCGTCGACAACTGCCGACGCCAGGTCGCGTGTGACGTAAACTCCATCCGAACGGCTCGCGGTTTGGTTAGTAAAGTAGGTGTATTCATGTCGATTGCCGTGTTGTATGACCTATGTATCCAACAAAACCAAGTGCTCTACAAGCGCCTGAAGTGCCGGGCCGGTGATATAGTGCGGCATCTGGTCGGATTGTCAAGAACGCAATTGAAAAAAGGAATACAACATTCAGATCCGCAGCTCGTAACGTATCCTGCAGCAAATGGGTTTTGAGAGCAAAAGCAATGCTGTTGACAATGACCGTGACCAGGCGGTATGCTTGTTCCCTCAAGTCGCGGGGACTGGCCTTCGTAATACAGGCGGACAGTATTCGCAGTGTGGAGCACCTAGAAGGCGAAGAGATAGGAAGCGACTGGTGTAGGTTATGCCGGCCTAGGCGTCTGTCGCCGTCAACGCAGACGCGGCCAACGGCACCGGTGTATCGTCCGGGACATGAAACGCATCCTGCATCTCCATCTCCTGCGCCCAGTCCTCCAGGGAGGTCGACAACACTGGATCTCGAGAGTCAGACGTAGTCGTGAGAGAATCCCCAGGGCGAGGTTTCCTCATCCTGCATCTCCATCTCCTGCTCCCAGTCTCCCAGGGAGGTCGACAACACTGGATCTCGAGAGGCATACGTAGTCGTGAGAGTATCCCCAGGGCGAGGTTTCCTCATCCTGCATCTCCATCTCCTGCTCCCAGTCTTCCAGGGAGGTCGACAACACTGGATCTCGAGAGGCAGATGTAGTGAGAGTATTCCCAGGGCGAGATTTCCGCGCCCCGACAAGGCGCAGTCACACCGGTAGCGGTGGAAGACATCGACCCGTACGATACGTTAGAATCGGTGGATCGGCTGACACACATTATCACCATCGTCGCTTCCTCGGGCTGGTCTTCTGCCTCGGTCGTTATACTCCCTTTCGTGCGTCGCTTCGCCTCTGTGTCCAGCGCAGGGTACGGGGTGAATGCGGCGTCCTCTTCGTCAACTGCTACCTGAACGTCATCTTGTCGTTGCAGCAGTGCATGCGTGCCTCCTGGGATCGATGAGAACATAGGCATCGGCGCTAGAAGACCTGTAAGCGTACAGGTTCACCAGACGAATTGTGAATGCGACCCCAAGGGCCGAGCAGGATACATCGGTTGCAATAATCCTTTTTCTGGGCAGAATAGCCGTACCTCCTCCGCCCACATCTCAAAGTAGGGACTGTTGCACCGTCTCCAAGCCTTGTACTATCATGAAAGGGTCGTCATAGATACCTGGCGTTTCCCGTCTCGCCGCCGCAACATAGGCATAGAAGTCATTATTGATGGTCAAATCCGATTGTCAGAGGGCGTCTGCACAGGACGGTATTGCTGGCACTCCGTAAGTACATTGAAGTACATGGCCTTCCTGTACACATCCGGAGCAGGTCCTTGGTTGTCCGTCGTAAATAATTATCGCCCGGCAACCAGCCATCGTGAGATATGAAGGTTTATGGCGCTGCAGCTCAATGCTGACCAGTCGCATCCCGTTAAGGACAAGGCTAAGTTTCGATGTTCTTCCATTTTTCGGCCTTATGGCCGAGGACTGTGCCGTAGGGTGGAAGAGCATGGGTGACCAAATCCGCTGAAACTTCAAATGGTAGCTCAAACAAGCGCACATTTTGTATTCCCGGTCCCGTGCCTTCAAGTGTTACCACATCCACGTTTCCGTCAGAAAGGCAGAATCCGTAACCTGCGGCGGAGAAGTTTGTCGCAGACCTTATCGTCAGCGAACTTGAGATATGTAATGCTGTTGCGATCAATGTTTCACGTCTCGTAAAAATCTCTCAAATTCGTGGGTCTTGAGTCTGGAGTACGTTGCGTCAAACTGCGTTCCGACACGAAACAACCATCGGATGTCAGAAACGTAGCTATGACACTCGGCACTAGCGCAGTGGCACGGTAAACAACAACAGACCCGGGAGCGCGACAGGGAGCGGCCGAGACACACCGCACCGCCCTACAGCCTAAGACCGATTGAAGAAATCACTGACTGTCCAAGCCTTAATTATGTACGTGTGATATCTGTTCTTTCGGTCATGTCCGAGAGAACAGACACCATTTTCATGGATATTGAAGCTTTTATATATGCATGCGTTTCAGTAGAGCTAATGTAGGGATTAGACGCCCGTCCGTTACGTAAACAATGTGATTTGTGAGACATACGTAGCCGATAACTGCCGCTGGAGTGCGCTACGACCGCATATACCACGTTGAGGCACAAGTACCGTACGTACAAGCCCCTTCGTTTCTGAGCCGTCAGCATCCTGGCGAACTCGGCACATTCAGCGTCGACGTTCGTATACACGGTCCTTGGGCCGACGTCTTAAGCCGTGTGAAAACCTAGTACTGGTTGCCGTCCATCCTACAGTTTCTCAGAAACTATACGAAAGGTTCGTTTTCTCTGTTTAATCTCAGTGCCTATTTTAAGCTTCTCTTATGGAGTTTTTTTTTTTTCAGTACATCGAATAAGAGAATTTTAATAATTTTTAATTGCTATTGTGTAGGCATAACATAAAATTCGTGCAAAATACCGAGCACTTTGCCCTTTATCTCAGCTTAGAGTCAGAATTTCAAAATTTACTCTTGAGCCAATGGTTGGGTTTACAGAAATAAGTGAACGAAATTCATAATTCTTGTCCTCATAGATTCTGAGGAAGAAGTAAATAAACTTTATTTTCAGGAAACTCAATTTCAAGGTGAACCTAACGTTTTTTCTTATGTCACCCACCCAGAAGGACCCAGATTTGAACTCAGGGTCCGCTTTCCCTTCAAGGCGTCTCTTCTGGTTTCTTGTTACCTGTCTTCTTTGCTTTTCCAGGTCTTCAACTGACGTTTCAGCCGTAGAGGCATGAGATGTCTAGGAAGAAATTTCCTATCTTAAAGGTCTCTAATACCTTCACCCTCTCAACGTTCGTATCACTGTATACAAGAAGTGCATCCTTACTTGTTTCACAAACAAATAAGCTGGTCTGTTATTGTATCTAAGATACGGAGGAGAGTCACAAATGATCTGTAAAACCAAAGAGTATATATCACGACCTTCTAGATGCACCCCGTGCAGCCGGCCGGGGTGGCCTAGCGGTTCTAGGCGCTTCAGCCTGGAACCGCGCGACCTCTACGGTCGCAGGTTCGAATCCTGCCTCGGGCTTGGATGTGTGTGATGTCCTTAGGTTAGTTAGGTTTAAGTAGTTCTTAGTTGTAGGGGACTGATGACCTAAGATGTTAATTCGCATAGTGCTCAGAGCCGTTTGAACCACTTGAACCGCTACGGTCGCAGGTTCGATTCCTGCCTCGGGCATGGATGTGTGTGATGTCCTTAGGTTAGTTAGGTTTAAGTAGTTCTAAGTTCTAGCGGACTGATGACCTGAGCAGTTAAGTCCCGTAGTGCTCAGAGCCATTTGCCGGCCACCCCGTGCAAGTTTGCTTGAAAGTAATCCAAGGGATCGTCGCTCACCGAGCTAGTAATGTTGCTTCAAAATATGGGCGCGTAACGCATTTAATTATTTTTCAGGCACTTCGGATCCAATTTCATCATTGAAAAAAATTTTTGTGGTATGGTCTTATGGGCCAAATTGCTGAGGTCATCGGTCTCTAAGCTTACACACTAGTTAATCTAAGTTGAACTAACTTACGCTAAGGGCAACACAGACATTGCAGCTGCTCGGCTTTCTCGCCGTTAGCGTCCGCTCCCGTAAGGCGGCGTGGAGCGCCGCGTAATTGTGGGGGCCGTGTGTGGCAGCGCTACCGCCGCTGCAGCCGCTTCCTTTCACCGCCTCCGAGCGCAGGCAGCGCTCTTTTTACGAATATGGCCGTAATGCGTCACCTTAATGGAGAATATCTGTCCGTAGCGGCTGCCCGGCTGCGTGGGCCTAATGATTATTTAAAAGGGCCACCACAAGGCACGGCGTGGCGTATACTCCGGGCAGAGCGTTGCTCCCTAGCAGGGCCACACTTGGTCCAGGTGCTGGCCTGCAACTCGCAGTCTGACAAGTCGACTGCCTCCACCCCTCCCTGCCCCTCCCCGGCCACACACACACACTCTCTCTCTCTCTCAGACACACACACACACACACACACACACACACACTCAGGACGCGGGATACGGGACGGACTCACGAATCCTTAGTTTGTCTTCAGGGAAGGCAAAGCCAACGTAGGGGCGAAAAGTTCGTAATGGTTGGAAAAAGGCACACTTCACTCCCCTTTGCAAGAAGAACTGTAGAACAAAAACTCAAAACTATAACACTAGATCTCTCACGTCGGTCAGTTGTAGAATTTTGGAACATGATTTCTGCATACGTATTGTGACAGTTTTAGAGACCGAAAATCTCCACTGTAGGCTTCCGAAGATTACGATCGTGTGACACCATCTCGCTCTGTCGACAACGAGACCCAGGAAACAGCCCAGGTTGCTGCCGTGTTCCTTGGCTTCCGGAAGGCGTTCGATATGCTTCCGCACTGCCGCCTAATGAACAATGCATGCGAGCGTTCATAACGTCAGATCAACTGTGGACTGGATTTTAAGAGTTTCTAGGAAACACAAGACAGCATGAGAGAAATTTTCAGACATGAAAGTAGCTTCGGGCATACCCCAATGTAGTGTTATTGAACTATTACTTTCCACAGTATACATAAATAACCTAGTGGATAACTTTGGAAGTTCCATGAGGCTTTCCGCAGATGATGCTTTTATGTAAACACAAGTCGCAACGATATGAAATAGAAGCCAAGAAGATCTACATAGGTTGGACGCTTGCTGCTGGGATTGGCAGCTGACCCTCAGTATAAGCAAATGTAACTTTTCGCGTATAAATAAGCAGAAAGACCTATTATTGTGCGACTCTACAGTTACAGAAGAATCACTCAAAACACGCTTTCATAAAATATCTACGAGCACGCGCATGTAGCGGCTTAAAGTGTAGCAACCATATAAAACCATTCTCAAGTAACGCAGATGCCAGACTGAGATTCATTGGAAGAATCCTCATGAAATGTAATCAACCTAAGAAGGACGTACCTTACAAAACACTCGTTCGACAAATATTTAAATATTGCTCATCAGTCTGTCATACGTACCATTTACGATTGATTAGAAAACAGAGAAGACCCAAAGAAGAGCAACTAGTTTCGTTAAAGGTTCATTTGGTAAGCACGAAACTGTCACGGGCATGCCGAAATCAACATCAATGGCAGAAGCTGCAGGCGTGGCGTTGTGCATCATGGAGTGGTTACCTGTTCGAGTTTCGAGAGCATACCTTCCTACAATATCAAGAAATATATTCAAATAACTAACGGGTTTACTGTCGGGTGACTTCGTCGAACACCGCCGATATTTCGACAGGAGCACACCCCGCCATTCTCAAGGCACAAATGCGAGGAAGAAGAAATGTGCAAGCAAATTTAATACCTCGGTTCACAGAGGAGAAACAAGGAAGACACCGCACGCAGAACAAGTGTCAACACAAACAAAGATAACCAACATCAGAAATATCGATATTTACTATTAATCAACCGGTGAGGTAGCACTAATTCTGTCCCTCTGTTTTTTATGAGAGACGGAGCCGGATTCCAAGCAGCATTTAAACAAAATTCCACCACCTCTGTTAATAAGATTGCTTGATGGTCTGATTTCAACAGCTTCTGGACGTGCAAGCCAGAATCTCCGTGTTGTTGTATTCCATTGGATGACCGGTGTCAAGGCAATGTTTTGCAATAGCGGATTTGCTCGGCTGTTGTAAGCGTGTGTGACGCTTATGTTCAATACACCTGTCTTGCACAGTGCTGATTGTCTAACAACAGGACATGCCACAACTACAAGGAATACGATAGACCCCATCCTTACGCAAACCAAGATCATCTTTTACGGACGCCAACAGGGCCTTAATCTTAGAAGGTGGTCGAAAAACACATTTCACATCATATTTCCGCAAAATACGGCCAATCCTGTTGGAAATGCTTCCTGCGTAAGGCAAAAAAGCCGTAGACTTAGGTGCCACTTCGTTGCTATCGTTACTCACCCGTTGCACACAAGTCTGATGGCGCACATCTCACTATAACCATTCTGACGAAAGGTGACTTCGAGATGTGATAGCTCAGCTGCCAAACTTTCAGGGTCTGAGATAACGTGGGCCCTGTGAACCAAGGTGGGAAGTACTTCTCCACGCTGAGCTGGATAGTGACAACCATCAGCTCGCAGATACAAGTGTTCGACGACGTCACCCGGCAGCAAACCTGTAAGTTATGTGATCATTCAATTCGCCGGGAAAAGTTAAGGTCTGACAAATATATTGTTTTCTCGAACATATACCTTGCGGAGAGACAATGGAGACAAATTTAGAGACATTCGAGCGCTCACGGAGGGACATTATCAGTCGTTCTTATCGCGAACCATACGCGACTGCGACAGGAAAAGTGGAAGTGATAGTGCCACATAAAGCATCATCCTCCACACGCCGTAAGGTGGTTTCTGGAGTACAGATGTAGATGTAGTCATAGAGAGCCAGCTACGACTAGGGACAAGGTGAAAGTATGAAAACCTCTTGGTATCTATTACACTACAGGCCATTGAAATTGGTACACCCAGAAGAAATGCAGATGATAAACGGGTATTCACTGGACAAATATATTATACTAGAACTGACATGTGATTACATTTTCATGCAATTTGCGTGCATAGATCCTGAGATATCAGTACCCAGAACAACCACATAAGGCCGTAAAAACGGCCTTGATACACCTGGGCATTGAGTCAAACAGAGCTTGGATGGCGTGTACAGGTACAGCTGCCCATGCAGCTTCAACACGATACCACAGTTCATCAAGAGTAGTGACTGGCATATTGTGACGAGTCCGTTGCTCGGCCACCATTGACCAGACGTTTCCAATTGGTGAGAGATCTGGAGAATGTGCTGGCCAGGGCAGCAGTCGAACATTTTCTGTATCCGGAAAGCCTCGAACAGGACCTGCAACATGCGGTCGTGCATTATCCTGTTGAAATGTAGGGATTCGTAGGAATCGAATAAAGGGTGGAGCCACGGGTCGTAACACATCTGAAACGTAACGTCCACTGTTCAAAGTGCCGTCAATGCGAACAAGAGGTGACCGAGACGAGTAATCAATGGTACCCCATACCATCACGCCGGGTGATACGCCAGTATGGCGATGACGAATACACGCTTCCAATGTGCGTTCACCGCGATGTCGTCAAACACGGATGCGACCATCATGATGCTGTAAACAGAACCTGGATTCATCCGAAATAATGACGTTTTGCCATTCGTACACCCAGGTTCGTCGGTGAGTGCACCATCGCAGGCGCTCCTGTCTTTAATAAGGCGTCAAGGGTAACCGCAGCCGTGGTCTCCGAGCTGATAGTCCATGCTGCTGCAAACGTCGTCGAACTGTTCGTGCAGATGGTTGTTGTCTTGCAAACGTCCCCATCTGTTGACTGAGCGATCGGGACGTGGCTGCACGATCCGTTACAGCCATGCGGATAAGATGCCTGTCATCTCGACTGCTAGTGATCCGAGGTCGTTGGGATCCAACACGGCGTTCCGTATTACCCTCCTGAACCCACCGATTCCATATTCTGCTAACAGTCATTCGATCTCGACCAACGCGATCAGCAATGTCGCGATACGATAAACCGCAATCGCGATAGGCTACAATCCGACCTTTATCAAAATCGGAAACGTGGTGGTACGCATTTCTCTTCCTTACACGAGGCATCACACCAACGTTTGACCAGGCAACGCCGGTCAACTGCTGTTTGTGTATGAGAAATCGGTTGGAAACTTTCCTCATGTCAGCACGTTGTAGGTGTCGCCACCGACGCCAACGTTGTGTGAATGCTCTGAAAAGCTAATCATTTGCATATCACAGCATCTTCTTCCTGTCGGTTAAATTTCACTTCTGTAGCACGTCATCTTCGTTGTGTAGCTATTTTAATGGTCAGTAGTGTAGGTGCCTTTCTATTTCTTCCTGCAAGGTTGTAAGGCTAGTGCGACGAAGTAAAAATATTGACTGAGCCATGGAATTAAAGCAGCATGTTGGGAATTATCTTTGTATTATATTGCTTGAAAATTGCCACACCGTCCTGTTATTCAGCCAGGCAGGGAATGGAGAACCTGTTGTAAGGCCGTCAGCACACGGACCGTGCAGTCGAACGTTAACGTTGAGCACGCCGAGTTTCTGATGTCATAGCGTGGAAAAACCCCGCTGGGGAGTCTTTCTGAATGTATAGAGCAATTCACGCGTGACAGAGATTCCGAACATGCGTCTAAACGTACACCAATAAGATGGAAGGAAGCTACCTACTTCACAGGCACACCATCTCTTTTCAGCGAAAAGTCGGTAAATGCCACACTGGTATTTGGTGTGTTTCACATTATAATTTATCTCCAACGAAAATATGCCGTTTCTAAACAGTAGAGAATTGAACTCCGGAAAACCTGTGTGTTATTGGTACGATTTGTTGTGATAAAAGGAGATAAAATGGCTCTGACGCCTATGGGACTAAATATCTGTGGTCATCAGTCCCCTAGAACTTAGAAATACTTAAACCTAACTAACCCAAGGACATTACACACATCCATGCACGAGGCAGGATTCGAACCTGCGACCGTAGCGGTCGCGCGGTTCCAGACTGAAGCGCCTTGAATGTGATAAAAGGAGAGGGAACCTCGTATTGGTGTTTAAATAATTTCCGAATTGTAACTTGTGTGTTATGTAACTATCGCGCTTCAAGGCAAAGGCACAATGAAGTCCCATCAAAAACACTTTTTTCTTTGTGCAATTTGTTATAATTAAAGTCAAGATAATATGATAGAAGCCAAGGTCACATTTTGCGAAAGTTCAGTGTAGCGTCAAGAACAGACACTCAGAGTAACAAGATGTGGATGGTGTGTTGCAGGTTGCTGTCTCACTACTTCCAAATTTTCTTTACTCCGCTTTGCGTTTTCTGATGGGCTCTGAAAGTTTCTTATTAATAATACAAGTACATTTTATAGTGTATGTGTGTGTGTGTGTGTTTGTGTGATGTTTTGCATTTTTTTGTTTAGTCTTGTATTGCACATATTCTAAAGTTTCTGCTATTGAATAAAAACAGCTATCAAATAAGAATGACATTAGGATTTTGCTAAAAAGTGAGAATGATTACCTCGTGCGGAAGACTATTGTAAATTTGTTTCGTAGTTTTTGCAATGGAATTTTTGTAAGCTGATGACCTTACTCACTGCATATGGAACTTTCCTTCTTCCTTATAACATATTCATGGAAAATGAAATTTTTGTTTATGTATACTACAGAAAGAGCAACAGACTAGCACATAGACAAGGGAGGAACTGTACTTTTCAATAGACCAGAAGAAGCTGTTCTACATCTATCCATTTAATAAATAAACTCTGTGATTTGCGAACCAGATACAGCTGATCACTGCCGCTGGAAAGCGCTGTGGTCGTGTGTACCACGCTGAGATACGCGTACGATAATCACCAGTCGCATCGTTTCTTTGTGTTCAGTAGCATGATGAACCTATCACGCTCAACTTTGACGTTCGAATGCATGGTCCGTGTATCGATGACTTATGCGGCGTGAGTAGTTACGGCAATCTGACAATCAGCCGACCAGCAAATAACGTCCGGAAATCATGGCAGATTAATTGTTGACCAGTCTGATGTGGCAATAAATGATATCAAAAGAAAAGCCAAGGTTTTAAATTTCCGCATTTAAGAAGTCGTTCACACACAGCAATACAAGCCCAGGATAGCTTGTCGTGAAGGGCAACAAAACGGGGCACACAATATCGTCGGCGTACCGCTGTACTGCAAGAGTGCGGCGAATGACAACCGCCGGCCGGAGTGACCGAGTGGTTCTAGGCACTACAGTCTGGAACCGCGCGACCGCTACGGTCACAGGCTCGAATCCTGCCTCGGGCATGGATGTGTGTGACGTCCTTAAGTTAGTTAGGTTTAAATATTTCTAAGTTCTAGGGGACTGATGACCTCAGAAGTTAAGTCCCATAGTGCAACCAAAGATGGTCCGGCTACGAAATGAAATGTCAGCGCAGACAGTCGTCCTGGCAGTTGGGCTGTATGGTAGGCGACAGATAAAGTAGTATCTCACCGCTATCTACAGGTCTCCAGACGCGTTTTCCGCCTGGAATCTCACTGACTGGAGTCTAATTGTTTATGTGATGAGTCCCGCTTCGGACGGAAATGAGATAGCACCCTGACTGTCACCCACCACAAGGCCCAAAAAACAAGAGGTGATGGTCTGGAGTGCCGTTTCATTTCATTTGATAGCAGGACCTCTTTGGTTATCATCTGCACCAACCTTACGGTCCTTTTGGTGCCCTTCGTGGCAAGCCATCCAGCGCTTACATTTCATCAAGAGGCTGTAGCTTCTATTGGTTGTCTTTGTGCTTGCCAAACCCTACCTGGGCCAGCAAGGTCGCCGGATCTCTCTGTAACTGAGAATTTTTGGAGCATTATGGGCAGGGCCCTCCAACCAGCTCGGGATTTTGACGATCTGGAGCGCTAATTGGACAAAAGTTTGCACGATACCCCTCAGGAGGACATCCAACAATTCTGTCAATCAATTCCAAGCCGACTAATAGCTTGCATATGTCAGCACGAGCATTTCGGCAACTGCATGACTTGCAGGGTGTTCGAGGAGTGCTGGGGTGATTGTCTTCAACACATGGCGAAATCAAGGCGAAACTGCATCCTGACGTCGTGAGGCTGTGCAGCCACCCCTCATTAGAGATGCTGGACGACATAGACTGGGCACACTGGTAAAACTAATATCAGACTTGAATGATGGGCAGAGGACAAGTGTGCCTGAACACACAGTACACCGCTCACTCCTAACGACGGGCTTCCGCAGCTGAAGACCCAATCATGTGCCAATTTTAACATCATGACATCGGCAGCTATGACTGACGAAACATTAATACATGGTACAGTTGTGAGGTGTACTACTATCGATAGTGGTGCGCAACCCTCACGTTTTGTTGGTTCTCTGGAACTTTGGGAGCTGGACGCGCCTTTGCCTGGAAGAGAATCCAGATTGGGGATCTATTGCTCAATTTTGGGGAAGAATATTTTTTTGGGAGGACATCTGGGGAAAGGGACATGTCGATTAAATTTTTGGGGAAGAAAGATTCGGTACTGGTGATATCCGGGATGTATTTTACCTGCCTAACCTTACGATTAACGTCATCTCTGATATTTTAGTTCAAACAACACATACGTAGTTTTTTTAGATATTTACTAGATGTCACTCTCTCTTCTCATCAATCGATTTCCCATTCCCTTTGTGGGAGACGTTAGGCTCACCGCAGTCATACTTCCCCGTGACATCACTGTGACGTGTACATGCCTAGTTTCGATCATTTGGGATATCTATCGACATTCATTCTCGTATCTTGTTCTTAGGAGACGCCATATTGCATTTAGTCATTTTATTTGAAGCTTGTATTTGATGGGTTTTATATTAAAAGGTATGTCCTGTGAATATACGCTGTTTCCTGTATTGAGGATATCTCGTAAAAGCGTCGCTATTTGTATGATTTGTTATAATTAAATGTAAGGTAATGAGAGATCGGCTTTTATGAGACCTTCAGGCGTGTAACTGAAAAACACGATCACGTATTTTACGTGTTTGCAATAGGACAGAGGATAGAGATGTTGAGTTGCGAAGTGGTGTATACGAAAAGGTGGTGCGCTAATCGTGAATCAAAAGAATCAAAATGGGACGAAGAAAGAAAATGTGGCACCTCTAAAGCAAGGTTTTATTTTTATTTTTCTGATCAGGTTACATGTTTTTGTTTACAAATTAGAAATTTCAGTTTATGCACTATAACTTTTTGATATGTACGATAATTTTACGGGGCTGAACACATAATTCCACCTCTTCAAACTGACAGTTCTGGTAATAAATAGTAGTCCCTTGAAATGGTAGATTTAAAATATCTGTGTGAAAGTTGCCGAAATGGTCTCTTTTCGGGGAGTATTTCTTGTTGGTATGGGGGGTTTCAAAAACTAAATCTCGAAACGCTGATTCACAGGTCTTTCGAGCGAGGCTACATCAGTCTCTGTTCTGGTTGCTCGTGAGACGTTAGCATACGGTCGAGTCACACCAAAAAATATATGAACAGTTGGCAGATGTTGATAAAATATGAATCTGGAAGTTTTCCGTCGAATCGTAAGGCAACAGCTATTCGTTATTGGTTTCTTTCGCGGAGGGAGTGCGTAATTACATACGAAATCAGTGAAGAAATTATCCAAACAATTTTTAGGGGTACCGTGAATTGCTGTAGCGTGGTAGTTTAATTTTCAAGAGCAGTACAGCAATAGCAAACTTCGGTGTGAATGTGGAACGAAATTAAACGGCTAATATGAGCATGGTTGGGTCTAAAAATTGTTTGGAAGTGTGTTACAAACTCAATAAATGAAGCAAAAGGTATGGAGGGCTTTTAGAAGGTATGGAGTGTTTCCTTTTTAAAGCAAAGACAAGAAATGCTTTTTCTCTGTGTTAATCATCCCTTACCAATCTCCGATTGTCGCTAAGAAAACTGTTTCAATTAACAATCAGCAAAATACTGTGGAGGAAAGTTACACAATACTCGTAAATAGTTATATCCGTTGGGCATGTCAAAGTGATTCACGGGGTATAGGTTTAGATGTATATTAACGAAATGAAATGTTGAAATGTATGTGAACTCCTAAGGTACTAAACTGCTAAGGTCATCGGTCCCTAGACTTACGCACTACTTAAACTAACTTATGCTAAGAACAACACACACGCCCATGCCCGAGCAAGGACTCGAACCTCCGGCGGGAGAGGCCGCACAATCAGTGACATGACGACTCTAACCGCGCGGCCACTCCGCGCAGCGTAGATTAACGTTCAGATCGATAAAGACCATAGGTGCCTGAAGCTGCTCATGGTCGACATAGCTGTGTAAAGACAGATCACAACATTATAACCTAATTTGAAATGCTGGAAGACCGGCAAAATCGGAATTTTTAGTCATTGCCGAAATCAATCATAAACCTTTTAGTGCCTGTCCTTAGCGGCATATGGTGGAATTAAAATAGAAATCTTGTTTTGTGGAAGTGAGTAGCCAGACTGATTAACTAAAAGACTCACGTAGCAGATTAATTCATCCACGAAGGAGATCGCTTATAAAACTACTGATGACACATACCGACTTCTCATGGGAGACGATTTGTCTGGCGTTGCGGTAATTTTGTTTACTGGTAATTGCATAAAGTAAAATTCAGAACACAATATTAGGTAACTGAATACAATTACATTCATAAAACTTAGCAGTACCCCAACCGACGAAGTTCTCAGGAGACACGGATGTTATATGTTCCCTATTTAATTCGCTTTCAGAGTGAAATCGTATGTCTGTGGCGGGAGCTGCAAGCTACCATGCTGCCCAATCCACCTGACTGCAGTCGTACGTCCTACATTGGTTTCTATGGTTATTTCGCGCATTGTTGCTTGTATATCAGCAACGACAATTCTACGGTTACGTCGCTGCTCTCAGTCATTAAGAGAAGGCTGGTGGTCAGTGTGTGTCCCCTGGTGAGAGACAATACCTGATATTTAGTATTCTCGGCACACTCCTTGCACTGGAACTAGGAATACTGAATTTCCTACGTGGAATGTCCCACGTGTCTAGCTCAAATTACCATCCCGCGACCAGAGTCTGTTGATTGCCGTCGTGCGCCCACAACCATGTCGGAATCCTTTTCACGTGAATCACCTGAGTACAAAAGACATCTCTGCCAAGGCACTGTCCTTTTATACCTTGTCTATGTGATAACATCACCGCCTGTATATGCCTATATTATGTGCATATCGCTATCCCATGACTTTTGTCTTCCTCAGTGTATTTGTAATAGATAGAAGAAGACTGCTCAACTGCCTGTTAATTACTGTTAGTCAGTCTAGGATACCTGCCAGGTTGGTTAAATGAGAAGATTCAGAGATATGTGCACTTCATTGCAGATTTATTTGTCAGCTTGAGAGCGTCACAGAAGATCTGAACAATCACTACTGAAAGACATTTCGGAAAGACCTTGTGCATCAGAAACTTACGATTAAAGTTACTAGAGCGGAAACTCCCAATTGTATTCAAACACTGTGATATACAGGTGGTACAAAACGTGTTTTCAGTGTCGGTAAAGCTACGTTCCCTATCACCCCAGTATTCTACAGGAGTTTCTTCATTTGACTGACGAAATATAATGCTCTCTGAGACCTGATAAGTATTTAGTATTGTGTGCTGATCTGTATTCTTGTGACCGAGCGAGGTGGCGTGTGGTGCAAGTACTGAACGTATATTCGCAACGAGTGGACTTCAAGTTCGGGGTCGGTCATCCATATGTAGGTTTCCGTTGATTTAGAAGGTGAAATACGGTGGATGGCAGGAGGGTCACTATGGAAAGGACACGGTTCTCGTTCTCCCTATTCTTGTCCTATTTCAGCTTGTGCTCTCTCTCTATATATACACTCCTGGAAATTGAAATAAGAACACCGTGAATTCATTGTCCCAGGAAGGGGAAACTTTATTGACACATTCCTGGGGTCAGATACATCACATGATCACACTGACAGAACCACAGGCACATAGACACAGGCAACAGAGCATGCACAATGTCGGCACTAGTACAGTGTATATCCACCTTTCGCAGCAATGCAGGCTGCTATTCTCCCATGGAGACGATCGTAGAGATGCTGGATGTAGTCCTGTGGAACGGCTTGCCATGCCATTTCCACCTGGCGCCTCAGCTGGACCAGCGTTCGTGCTGGACGTGCAGACCGCGTGAGACGACGCTTCATCCAGTCCCAAACATGCTCAATGGGGGACAGATCCGGAGATCTTGCTGGCCAGGGTAGTTGACTTACACCTTCTAGAGCACGTTGCGTGGCACGGGATACATGCGGACGTGCATTGTCCTGTTGGAACAGCAAGTTCCCTTGCCGGTCTAGGAATGGTAGAACGATGGGTTCGATGACGGTTTGGATGTACCGTGCACTATTCAGTGTCCCCTCGACGATCACCAGTGGTGTACGGCCAGTGTAGGAGATCGCTCCCCACACCATGATGCCGGGTGTTGGCCCTGTGTGCCTCGGTCGTATGCAGTCCTGATTGTGGCGCTCACCTGCACGGCGCCAAACACGCATACGACCATCATTGACACCAAGGCAGAAGCGACTCTCATCGCTGAAGACGACACGTCTCCATTCGTCCCTCCATTCACGCCTGTCGCGACACCACTGGAGGCGGGCTGCACGATGTTGGGGCGTGAGCGGAAGACGGCCTAACGGTGTGCGGGACCGTAGCCCAGCTTCATGGAGACGGTT
Source organism: Schistocerca nitens (assembly GCF_023898315.1). NCBI lineage: Eukaryota > Metazoa > Arthropoda > Insecta > Orthoptera > Acrididae > Schistocerca > Schistocerca nitens. Next base: position 286,462,206 of record NC_064619.1, read on the forward strand.
GCGAATGGTCCTCGCCGATACCCCAGGAGCAACAGTGTCCCTAATTTGCTGGGAAGTGGCGGTGCGGTCCCCTACGGCACTGCGTAGGATCCTACGGTCTTGGCATGCATCCGTGCGTCGCTGCGGTCCGGTCCCAGGTCGACGGGCACGTGCACCTTCCGCCGACCACTGGCGACAACATCGATGTACTGTGGAGATCTCACGCCCCACGTGTTGAGCAATTCGGCGGTACGGCCACCCGGCCTCCCGCATGCCCACTATACGCCCTCGCTCAAAGTCCGTCAACTGCACATACGGTTCACGTCCACGCTGTCGCGGCATGCTACCAGTGTTAAAGACTGCGATGGAGCTCCGTATGCCACGGCAAACTGGCTGACACTGACGGCGGCGGTGCACAAATGCTGCGCAGCTAGCGCCATTCGACGGCCAACACCGCGGTTCCTGGTGTGTCCGCTGTGCCGTGCGTGTGATCATTGCTTGTACAGCCCTCTCGCAGTGTCCGGAGCAAGTATGGTGGGTCTGACACACCGGTGTCAATGTGTTCTTTTTTCCATTTCCAGGAGTGTATATATATACAAACTGACCACGTCGTCGACTGGAAGTTTAGCCAGACACATCCTTCTCTCCACCCTTTTTCGCTTTTCTGACACGTCCTATTATATACATCTCTGTTAAATTCATCGAAATTTTTTTAGGGGGTTGCTCAAAGCCCTTTCTTCTCTGTTGCATATGTTGTTGCTGTTTCATTTCTTTTTTATTTTTTATTTCATAGTGAAATTTTAGAGAATTTTGTCCAAATATTTGCTGAAACTACCAGCACTGTGATATGAAAGATCTATCGTGAGTCTGACCAGGCTAAGCAGCATCCAAATCAAACCAAATACAACAGGCTCTCCACAGGGTTGAAATGTTCCCTCATTCAGCTCATGGAAAATATTCACATATTTTGCCCACATAAATAACAGGTCGCCCCCTGTCGATTTGTTTGATAGGTGCTACAATCGTATTGAGTGCACGTTTCATCTTCATCTCGTTGATATGTTGACTAGTGGGCAGCAGGTATTGGCTCAGCCTCGTCAAACGAAGTGCCTTTCCTCGCTTTCTGAGTGTCACATTTTCACGCATTCCTACACCTTTTCGGTGCGTTCCACCAAGCACAGATGTTTCCATAGCACACGCCTAAACTTTTTTCATTAGCTTTTTCACCAGATATATTTCTCTCCCTTTTTTCTAGGATACTTCGACTGAAAGCGTAAGAAAAGGGAGTATCATAAATGTTAAACATATTACGGTATGATTTGTTTGCCTTCTGTAACCGTCAGTAATTACGGTACAGCAAACAAAAGCGTTACTAAAATGGTAAAGAAAAAGATTAATTTCCAGAAATTTACATAACGATAAGGCTAAACAGATTACAGCCGACGTAAAGAAAACAGTAAGACGATGAAGCAGATAAGCGACTCATCTGGAATTCTGACTTTAAGGACAACTCTGTTTTTCTATTTGTGTGTTGCCTGACTACAACTACTAAACTAAAACGACGTATTATTAAATAATCTTCGCTGTTTTTCTGCTTCCACTTCCTTGAAAATTGACGTCTTCCCAGCAATTATTTCTTGACTATCTTATTCAGACACTGGCCGCTGTGGCCGAGCGGTTCTAGGCGCTTCAGTCTGGAACCGCGCGACCGCTACGGTCACAGGTTCGAATCCTGCTCCGGCATGGATGTGTGTGATGTCCTTAGGTTAGTTAGGTTTAAGTAGTTCTCAGTTCTAGGGGACTGATGACCTCAGATGTTAAGTCCCATAGTGCTCAGAGCCATTTTAAACATTTCTTATTCAGGCATTTCGCTACTGATGATATGGTAGTTTTCCTTTGGTTATCATCGAATACTAGAAACGTAAATCCCCTTCAAAATACGAGGTCTATTCGGAAAGTAAAGGCCGATCGGTCGAGAAATGGAAACCACACTGAAAATCAAAAATGTTGTATTTGCAACAGTTTGGTACAGATTCCAGATGCTGCTCCATACAGTCGCTGCTCCGATTTTGAAATTTGTCGTAGCCTTATACCATCTTTCCAATACCCTCGTCATAGAAGTCAACCGCCTGTGGTTCAAAATTGTTCAAATGGCTCTGAGCATTATGGGACTCAACTGCTGTGGTCATCAGTCCCCTAGAACTTAGGCCTACTTAAACCTAACTAACCTAAGGACATCACACACACCCATGCCCGAGGCAGGATTCGAACCTGCGACCGTAGCAGCAGCGCGGTTCCGGACTGGAGTGCCTAGAACCGCACGGCCACCGCGGCCGGCAACCGCCTGTGCTTTCCGCCACTTTTCTAAGTTGGCCTGCAGTTCGTTGTCTGGGCCAAAATGTTGTCTTCATAGCCACAGTTTCATGTGAGCCGAAATTAACATCAAAGGAAACCCAGTCCGCTCTGGTTTTTATCTCTGCACAGCTTAAAAAAAATTTAATCTCTATCACGAAATTGATACACAAACTAAACTGTCATCTATGTATTACTGTATTATGTTTGATCTACTATGTGAAGTTCACAAGCAATTCGCGCTTGGAAACAACTGCATGGTATGAAACTTCCTTGCAGGTTAAAACTGTGTGCCGGACCGACACTCGAACTCTGGACCTGTCTTTCGCGGACAAATGCTCTCCAGACTGAGCTGCCCAAGCACGACTCAAGACCCGGCCTCAGACCTTCACTTCCACCAGTACCTCGTCTCCTACCTTCGAAACTTCATAGAAGCCCTCTTACTTACCTTGCAAGACAACCAGAAAGAAAGGATATTGCGGCGAGATGGCTTAGCAACAGCATGGGTGATGTTTACAGAATTAAATTATTCACTCTGCAAGGGAGTACGCACTGATATGAAACTTCTTGGTAGATTGAAACCTTTATTCGAGGACTGCAAGTCTTCCAAGGTTTCGCAGGAGAGCTTCTGTGAAGTTAGGAAGGTACGAGACGAGGTGCTGGCGGAGGTGAAGCCCTGAGGACGGAGCTTGCACTTTCCCGCGTAAGGCACAAGTCTCGAGTTCGAGTGTCGGTCAAGCACGCAATTTTAATCTGTCAGGAAGTTTCACATCAGTGCACACTCGGCTGCAGACTGAAAATTTCATTCTAGAACTGCATGGCATGTGTTGCTCCCCTCCCCTCCCCCCATCCACAATCATTACATGTTTTATTTTTCCTTTTCATGTTGGATTTGTACAGTTTTATTGCTAGTGCATACACATTTATTCAAGTAAATTATGTCTTATTTTACTATTCAGATGGATTTGTTTTTCGGAGACAAATATAATCTGCTCAATCAGGTGCGAAATAGTGTCACGTAACCGAGACTCCGGCCCAGCGGCGTGGCGTTAGAAATGAGGGGCAACCGCGAAAAGGTCTTCAGAAAACCAAGATCAAGTTTTAGCGTCTGTTGTCTAGGAAGCTGTATTTCCTTGTCCAGGCGACAACCAATCAGTGAAGGAGATGTAAATTCAGCTCAAAAACTGTAACGCAGCTAACTGGCAGCAGACGGAAGAACGCTGAGTAACTGAACGGTCCGCTGCTCGTTCGCGGTTCGTCAGGGTCGAATGGCCTTTCGGTGCGCGGTTCTTCGCACGGAGGCGCATCTCAGTTAGCTATGCGAGTGAAGGGAAGGCGGTTTTGTAGGTCGCGTGCAGATGGGCGGGAACCGGAGGAGTCGTCCTGTTGTTTCGTCCGTAAGAAACGACGCAACCATGACGAAGCCCGAACGCTGCTAGGCGACCAGTAGTCTTAACCAAAGTAGACCCGTTAAGCGAAATACGCTCTTGAGAGCAGTCGCTCGTAGTACTTAAATGTTGAAGTGCTCGCACATGAAATCGACTTTTCTTTGTGCACTGTATGATCAAAATTATCCGGACACCTGGCTGAAAATATCTCACAAGTTCGTGGTGCCCTCCATCGTTAGCCTTGATGACAGCTTCCACTTTAGCAGGCACACATTCAGTCAGGTGCTGGAAGGTTTCTCGGGGAACAGCAACCCATTCTGCACGGAGTGCTACACTGAGGAGAGGTATCGATGTCGGTCGGTGAGGCCTGCCACGAAGTCTCAGTTCCAAAACATACCAATGGTGTTCGGTAGGATTCAGGTCAGGAATTGGTGTTGTCCAGTCGATTACAGGGATGTTATTGTCGTCTAACCACTGCGCCACAGGCCGTGCATTACGAACAGGCAGCCGGCCGCGGTGGTCTCGCGGTTCTAGGCGCGCAGTCCGGAACCGTGCGACTGCTACGGTCGCAGGTTCGAATCCTGCCTCGGGCATGGATGTGTGTGATGTCCTTAGGTTAGTTAGGTTTAAGTAGTTCTAAGTTCTAGGGGACTGATGACCACAGCAGTTGAGTCCCATAGTGCTCAGAGCCATTTGAACGAACAGGCACTCGATCGTGTTGAAAGATGCAATTGCCATTCCCGAATTGCTCTTCAACAGTGGGAAGAAAGAAGGTGCTTAAAACATCAATGTAGCCTGTGCTTTGATAGCGCCATGCAAAACAACAAGGGATGCAAGACCCCACCATGGAAAACACGACTACACCATAACACCACCGCCTCCTAATTTAACTGTTGGCACTACACACGCTGGCACATGACGATTACCGGGCATTCGTCATACCTACACCCCGCCATCGGTTCGCCACTTTGTGTACCGTGATTCGTCACTCTACACAACATTTTCCCACTGTTCAATCGTCCAATGTTTACGCTCCTTACACCAAGCGAGGCGTCGCTTGGTATTTATCGGCGTGATGTGTAGCTTATGAGCAACCGCTCGACCATGAAATGCAAGTTTTCTCACCTTCTACCTAACTTCCACAGTACTTGGAGTGGATCCTGATGCAGTTTGGAATTCCAGTGTGGTGGTGTGGATAGATGTCTGCCTATTACACATTACGACCCTCTTCAACTGTCAGCGGTCTCTGTCAGTCAACAGACGAGGTCGGCCTGTACGCTTTTGTGCTGTACGTGTCCCTTCACGTTTCCACTTCACTATTACAGCGGAAACAATGGACCTAGGGATGTTTAGGAGTGTGGAAATCTCGCGTACAGACATATGACACAAGTGACTCCCAATCACCTGCCCACGTTGGAAGTCCGTGAGTTCCGCGGAGCGTCCCATTCTGCTCTCTGACGATGCCTAATGGCTACTGAGGTCCCTGATACGGAGTACCTAGCAGTAGGTGGCAGCACAATGCACCTACTATGAAAAACGTATATTTTTGTGGGTGTCCGGATACTTATGATCACACAATGTATACACGCAGATATATTTTCGTACACGAAAGGCTGAATTTATTTCTTCTGGAGCACATGGCCCCAAACACGGTAGTTTAAAACTGTGTGCCGGACCTAGGCTTGAACCTAGGAACTTTGCCTTTCGCGGCAAGTGCTCTACTGACTGAACTATCCAAGCACGACTCACGATTCACCCTCACAACCTTACTTCCGGCAGTACTTTATCTCTTACTGTCCAAACTACGCAGAATTTCTTCTATACCTTGCGGGACTAGCACTCCTGAGTGAAAAGATACTGCATAAACATGGCGTAGCTACAACCTAGGAGACAGTTTCTGGAATGATTCATGCGTGGGTAGCTCAGTCGGTGAAGCACTTGCCCGCAAAAGGGCAGATCGTAGGTTCGAGTCGCGGCCAAGCTTACAGATTGAATCCCCCAGGAAGTTTCAAATCATCGCTCGCTACGCTGCAGATTGCAAGTTCATTCCTGAAATTAAAAATAGTTCGTGTATCCAGCATTAACCAAGGTTTTCGGTTCAAATGGTTCAAATGGCTCTGAGCACTATGGGACTTAACATCTGTGGTCATCAGTCCCCTAGAACTTAGAACTACTTAAACCTAACGAACCTAAGGACATCACACACATCCATGCCCGAGGCAGGATTCGAACCTGCGACCGTAGCAGTCGCGCGGTTCCGGACTGAGCGCCTAGAACCGCATGACCACCGAGGCCGGCACCAAGGTTTTCGGGACGTTTCCGTTGTTTTTAAAATAAATGCCGTAGTTCGAAATCACCTCACAACTTTTCAGAACTAAGACTCTGCTCCCGCGCCAGGTTGCTGATATTTGGCTGAATGGCCGTGTTATAAAAGCGCTATTTAAACGTAGAGCACTTCATCTCAGATTCAAGAGAAGTAAAAACCTAGCTGACAAACAAAAGCTGAACGAAGAGAAAATGAGCTTAAGAAGAGCAATGAGAGAATCGTTCAATGTTTTTGAAAGTAAGACGTTTTCAACTGACCTGAGTAAAAACCCTAAGAGATTTTTGGTCGTATGTAAAAAGCAGTAAGTGGATCAAAATCATCTATTCATTCTCTCAGAGACCACATCGACACCGAAAGGGAAGATTACAGAGAGAAGGCCGAAATACTGAATTCGGTCTTCCGAAGTTGTTTCACCGCTGAAGATCGTAACACTGTCCGTCCTTTCAATCGTCGTACGTATATCGGAATGGGACAGTTATTGAGATAACTGATCGCCGAATTGAAAAGCAGCTGCAATCGCTTAGTAGCGGAAAGGTTTCAGGACCAGTTGAGATACCTATAAGATTCCATAAGGATAATGCGAAAGAACTTGCTCCCCTTCTAGCAGTAATTTATCGTCGACCGCTTGAGCAGCGACAGGTACCTAACGAGTGGAAAAAAGCGCAGGTCATTCCCTTTTTTAAGAAAGGCCGTATGACAAATCCACGCAATTACAGAGCCATACCGCTGACATCAGTCTGTTTTAGAATTATGGAACATGTTTTATGCTCAACAATTATGACGTTTTTGGAAAATGAACGTTTCTCCTATAAAAATCAACATGTATTCCGCAAACAGAGATCCTGCGAAACACAGATCGATCTGTACCTTCATGAGATCCACAGTGCAGTGGACAACGGCGCTCAGGTTGATGCCGTGTTCCTTGATTTGAGTGAGGCATTTGACACCGCCCCGCATTGCCGTTTAATGAAAAAAATACGACCTTACCAAGTATCGGAGCAGACCTGAGATTGGATTCAAGACTTTCTTGAAAACAGAACTCAACACGTCATTCTTAACGGAACTAAATCGACAGATGTAAAGGTAGTAGCCGGACTACCATAGGCAAGTGTGATAAGACCGTTACTGCTTACAATACATATAAATGATCTTGTAGAAAGCGTCGGATGCTGTTTAAGGCTATTCGCAGATGATGCAGTTGTCTATACCAGAGTAGCAACGTCAGATGATAGTAAGAATTTGCAGAACGACCTGCAGAGAACTGATGAATGGTGCAGACTCTGGCAGTTGATCCTGAACGTAAATAAATGTAATATATTGCGCATACATAGGAAAAGAAATACCCTACTGTACATCTACACTATTGATGACAAACAGCTGGAGACAGCGTCAACCGTAAAATATCTAAGTGTAACTATCCAGAGCGACCTTAAGTGGGATGACCGTATAGAACATATAGTGGGAGAAGCAGACACTAGAATCAGATTCATCGGAAGAATCTTAAAGAAATGTAGCTCATCCACGAAAGAAGGGGCTTATAAGGAACTTGTTCGCTCGATTCTTGAGTATTGTTCACCTATCTGGGATCGCTATCAGGCAGAACTGATAGAGGACATAGAGAAGATCCAACGAAGAGCGGCGCGTTTCGTCATGAGATCGTTTAGCTGGGGAGAGAGGGTTACGGAGGTGCTAAACAAACTCCATTGTCAGACGTTACAGGAGAGGCGTTATGTATCATGGAGAGATTTAGTATTGATATTTAAGGACAGCACTCTTCAGGAGGAGTTGGACAACGTATTACTTCCCCCCAAATACATCTCGCGTATTGACCACGAGGAGAAATTTCGAGAAATCAGAGCGAATACAGACGCTTACCGACAACCATTCTTCCCACGCACTAATCGCGAGTGGAACAGGGATGGAGGGATCAGAGAGTAGTATCGAAAGTACCCTCCAACACACACCATTAGGCGGCTTGCGGAGTATGATGTAGATGAATGGTCCCAGACCTTACAAAGCCTCATTACTAGAACAGCTCACTCGTCCAAGAATGAAAAGAAAAAAATGAGACCTAGAGACAGCTAGTACTCTCGTGGATGTACGGGGCCCGGACAAAAATATGGAAACACAGAGGGAAATGCATGTTTGAACATAAACGCAGATGCTATCCAAGCCTGCCGGTCGCACTGTTGTATTTGGTCACGAACGGCAAGTGTCAGTCGCTGTCAGAAGTGTGTCGTCTGTAGCTGATACTGCGTTATGTCGTAGCGAAGTGAATTCGAACGATGGCAAATTGTTGGTGCTCTTACGGTAGGTATTTCTGTGACCAAAGTATCCGAAGTGTTTAATGTTACAAGAGGCACTGTATCGAAGATTTATACGGCATATGGGGAAAGCGGTAAAACACTATCCGTTAAGTCACAACGCACACGAATGTTGCTGAATGATCGTGATAGACGGTCATTGAAGAGAACGGTGACTAAAAATTAAGAGGACGACAGCTGGAAAAGTCACTGCAGAACTGAATGTAGCAGACGCAAACACTGTCAGCAACGAAGCAACGCGAAGGGAGTTCCCTAAGCTGGGAATTGCAGGGTGATCAGTCACGCAAATGTCTTTAAGAGGAAAAAGTGGTGCCGAAGCCATAAAACTAGAGTTAAGGAGCAATACAGGAAAATCATTTGGTCTGATGAGTCTTGCTTCACACTATTCCTGCCGAGTTTACCTCTGGCGTAGGCCGTTCCATGCCTACGATGCAGACTGATTGCTGCCAAGAATGAAACACGGCGGGCGTTTCGTGATGATATGGGCAGAAAAAATTGGTTAAATACTCAGTGTACGGGACTAATTCAAAACGTTGAAGACGCTATATCAGCAGCAACTGGAAGCGGAGGATACGATCATCGGCTGATTATAGCTCACGTCGAACAAATGAAGCCTATCACATGGTTTGTCGTATTTGCTGTCAGTGTTCCGATGGGCACTGTCTCGCTGGTACTAGAGACGACCGTGGGCGTTTGTTGTTGAGCCGAGGGGAAGGACTATACCAGTGACTTCAGTAATTCTATGACCACTTTACTACTTAGCAATGTTTCATCAAAGGGTTGCGGGTTGTAGAATCCCCCTAAATGGATCAGGGGTACACTGCACACCAGGGGCGACCATCAGTGTACTTGACTGTGTATGGAGCGCATAGAAGATATTTTTCAACAACTTATTTTTCATCCAATTTGTATAAACTTTGTTCCAGAGGGCTTCAAAATATTAATTTATCCATTTTACTGTATAGTCCTGAAAAAATATAATATTAATTACGGATGAAAGGCAATACCTGCCTGTTCTCCATTCTAACGTGAGTCCATCCGATATATGTAGTAACTCTCTAACATTTAAGTAATTTGTTCCACCTATAATCACTGTAAATCCAAGTCCAGTATGTCAGTAACTCTGACTAAATCACGTAATTCTGTTTTTATGTAAATTGCGCTGTATTATTTTTAATCATTGACTACTGCACTTGCCTGCTAACCATGCATGTCAGTAGCTAAACTAACATTTTTTAGGAAATGGGTCTGTAAAAGAACCTAGAATGACTGAGTATATTGCATGTTAAGAAATTTTATTTTTAATCAAATGGTTCAAATGGCTCTGAACACTATGGGACTTAACATCTGAGGTCATCAGTCCCCTAGAACTTAGAACTACTTAAACCTAACTAACCTAAGGACATCACACAGATCCACGCACGAGGCAGGACGGTCGCACGGTTCCAGAATGAAGCGCCTGGAACAGCTCGGTCACACCGACCAGCTATTTTTAATCGCACAGAAGCTTACATCAAATTTTGAGATCAACAATATTTAAAGTGTACACCCAATTGAATTCATCAGTGCCTTCAGAACTTGGAAAGAGGTGTAGCTTTGACGTTAGACGTAATGTCCGATGCAAACAAACATATCAGCCACCAAGACAGAGAACGCTGCTCTATTTATGTGCACTGGTCACAGAAAACTAACAGCCGAGGTTCCACAGTTATACACTCTGAAGAGCCGAATAGGACGGAAACCTGTAGATATATGTACATGTACAGGCAAACAAACAAATTACAGTTTCAGAAACACTGGATGTAAGGGTGTCACGTATGACAATCAAAAGGGTCCTGCTATGACAAGAAATGGCACTCCAAACCATCACTCATGTTTGTCGGCCAGTACAGCGGGCGACAGTCAGGTGTCTCCAGATACATCTTCGACCTGGAATCTCATTGGGGCAGAATCGTCTTCAGTGATGAGTCCCGCTTCGAACTGAGCACCGATGATCGACAAACAAGCGTCTGGAGACAGCTTGGACAGCGGTGGCTACCAATGCAGCAGACACATGCGATAACAGAACAAAGTAAGTGCAGAACGGAAAGTAAGTGTGTCTAACGAGTATTAAATTGTAAATATACAACTCGCGAAGTATAACAGCTAAACAAATGACTACTTTGCACAGGGGAGCTGCAGCATCCAAAATACAGTCGATGTGTTAATAATGTGCTAATGAAGACTGTAATATGTATTACGCCAACTGAAGATAGGCGAAAGCCCGAACCGCCTACTGGTGTACGTAAATATATATAAAAAGTGATTGGTTGCCGTATTTCTTCAAGTATTAGGCTTAAAAATCCTTATATCAGACCTTAATAGTTACTCCAGATAGCTGAGAATTTCGAGAAATTAATGATAAATGGCAGAAGCGTTAGCGAAAAAGTGCTTCAGTTTGAAGCAGTGCTGAAAATCTGTGGGATTTACGAAATAGAAAGTCAGCTAAATCTATAAATTAATAACAGTGAGAGCTTCGACGCAAACCTAAGTGATTACCGGAAATACAAGATAAGCGGGATGGTAGATAGCGTATTTGCAGCTGTAAACAAGAATCTTAAATCAAATGAGGCACAAACTGAGTCTCAGATTCAGCTACAAAGCTAACTGCTAACTTTAGAAAAAAGCTTCGTTCCCTGGTACGTATGTTTCCCAAGTACACAATAGTAACTGGAGGAAATCTTAATCACTTCACTATAGTTCTGGAGGGTTTGACAACTTAGTAAATGATGTAATCTAAAAAATCCCTCAATATTTATAAAACCCTTTCTCTTTTATATTTTTAATCAAATGTAAAGTTTCTTGCCCACTCCCTGCGCTATGATGGTTCCATTAAAAACGATGTAGTGATTTCATCAGCTACACTTCGTCTTTTAAGGAGAAGAAAGCACGCTTTTAAGATATCATCCCCAGTAATCTATTCCACACGACAATGTTGGTCATAATTCTGGCACCACTAATTTGTTACCTGAATGTACAGCTTTTTAACTTCGCGCGCATCTTTTGTTCATCACTCAATCAGTTCCATTGCAGCCGCTTAACGCCCGAGAGCAAAGCAGTTTTCAGTGAGAGTGAGTAAGAGGTTTGTGTTAACAGAGTGGGCGAACCAACAAGTGATAGGTCACACATCCAGGAGTGGTATGGCATGACGATCAAATTGCAAAGTTTAAAAGTCACAGAACGAGGGCACCAGAAAGTCGTGACTGGTAAGCATCATTACTCGTTGCTATTTGACTGTATTTTATACATTATTGATGGTTACAATGTCTATGGTTGTGTAGTGTGTGTGTCTTCTGTAAGGTTAAGACACTGTATAAACACAGACATTTTAACCATGCTTCGACGGGCAAAAATGACGATAAAATATTTGTGTGCGAGAATCACGAAATGTATGAGCATAAATACTGTGGACTCCGTCACATGTGGAAGCTCGGATCTGTCCTGGAGGCGTGCTAGGATAGCGGATGTGGCTAAGGTGAGCACTCGCGATTAGAGGAAAATATGGGTTCGAGTCCCGGTACAGCTCAAATTTTCATGTATAGCAAACAGCTAAGTCAGTCCGGATTCGCAAAATGTGAATCCTTTTGGTATAACTTTTATACAAGACAAACGAAAGCGTATAGGGTTTTCTTTGTCCTATTGTTTAAGTAATTTAATTTCTTTCCTGCTATTATATACAGTTTCAAGAATGAAAACGTGTCAGACGTGTCAGATATAGAGCAAAAAAATTCGATACTTGTTTACGTGACATTGACAACGATGATGATGAGGCTACCCTTTCATCCCAGTCAAGTTGGTCGATTAGCTTCGGTGGTACTACGGGGCACAGATGTAAAAACGAAGAAGTAAGTTATGGTGAAGCCTGCCATGAAGATGTAACATTGAATACGACTTTGCCCCTGTCCGTAAGAGGGGAGTGTAGGAAACAAGCTGTCATCTTTTGGAAATGTGAAAAGAAGAGAAAATTTTGTTTCAGGACCGTCAAGGAGAACGTTAAATTATCAAAACACGGAAAAGAAAAATCGGAGGTTCTGTAATGCCGAAACCATCAGATGGAACAAGACACTGTCAACCAGAGAATGTTTCTCGCTTCCGCATTTTCAATGGTGTTGTCAACAGGTTTGCTACTCGGCAAGACTTCCCGGCGTCGCTGTAAACTCCGCCCAGCGTGACAACATACCTGAGCTGCACTTTGTTCTTTACAGGCAGTTACATGTGCCAGTATTTCAGCGCAGCGGGTCTTCCACCACGCAGGTATCGAAGCTTCTGCACCAGTGACTGGCTAGATAACTTCCAAGAGCCAGTTAAATACTGTTTTGAAATTGGCATCGTGCTTTGTTCAGACGGGCAAATTGCGAGGTATCTAAACCGCAGCTGGTGACAGAGATGTCTTTGAATTGAACAGTTTTATGTAGCGATTCACAAATGCAATGAAAAATGAATGAAATGGATGAGTGTGTCATTAAAGAAGTAGCACAGGCCATTTAATTATTAACATCTCTGTTGTGTTTTTTTATTGTAAAGCTGACACTGTTAAACTGAAGTATATTGCAAAAGTTTCTTTTACAGAGAGTGATTCAGCATATTAAGTACTCATATCACTTACCTTTTTTCACGTAAAATAACAAGTGTTCTCGATCAAGATTTCAAAAACTTCTAGCAAAAGTGGCCTCCTGCCCCTCTACTCTTCCCTTGCCTTCATTATTCCTCGAATAGGAGAGCTCTGGCTGCCAGTCCGCTGCACAGTACTTCGCGCCCGGTCACGAGACAGCTGCACCGGGAAGAGCGAGTGAAAAAACAAAAAAAAGAAACGGTGCTCGCGAAAATTGCGTACTATCGAAACTGTGGCCCAAGCTTTCTCACGGGACTGTTTACAGGGCCGATATTCTTGCATACATATTTTTTTCTTCTTAAAATATAAGTTCAGATTGGTGATGCTTCCCTGTGAGAAGTATTCGGTCCAGTTACGTAAATGACAATATAAACAGATGATTTAGTCTAACGATTAACGTCATGAGACTCTTTGCAGACGATGTTGTTCTGTATGGCAAAGCTGCAACACTAAAAGACTGTAGAAATATACAGAATTCTCTGCCAAGGGACGGTAATTGGTGGATTTGATCCTCAACGTAATTAAACGTAACATATTTCACGTAGACAAGTGAAGAGATCCATTATTGTTCGATTTTGCTATTGGAGAAAAATCATAGGAAACATTAACAACCGGAAAATATATAGGAATAATCGTTTCGAGCTATCTGAAGTTGAATGAACTCTTACAACTACCTGCAGGAAAAGTAGATGCCAGGTTGAGGTTTACTGGATGAATCTTGAGGAAATATAATTCACGGAAGCGGTGGCTTATAAAGACTTGTTCGGCCGTTTTTGAGTACTGTTCATCAGTCTGATCAGTCTTGATCACAATTTATTTATTACGGTGACCGGTTTCGACCACTACTGTGGTCATCTTCAGACCAATGAGTAAGAACCTCCTTCTGGTGGTAAATCGGTACTGAGTAGCGATTTACCACCAGAAGGAGGTTCTTAATCATTGGTCTGAAGATGACCACAGTAGTGGTCGAAACCGGTCACCGTAATAAATAAATTGTGATCAAGACTGTTTTGATAGTAAATATTTGTAACACATTGATAACTGTTCACTCCCACAAAGTATTCAAAAGTAATTAATAAATAGTGAATATACAACAAAGTGCTGCACGGTTCTTCAAGGAATCGTTCAGTAAGCATCATAGCGTTACGAATAAGCTAGACAAACCCCAGGGGCGGTCGCTACTAGAAAGTCTTTCTGTAAGGTTACTGCTGAATCTCCGACAGCGTGCATCCGAAGAACAGTTGTGCAACATATCCGTTTATCCCACAAATCTCTCGTGAACTGACTAAAACGAAGAAATAAGAGAAATTTGAGGTCATACGGAAGTTTGTCAACAATCCAATCGTTCCTCCCACTCTCCCACGCACAGTTCGTGAAGGAAAGAACTGGGGGGGGGGGGGGGGGGGTAAGGAATGACCATAAAGTAGAGTGCGGGAATATAGACGTGGACGTACGTTGTATGTCATTGCACGAGCACGTAACAATAGAGAGGTAGATGTATCCAAGAGAAATCAAACGCATAAGATCAAAAGAACAACACAGTGATGAAAGAAAAGTGTGATTTCAAAAGATGGAGGAACATAACAAGTGAGTAGAAGCGTAAGACAATAGATTTTAGTCAATTGTCACGATTTTCTTTTCCTTTTCTTTTTACTGTATCGAGCGAACTCGAACTGAAATAAAACTGTCGAAACGATTTACTCTGATCGTCTCGTACTAGAACGCGTCTCTGTTTTGCGTTCTCCCTCGTCTTCTCCTCAACATCGTAATAAGCACAAACTCCTGCTACCATGACCCACCACCTGCGACGCTCCAGCGTCGAATGCAAGTCTCCAGCGGCACGCGGCGCTCTCGCGAGCTGAAGACGACGGCGGCGGCCGAATGGTGCCGAGATGTGCCGACGCGGGCCGAGCGGCCGGCGCCGCGGCTTCAGGCCACTTTCCCGAGCAGATCTGCGCGCTGCGCCACCGGTGCAGGACGTGTCGCCCACAGCCACTGTGCGTCGGCTGCTGCGTGTGACGTGCCGCGAAGTGACGCGACGCGCCGCGCCGCGACTTGACAGTGCCGACCGTCGGATCACAACCCAGGGGTCGCCACAGCCGCAGCTTAAAGCATTTGGTGCTTAGGGTGAGTACATCGCAGCGACTTCTCAGTTCGCCCGCCTGACCGCTTTGTTTACCTTAACGCTCTCTTAAGTGCAACGCACTTTCTCCCTCACTTAAGTGAGGTACTCAAGTTTCCCGCTGAGTTACAACAAATATCAGTGTTTCTGATGCCAGGAAGAAGTAAAACTGCGAATCATTTTTCCAGTGTAGTAGAACTACTTTCTTATTTTGACATGTGGAAGCTGTTTTGCACCTTAAGTGATGGGTTATTTAATAGGAAAGGCAGATCTAAGGACTGATTGTTTGTAAATCTGATAACTGTAATGTGCGAAAAAAATGATTGTTGATAGAAACTGTTATGGAACTACTTTCTTCCTGTGTTTTAATTATTACATTTTATCATTTACTCCCTTTCCGCAGTCTTGTTTTTGTGTTGCCTCCATCTGAAGGACAGTGATCGAACTCGAGTGAAAGTCGAGCTGTAAAAGACACCGGTATGAAAAATTTTGTTATGGTCCAGGAAGATTGAAGTGAATCAAGACTGAAACAATCCCTGCCTCCACCTGTAAGAAACTATAGAATATATTTCCGAATGTAACCAAATAAAAAGCAATGAGACAAAAATTTTCATTACTACTATTACAATTTTTAGTTGTAAACCCAATAACCAATTTTTCCCCGACGTCTTTCCATCTTCTTTCAACTCTACAGCTATCTGTATTACTTCACCACAGCTTAGAGTCACAACATTGAATACTAGATCCGCATCGCTACTTTATTTTTAACCTCTCTACTTTGCTTTTAGCATAGTGTCAAAAATGTTCAAATGTGTGTGAAATCTTATGGGACTTAACTGCTAAGGTCATCAGTCCCTAAGCTTACACACTACTTAACCTAAATTATCCTAAGGACAAACACGCACACACAGGACTCGAACCTCCGCCGGGACCAGCTGCGCAGTCTATGACTGCAGCGCCTAAGACCGCTCGGCTAATCCCACGCGGCTAGCATAGTGTCCACTGATTTACCGCACCATTACCCACACTTTCGTCTCATTAAACGCGGACAATACACTGATATAATGGCCTTATTTCTCGTTTCCTTGAGTGCGTAATTCGTGACACGCGTCATCAATTGTTACGACAGACTGCATCTTATACTACGCCATCCTACAGCAGTATGTTCTGCCGCTCAGTGCTACAGCTACTAGAGGACATTCAACGACATTCTGCTTCAGTCTGGAACAGCGCGACTGCTACGATCGCAGGTTCGAATCCTGCCTCGGGCATGGATGTGTTTCATGTCCTTAGGTTAGTTACGTTTAAGTAGTTCCAAGTTCTAGGGGACTGATGACCTCAGAAGTGAAGTCCCTTAGTGCTCAGAGCCATTTTTGAACTCTGCTTCAAAATTAATTGCTGTCATAGTTCTTCCAGTGACAAAAGAAAAACCGCAGTGTACCAGAAAGTGTTTACTCTTGGTGTCAGCCGAATTGTATTGCGCTGTTCCCATTCCGTTGTCACCCTGTGTATGCCATAGTGATGTAGCAATATCGGATCAGGATTCGGTGTACGAGTGGACTAAATGTTTCACCTGATGTCCTTTTCTGCGATACTGTCTGCTGTAATTGATAATGTGTCTGATATATTTCCCTCATTTAGTCCGTATTGTAATAGTTAACCGTCTATGCATCGCCCTTAATCGTCCTCTCATATCGTGATTTCTCCAGAACTACAAATAATTTTTAACATGGATGACAGTAAAGAACTCTAAGAAAGTGTTTTAGAATTTGTGTGTGTGATACAAGAGATCAAATATTGTGTTGAGGAATCGTAGTTCACGTCTTCGATTGTATAGTTATGTAATATGCTGCCTTGGGCAGTCAAAATGTTGCCTCTCCTCACTAGCAGAGCAGTAACGATTTAAAGAAAGAGTAAAATAACATGGGTTCTATGACGAGACCCAACTGAACGGGGACTGTGTGAAACAACGGCGACTGGTAGGAGGATTTGAGTAGGTCGCTATGAATACTAGTTTTTTTTTTGTGCTACAGGACATCTTAATATCTACTTAGAATTCACAGACATCTTTCTCCATCTTGTTGCTCATCCGATTTCAGCGCCTCTAAAAATTTCACCCTCGATCTCTGTCAACAGCGAGTAGTACAGGAAGCTGGCAGCGCTATTATTGCACATTGAGGGCAATGTTTTCGCATAAGTAACTAAATGCCAGCTTGCCACCTGGCGGTGGAACAGTTGTGGTACAGTACAAGAAGAGCGACAGGAAGCGAATATGTACCTGTTCCAATTATGAGACTTGATATCTAAGAGCTTGCGGAATCAGATGCTTCGAAAGGTGAACGACCTCATTTCGTTTCCATGATCCAGACTTACAGTCCAGTACAGTGCAGTATTCACATGTAAACAGCTCTCGCTGGACTAAGAATGCATCTTGCATTGGCTTTAGAATAGTTGCTGTACACGAAACTAATGGGGCTCACGCTGTCAAAGCGCTGTCGAAGTGTCATTGTGCTGTGGTACTGACATCATTTCAAGAGACTTCATTATTGTACGTGCCTGTGTACGTGTGATTCAAACTTTTTGACAAATTGTGTATATAAATTCCAAATACGATTAAAGGTAAACTGCATTAAAAATAGAAAAAAAGTGAGAAATGAAGCTGATATCAAGTTGCTTTATCTTCTTCAGTTTTAATGCTGATTGTGCTAACAACGAGAGGAAAAATCAGTGGTGATCAAAGTATGTGATAAGAGGTAATAAACGAGAACCATCACAAGTACTCGTTTACAAATAAAACGAAACCCATCAAGTGAAAAACTTTCTTAACTTTCAGTACGCTTAAATTTTGAAAAACCAAACGATACTGCCTAATTTATCAACTTCTGTAATTTTAGCCATTCCAGCTGAATTGCAAATGTGCGCGTGTGGTATAGCCGTTACTGCGGGTATATCGAATGATTGGAAAAACGAACTGCTCAAAGCCGTGACAACTGCTGTTAACTTAGGGCATTGTGCAGTTTAGCATGCTGAAACGTCACAACGCAGGTGGATGCCGACGAAATGATTGTCAAGCAAAAAAAAGGAATAAAATACAGTCTGTAAGTGTTGCTATTTTTGTACAAACTGATTGTGCTTTTATTCGTTGAGGTATTCTGATTCTCGCACAGATATATGTTTGTCTGTAAATGGAAACTAGTTCTGGAGAGACGCGACAGTTTTAATATGGTTGTATTTTAATGTTTTTAAATAGTATATAAATTTTGTTGAAAATTACTGTCTTAAATTATTAGCCCCTCAAAGGCTCTGTCATAGTGAAATTGCCACATCGGTACAAAATGAAAAGAAAAATGACGGAAATTATAGAATTTGTGGTGTACGTCCCGTTAGCGTACATGAAGGGTGCTGTCAAGTATCACGTCGGAGAGCTGTCATCAGCATCAGCTGCGCTGCAGTTAAGGAACAGGAAGGCGGGGCTGGAGTTGTGCGTAGTGCACGCCCACCACTGCGAGTCCGTTCCCCAACCTCCCTCCCCCGTCTGCAGTGGGTGTCGGCCGCGACTGATCGCAGCGTCGGAGACGGCTTGTGGCCGGGCGACACTGACCTAGGGCAAGCCGCCGGCGACCCGCGACAGCAGCAGCAGGGGGCGCGGCGCAGAGCGGAGCGGCTGCGAGGAGCCGGCACACCGGTGCAGAGGCAGCGGCACTACAGGCTGGTCGGAAAGTCACACGCATCAGACGTAATCAGGTGTACACAAGAATCTCGTTTATAGTGGCTACGTGAGACCGCTTGTAATCCGGATTATCGAAAATCTGGATAATCTTGAAATATTTTATGAAACGCTAAAACTCTTATATGTAGCGAAGCATATGGTTGGTTAAAACTCAGCTGAAAGCTCCCGAAAACGAATCACATACGGAAAACATACACCACTGGCCACTAAAATTGCTACACCACGAAGATGACGTGCTACAGACGCGAAATTTAACCGACAGGAATAACATGCTGTGATATGCAAATGGTTAGCTTTTCAGAGCATTCACACAAGGTTGGCGCCGGTGCCGACACCTACAACGTGCTGACATGAGGAAAGTTTCTGACCGATTTCTCATACACAAACAGCAGTTGACCGGCGTTGCCTGGTGGAACGTTGTTGTGATGCCTCGTGAAAGGAGGAGAAACGCGTACCATCACGTTTCCGACTTTGATAAAGGTCGGATTGTAGCCTATCGCGATTGCGATTTATCGTATCGCGACATTGCTGCTCGCGCTGGTCGAGATCCAAAGACTGTTAGCAGAATATCGAATTGGTGGGTTCAGGAGGGTAATACGGACGCCGTGCTGGATCGCAACGGCCTCGGAACACTAGCAGTCGAGATGACAGGCATCTTATCCGCATGGTTGTAACGGATCGTGCAGCCACGTCTCGATCCCTCAGTCAACAGATGCGGACGTTTGCAAGACAACAACCATCTGCACGAACAGTTCGACGATGTTTGCAGCAGCATGGACTATCAGCTCGGAGACCATGGCTGCGGTTACCCTTGACGCTACATCACAGACAGGAGCGCCTGCGATGGTGTACTCAACGACGAACCTGGGTGCACGAATGGCAAAACGTCATTTTTTCGGATGAATCCAGGTACTGTTTACAGCATCATGATGGTCGCATCCGTGTTTGGCGACATCGCGGTGAACGCACTATGGAAGCGTGTATTCGTCATCGCAATACTGGCGTATCACCCGGCGTGATGGTATGGGGTGCCATTGATTACTCGTCTCGGTCACCTCTTGTTCGCATTGACCGCACTTTGATCAGTGGATGTTACATTTCAGATGTGTTACGACCCGTGGCTCTACCCTTCATTCTAACTCTGTGAAACCCTAGATTTCAGCAGGATAATGCACAACCGCATGTTGCAGGTCCTTTACGGGCCTTTCTGGATACAGAAAATGTTCGACTGCTGCCCTGGCCAGCACATTCTCCAGATCTCTCACCAATTGAAAACGTCTGGTCAGTGGTGGCCGCGCACAATACGCCAGTCTCTACTCTTGATGAACTGTGGTATCGTGTTGAAACTGATTGGCAGCTGTACCTGTACACGCCATCCAAGCTCTGTTTGACTCAATGCCCAGTCGCACCAAGACCGTTTTTACGGCGAGAGGTGGTTGCTCTGGGTACTGATTTCTCAGGATCTGTGTACCCAAATTGCGTGAAAATGTAATCACATGTCAGTTCTAGTATAATATATTTGTCCAATGAATACTCGTTTATCACCTGCATTTCTTCTTGGTGTAGCAATTTTAATGGCCAGTAGTGTATGTAGCGTAAGGTACACTATTTTCGAAATCGAAGTGTATTGTTGGTTGAAACTCAGCTGAAACCTCCTGAAAACGGGTCACATACGAAAACATAATAGATTTTGGTTATATATAACTTTTTATAGCGAAAATCAACAGATGACGATTAATAATACATGTCAAAGAAACTTCTGAATTTTGGAGAGTGTACAAAAATTGTGCACAGTTTCATATAGTATGGTTCTGAATTTCGGACAGGATTATATCACAAGGAAAATTCAAGATTTCATTTGTATAGGAATTTTGTTTTATTAGAAAAAGTAATGTTGGGATATTCCATTTTGATTACAGTAATGACAACTTATGAATACATTGCGACTATCATTTGTAGTTTTCATATTTTTACGCCTTCCAGTCATGTTTCTCGGTCTCAGCACACAGTTCGCGTACCCACCGCAAACGCCTTACACACATAATAGACACATTCCTCATCTGCACTGTCTTCATCATCCGTCGAGACAAGGGAAACAGAACTTTGGAATCCTCAGTAGGAGATAACTCCCAAGTCGATTTCTTTGTCCCCTATTCATTGTAGCCATCTTTGTATTCTTCTGTCTGGCCTTTTGGGTACTTGATGTTTTCCTCTTTTTGAAGAATCTCCAAGTTCTTCATAAACTGACCTCTTGCATTTTAGCTTGTCTTGAGCTGAAGGCTCTTTCTAAAGCACATTTCTTGCTACCCTACAGCTCAGTTTCTCTTCCAAGTTTCCTGCCTTTACACAATCTGAAAGTGTAAGGCTTCCTCGTATTTGCCTCTGTCGAACATTTTTTTTCCTTCCAGCCATCTCCTGAAACGAAATAAAAAGGGGAATTTTTACGTGGGCCTATTAGTTAGATAGTCGAAATCAGGCACCCTAGGCAGTATCCGAAATTAGGCACCTGTACGACATGAGAAACGTGGCTGAACTACCGAAGCATGTAATGAATTATTGCATTTAAAAACTACTCACAAGTTTCATTAAATATGATATATCACTAATAAATAGGACTAAATCAAACAATGGAAACTTCAGGTAGAAATATCAACAAAGTATGAAAAGACACATTTTTACTTACGGTAAAGAAGACACTTTAAGTTGTAGACAGGCAAAATTAAAAGACACTTGCATAAAGCTTTTGGCCACAACCTTCATCAGCAAAAGAAAACACGCAACATTCATACACACAAGAAAGCTTACTTCATGCCCACAAGATCGCCACCTCCAACACCTTGTGTTTCACCTGCCTCGAGATGACTGGGTGTTTGTGTTGTCCTCATCATTTCATCCTCATTCATGAAAGTGGCGAGATTCGACTGAGCAAAGGTTGGGAATTTGTACGGGCGCTGATAACTGCGCAGTTGAGCGCATCACAAACCAATCACCATCACCATCATCCAACATCTTAACATCTTTTCCCTGAATGCAACTATCAAGTGGGATGCAAGCAGCAATCTAAAGGGGTTGGGGAAGGGAACCGATAATAGTGTACGACGGGGGGGGGGGGGGGGGGAGGAACGCTGTCTGGCGGAATGTGCAGGAGCTAGAATGCCCGGAAGGTGCAGCGACAGGAGGTTGTGCTTCAGGGAGGTGGGAGGGAGGAGCGAAAAGGAGAGGAGCGGGGAAAGATGGGTGGGTGCCTTGACAGAGGGCGGCAAACAAAGAGGGTGGGAGACGAGAATAGGAAGGAGATGATAGGACAGAGGGGGTGTAAACTGTTGATTGGAAGGTGTGGGGACAGTATGCCACCGTAGGTTGAGGCCGGGATAATTACGGGAAAGGATAACTCCCATCTGCGCACTTCAGAAAAGCTGGTGGTGGAGGGGAATGTCGGAGGATAGGAGGATCGGAGGATTTGATTTCAATAGCTACTTCACTGCCCCAACCATCTGGATCTGTAACTTATTCTGCAGCCACGCATGTAGACCATCATATATCGGTACAGTTAACTGAATGTACTGGAGGCTGGCTTTGGAGCTTTTGAAATAGGACGCTTTTTAAATTATTTGGATGAATGTACTGTATTCTATTTCCCCTCTCTTTAAACGAACTAAACCTCATTTTTTTCACGTTTCTTTCGCTGTAACTATGCTCAAACACGCGGAAGGAAGAAAATGACGACAGTTACCTTGCCGTGCACTGCATAACAGCTGCCGGATTAATGTGAAACAGCGGCAGCGGCGTGACGTGAACACGGTGCCGTTTAGACGGCTGCTGGACATGTGTGCTGAGCTTGGATGGCGTGATGGAGATTTAACCCACACTCCTCTCTCAGTTCAAGCTTTTGTTACTCCTTACATATCCATCCTTTTAAACGTCTAGACGAGTCCATTTACAATATTCTGAAGGGAAAGAGCATGGAAAATCCTGTAGTACTACAGCTAGAAAAGAACTGGCCACTGCCATTAGGACAGGTTCCTCTCCGATTTGGTAACTGTTCTGATATCGGAGTCATAAAATTCCATCTTTAGGCACTTGTATTGGACGCTCGGAATAGTCCAGAAGTAACAAGCTAAAATTTTATGAAGAAATCAGAAAAGATGAAGGCATCCAATTATTTGGAACAACACGCGGCATGTACCAGGACCACCACCAGTTTCTGTAATTAGTAGTTACCTTAATACCGCTGCGATCACAAGTGCTCTCTTTTCTGACGAGTGTAGCAACAAGTCTAATGATTCCGAAATCGGTACAGTTTGAGCACAGGAATAAATAACGTACTTGAGCGGAAAATATATTTCGCATAATACATATATTGGAAGCTGTCAACCCCAGAGCTTTCTCCGTAGTTGCTGGAGCAACAAAATTCAAATATAAATTCCCACGCCCGGGTTCCCGGGTTCGATTCCCGGCGGGGTCAGGGATTTTCTCTGCCTCGTGATGGCTGGGTGTTGTGTGCTGTCCTTAGGTTAGTTAGGTTTAAGTAGTTCTAAGTTCTAGGGGACTTATGACCACAGCAGTTGAGTCCCATATTGCTCAGAGCCATTTTTTTTTTTTCAAATATATTATTCTACTTGGATTTTACCAGAAAATTTCAGGCTAGTAAGTGCTAAAATGAATCTGTCAATAGTTTGAACAACGTTGACGTATCTCAACCACCAATAGTGCCTACATGTTGCATTCGGCATCCCTCGTCCTCGAAGGGTGAGCAGTGCCCGCTCATACGACTATTTTTGGAAATTTGTGGTAAGAACTATGGGACCAAACTGCTGGCTTACGCACAACTTAACCTAACTTTAACTAACTTACGCTAAGGACAGCACACACACCCATGCCCGAGGGAGGACTCGAACCTCCGACGGGGGAAGCCGCGCGAACCGTGACAAGACGCCTAAGACCGCACGGATTCCCCGTGCGGCCGTACGACTATTATAGACTGGTTCAGCCATCCCTTGTCAACCAATCAGTTGAACCGATAGCGTCGTAAAAGTTTCCAGTCTCGTAAGATCGAAAGTAATAAGTTTCTTGAATTCGACTTGAAATGTTCTCTCCCGGAAATTTAGCAGTAAGTCTTTGCATGAAGCGCAGTGTCTTTTTCTGTGGCCGTTTGTGCACGATATTGTTGAGCATTTGTGTCAGGCTCTAGTACTGATTAGATATTCCCGTCACGACTCGTTCAATTATACTTTTTACACATCCAGTCAAAGAAGTGGAGCACCCTGAAAGGGAAGAAGGAAACGTGAACTCCCGAATTGAGATGTTACATGATGTCGTTTCAGTGGCTACAAAATCGAGTCAAATTTACGAAGAACTTGGCAGTAGAGCCCACTAATCAGTATGATGTTGCACACCCTCAGACTTCCATGCTTGCTCTAACTAGGTAGAGAAGGATGCCATGAAGCCATCACATCCTCTCTTGAGAGACGAGACAAACTCGCCCACAGGTGTTCTAGCTGGTCTTCGATAACCATGGGACTGGCGCTGGGACGAAATTGACGTCCGAGCTAGTTCCACACATGTTCCATCAGGGACAAATCTGGGAAACTCGCCTGATCACGTGCGTCCCTCAACATCATGCAGACAGTTCAAATAAGCACCTGCATTTTCCTGTTGAAAAAGCTCATGATGATGCTATCACATGAGAGATAACACTTGAGGACGCAGGTGTCCGTGACGTACTGTTGTGACGTCATAGTTCCCTCAATCACCGCCAGTCGTGTCGTGATGGCATACCCGATGCCTGGCCTCACCGTGACGCCAGTCGTAATACTGCTGAGCTTCTCCAAAACTTTGGAAGAATGGGCCTCTCCCAAGGTCGCCAAAGACGGTCATCTGGGGTACTGCTGAAACTGCATAGTGCGACGACTTAGCACCACTACAAACAGAGATGTTTGTATTATGGTGTTAACGGAAACCTAAGCACTGGACGGTAATTCCTTAATCTGGCTGTTGCTACCCTCCGACCAAAGGGGGGGGGGGGGGGGGGGACGCCGCAGAATGTTGCAATGTTGCAGATGTTCGATAGCAGGCGCAAATGCGGAGGGGTTTATGACGTGCTTGGTCGGTAGAACAGTGATACTACCTTGTTTTTAGGCGTCGGCCACTGGGAGCTTGATGAGTATGTCTGTGCTCACGTTACCATGTAGTCCAACATCGCGCCGCTGTCAGGTCCGAATGCCCCATAAATCTGGGTATTGCGTGATTCGACCAATCGACCGAACGGAGACCGACAATGAGGCCCCTTTCCAACTCCGTCAATTGCTTATAACACAACTGCATATCCTTCACAGTACTCACTCAACATATCTTTCTCATGCCTTATGTCCGCTACCTGGTCTGGTAACAACAGTAAAATCTAGCAACACTATTGCAGTCTGGTGACCGTCCTACCTCTCACAGAGAACTACAACTCTGTTGATTTACATAACATCCGGTAGTTTTTAAGTGTACGAAGCTAGATTGGCATCCGACTATGCCTTGTGGTTGCTTTACTTTTTTGTGACATCTTCCAGTAATCCATTTTCGTAATGGTCACTCACTGATTAACAATAACTGTTGAATGCTTGGCTCATAATTTGAAGCACTAAATGTAGTATGCTGTACTCATTCACCCAGGCAACATGTGCCGAAAATCCATCATCCAGCAGAGCCTTCAGAGATGTGGAACGAGTTACATAATAGCACCCATTGCCGACCGCTTGGCCAAGATATACTGACAGAGAAAGCTGCTACTAGTGGAAGTCTATTCACACAAATAATTACGCAAATTTCTTATGCTTTATATTATGTATACAGAACGAGTTGCGCAACGCAACACCCTTGTTGTCTCGTCTATGTTTCTAGTGGTTCGGCAAATACGCAGAGTTCGTGTAATTTTATTATCCACAGTCAGTCACACACAAAACGCGACTGAATTTATATTCCGTAACTACCAATGACATCTGTGAACGGATGCATGAAATGATTAACGTGATATTTCGACTACCTTCCGTTTTAAATTTAACAGTGCTGGAGCACATTGCTCTTAATAACCGAAACTTTAATATTATATTTTGAACTTCGGTCGCGAAAGAAGCAATAAAGCAACGCTCGCTGTTTTGTTTTAAATAGCAACGCTCGCTGTTTTGTTTTAAATAGCGTAAAAGTGCCACAGACACTTTCGAAATGATACAATATGTTCACGGTAGTCAAGCAGTGAGTGGTGAAGACGTTTTTAAATGGTAGGCAAGGTTTTGTGATGATAGAGAGACCGTCGAAGATGATGTACCTCCAGGAACATTATTGATAGTTCGAGTCGAAGGTAATGTTCAAAAAGTGGCTGAAATTCTGGAAGTAGTCGTTGTGCATCTACCGAGCTAACTGGAATTTCTAAAACAACTGAGCATCACATTTAATTTCGGCAAAAAAATGTCGCTTTGTACATCGCTCACTCACTGATGATCAGGAAGATTGCTGTGTGGAACACATGTTATGTGAATGTATATTATTAGTTTCTAACATATACAAGAGTTAGATAGTTGTTCTTCTTTGATATTTGTTTTATGGCAGGACGTGATATATGAAATCGTTACATATGAATGTTGTCCATCCTGAATAGGTTCTTGTGGGAATTTTTCGTATATTCTGCACATGTTATCCTGATTTCCCATATGCTAGAGTAGAAGCTCGTTATGATATTCTACATACAATTCTATGTTAGGTACGTGACAATGCATCTGTTGGTTTTATCAAATGATTACTGCAAATTCACTTGTCTAGAATTGACCTTGACTCTTACTCTGTTTTTAATCTGTCTTTTGTATTTGATGATTGGTAAGTTGATGATAATCTCGTTATTGTTTATGCATTCAGGCATGAAGGTGCTGTATTGAAACACCGAAACTGACAGCTATATAATAAATAACATCGAAAGGGCGGCTGCATGTTTCCCATTTTATTACACACACGAAAAGGTCGGCCACTAGGGACTAAGGCTTCGTGCCTTCCATGGTAACAGGTGATGAAACAATGTGTTTTCAGTTCGAGACTATTACAAAGCGCTAAAGCTGTGAATGGAAAGCACCGGAATTTTTTCAGTGAGATTTCTACTTGCCGAAATATCCACGGCTGTTACTAAATATAAAGACGTCAGAAGAAAATACTTAAAACAGGTAAGGCTATCAATTTTAATAAACGATGCGAAGAAATGGGATTACTACGAAACTGCGAAAATCCTTACTCAATGTCAAGCAGTGTATGAAAGAACCAAGGAAATTTGGAAGTTCGGTTCAAAAAATTATTTCCGATAGACTCGTACATTACATAAAAAGAAAGACACATTGACTGAGGAGACAAATTGATCGTATTTAGAACTAACGGCAGTATTTTACCTGCATTTCAATTTTCAAGTAGATATGGTATGGGACTTACTACATGAATTGTTAAGTAAGTGTAAAGACGTAATTTATGAAAGGTATGAAAAGAAATTAGTTAAACTCAGGAGCATTATTCCAGTAGCAATTCATTTAAGGAGGTTGGCTTTCAAAATCTGGTCACAAATGTTAAATATAACACAGATGTTAAATAAAACACAGATATATTGTATATATTTTAGATGTTTATTTCATAACATGTTTGAATCATTATAGGTGAAATTAGCTCCAAAGAAGATACTGTCATTGGTACAGAAACCTGGTCAACATTATTATAATAAACTTGCGCAAGCGGTTCACTGTGTATTTTACTTATTGATAATGCTTTCTTCTTGTTTTTTATCCATTATAAATAGTTGGTGATATCCTACAGCTGTAAAAATGTCTTGGTTGTTTAGAAAATAACTTTTGCTGCTGCTAATCACGATTTATTTCTTGCATGATGTGTTTCGGGAAATAGTTCCCATTATCAAGTGTATTTTCCGGCCAATGGAACCTAATACTAGTATAACCTCTGTTAATTATGTTGAAGAAATATCTTCGTGACAGTCTTTTCTTATGCGTTTGCTGTTTCTAATAATTACTGTGCACGGTAAATTATGTGAGAGCTGTATAATATGTTGAGTTCCTTCGTCAGTGGCCTTCAAGAGACCATAAGTAAAATTTTTCAAAATTTATTGTGAACTATATACACTTCCTGATCAAAGGTTAGCGGATACCCCTATGTAATGCGGAGTTGACAACTAGATATCACAAGAGGTGAACTCGCCAGTACAAAAGGAGACGGAGAGCATTATGTTGCCAGTAGAGAAGCACTAACAGTCGGTCGGGGGAGCTCAAAGACTTCGAACTGGAATAGTCATTCAGTGGCACCTGAGTAACGAATCCATCAAAATTCCCCTAAAGCTGTCCAAGTTGACTGTTGGTGATGTGACTGAAGTAGAAACGCTAAGGAGCAAAAACAGCTAAAACAAATCAGGCAGATCTCATGTACTGACGGACAGGGAGCCGGCCGCTGTGGCCGAGCAGTTCTAGGCGCTTCAGTATGGAACAGCGCTGCTACTACGGTCGCAGGTTCGAATCCTGCCTCCGACATGGATGTGTGTGATGTCCTTAGGTTAGTTAGGTTTAAGTAGTTCTAAGTGTAGGGCACTGATGACCACAGATGTTAAGTTCCATAGCCCCTAGAGCCATCTGAACCATTTTTGAACCGACAGGGGCCGCCGAGCATTGCAGTCACATGGAATCAGCTGGGGGAATCACTTGCGAGATCCAAAGTGCTACCAGCAGTCCAGGTAACCCAGTGTGGGTGGGGATTTAGAAAGAATGTTCAGTGGTCAAGCAGCTCCTGACATTTCTCCAGTCAGTGCTCGGCGACGCTTCAAGTGGTGTAAATAGCGACGTCACTGGAAATTGAACGACTGAAAACGAATGATTTGAAGTGATGAATCACGTTGTACCCCGTCAGTCCAATAGATGGTCTTGGGATTAGCGAATGCCTGTAGACCTTTACCTGCCATTATGTGTAGTGTCCACAGTGAAGTATGGAAGAGGTGGTGCTAAGGTATGGGGCAAGTGTGCGGTCCCATTATTGCGCATACAAAACCGCGAACTGCGGAAGGTTTAAGAACTGTGAACTGGGAACAGCTTGTGGATAGTGGTTGAATCATTATGACAGTGCAGTCTCTTATAATGTAATATTTGTTAGGCAATGTTATGTGGATAGTAGCATTCTTGAAATGGCCTGGCCTGCCCGGAGCCCGACTTGAACCCAATGGAACACCTATTGGATGAGTCAGAACTTCGACTTTGATCCATACCGCAACGTCCAACAGCGGCTCTTGAGGATGAATCTACTACCATTCCTCCACAAGACATTGGAAGTATTCCCAGCAGAGTTGAAATCGTCACAAAGAAAAGGAGCCGTCAGGCGCATTTTCTCTAGTCTTTCGGCAGATATTTTCAATTTCATTTTTGCATTGTGCAGCTGGAGCCATCTCAAACAGTTACTGATCGTCACATCATTCCTGCGACGCCCAGTGTCAACACGAAGCGTCGGATTCTTTCCCATTACAAATAAAATTATTTTTGAATCAGAATTATACGTGCCCATTGGATAGAGTGCTCCAAAATTAGTCTTATCCAATATTCGTTTTGTCGATATGTATTACCAGGGACACCAAAATACGAAGAATAAATAACAGTCCAGCAGCGGCGCTGTAGCCCTGCTGCATGACAATAGCAGTCAGCGTGGGCCAGGATAGTGCTCACGCTTCTCGAGTACTGGCTATTCTTTCTGTTAACACATATCGATAAAATGAATATATTGCATTACACTAATTTGGGACGGCTATATCGAATGGTCAGGTAACATTCCGATTTAAAAATCATTTTTCTTGTAACTGTAAACAAATAAACACTTTCCTTCGGCACTAGGCGTCGCATGTAAGATGTAATAAGAACTTTCTTCTGCGCTGACTGCAGCTACACAATGCAAAACTAAGTTGCAGATATCTGCCGAAACAGCAGAGAAGGTGCTCCTGACGACTCTTCTGAGAGACACCATGTACCCTACTGGCCATTAAAATTACTACACCAAGAAGAAATGCAGATGATAAACGGGTATTCACTGGACATATATATTATACGAGAACTGACATGTGATTACATTTTCACGCAATTTGGGCGCAGAGATCCTCAGAAATCAATACCCACAACAACCAACTCTGGCCGTAATAACGGCCTTGATACGCCTGGGCATTGAGTCAAACAGAGCTTGGATGGCGTGTACAGGTACAGCTGCCCATGCAGCTTCAACACGATACCACAGTTCATCAAGAGTAGTGACTGGCGTAATGTGACGAGCCAGTTGCTCGGCCACCATTGACCAAACGTTTTCAGTTGGTGAGAGATCTGGATAATGTGCTGGCCAGGGCAGCAGTCGAACATTTTCTGTACCCAGAAAGGCCCGTACAGTACCTGCAACATGCGGTCGTGCATTATCCTGCTGAAATGTAGGGTTTCACAGGGATGAAATGAAGGGTAGAGCCACGGGTCGTAACACATCTGAAATGTAACGTCCACTGATCAAAGTGCCGTCAATGCGAACAAGAGGTGACCGAGACGAGTAATCAATGGTACCCCATACCATCACGCCGGGTGATACGCCAGTATGGCGATGACGAATACACGCTTCCAATGTACGTTCACTGCGATGTCGCCAAACACGGATGCGACCATCATGATACTGTAAACAGAACCTGGATTCATCCGAAAAAATTACTTTTTGCCATTCGTGCACCCAGGTTCGCCGTTGAGTACACCATCGCAGGCGCTCCTGTCTGTGATGCAGCGTCAAGGGTAACCGCAGCCATGGTCTCCGAGCTGATAGCCCATGCTGCTGCAAACGACGTTGAACTGTTCGTGCAGATGGTTGTTGTCTTGCAAACGTCCCCATTTGTTGACTCAGGGATCGAGACGTGGCTGTACGATACGATCCGTTACAGCCATGCGGATAAGATGGCTGTCATCTCGACTGCTAGTGATACGAGGCCGTTGGGACCCGGCACGGCGTTCCGTATCACCCTCCTGAACCCACCGATTCCATATTCTGCTAACAGACATTGGATCTCGACCAACGCGAGGGGCAATGTCGCGATACGATAAACCGCAATCGCGATAGGCTACAATCCGACCTTTATCAAAGTCGGAAACGTGATGGTACTCATTTCTCCTCCTTACACGAGGCATCACAAGAACGCCGGTCAACTGCTGTGTGTGTATGAGAAATCGGTCGGAAACTTTCCTCATGTCAGCACGTTGTAGGTGTCGCCACCGGCGCCAACCTTGTGTGAATGCTCTGAAAAGCTAATCATTTGCGTATCACAACATCTTCTTCCTGTCGGTTAAATTTCGCGTCTGTAGCACATCATCTTCGTGGTGTAGCAATTTTAATGGCCAGTAGTGTATATTAAAATAAAGGCAACAGAATAATTCAGCCCATCATACATCGAAAAAAAATCACACATTAATACCACAATACACGAAAAACCGGACTCGTACCGTAATACACGAAAAAACGCACTAATTTCCCGGAAAACGCCGTACAACGCTGTAACTGGGAGCAGTAAGTTATTTTATAAATAAACCCGTTTGCCATTCCAAAAATGGCATTCACTACTGCGAAATTAACGACACTGGTAGAGACGCGATCGCTAAATAACCCCGACTCAGAAATTCAACTTTGGCGCCTTCCTTTACGTGGTCCACCTCTGTTGTGGGGAAGCAACGTGCAGGTAATGAGTTTCCGGTACCCTAGGGTAATTACCTGTCGTTTGTAAGTGGAGGGCGCTTAGCCGTGTCCCGTAAGCAGTTCCGGGAATCCGCGGTCCGAAAAAGCTACAGCAACATTCCCTCCCCTCCTCTCACCCCTCCCATCACCTCCCCTAAGTACGTGGTGTCCCAACGGAAAAACTGCAGTCCCACATTACCTTGTAATTTATTCGGGCCTTAATGGTCTTGCAGCTGTGTAAAAAAGTCATTTATTCTAGAAATAAACGGGCGAGTGCGAGAGTGTTTTTCACCTGTAAGTTAGTGTAGTGACACGCACTGCGGGACAGGATTAGCTAACGCAGGCGCTCGCCCGCGGGTCTGGTTTCCTTTTATTGCCGGCCTACTGCACCGTAATACTAGCCGATGAGCGAGTGGGCACAGCGCAACGCAACTTTCTCCCGACGGCGCGGCGCGCGCACGACGTCTTCCTCACTATCCGCCGAGAAATTACATCCCAGGCAACGACGGCGGCCGAGCAGCTGTTTCCCCCTAAAGCCTCGCCTAACGCCGCTGTAATGTTGTATTCCCTCGCCGGCGCAGAACAATAAAACTTGTCAAAGGACGGGCGGGCTTTTCAGCTCGTCGCGTACAACCGCACGCTGAACGCCTCTCCGCTTAAATGCGGTGAAACCGCGTTTCTGTACTAACGGCCGAGGCAGCTCTTCTTCTAAGAGCCGTACCGTGCTGTAACTTAGTACCCCATCCTCATATTTTCAATGGACGGTGATTCACAACTGCCATAAGGAACGAGCTCTTCTATTACGTCGTCGTGGAAATGGTTTCTGCTTTGCACAAGTATTCGCATACGCGAGCTGGACACATGGGTTGTGGATGTGGTAGGAGGGCCCTAGAAGGCGAGGGAGGTAAGTGCAGTTTCTTGCGTCTTGTGAAAACGAAGTGCGCAATTTTGCGTCTGCCAGTCTCTTTGGCTGCATTTAATATGACACGTAATGGGGCTTCCACTTCACCTATACATCCAGGTCCACTGAATATTTGCCATCTAGTCCATACTTAGAGACTTCTTAAAAGAGCAGTTCACTTATACCGACGAACCAAACCATTACGACAGCTGCCTACCTCACGATGAATGCGTTCCGTTGGCACTGCGGGCACGCGACTTGGTAAGGGAAGTATAAAAGCGGAACAGAGTTGAACGGGGGATCATTCTAGCGACTATATGTCCCCCGCAAAACGGGGAAGACCAATGACGTAAGCCGCTCTCACAAAGGCAGACGCCTGAGAACGGACAACTCAGAAACGACGAAGTTAGTCGGCATTTCGTGTGCTACTATCGTCAGCATCTGTGGTAAGTGGTTGAAGGACTGTGAAACCACGAGTACCTAACAAGCTGCTGCATATCTAGGCCTCATCACAGCTTGCCTGCTCTGTATAGTAGGACAAGTGGTGATAAGTGGCTGACCTGTCGACAGAGTACGTAAGATTAATTTAATTTTAAGTTTGTGACCGGATGCCTTGTCTGTCACCACAGTCATCATTTAAACCAAGTGATCGAAATCTTGTGCTCCTTATCTCTGTGAATCGAGTAAACATTTTCTGTGTATCATCGTTTTTTAACTGTTTAAGTCTTTTATGAAGCAGGGACGTGACCATTCGCCCAAACGAGAGTGGTAAACAGTCTAAAACCCTACTCGGGCTGACCAGAACACCAGATCGTGGGTCAGTAGCACTCGCTCTGGTCGATCTGTGGCTGGTTAACCTCCCCATCTCGTTAGCTAATGAACTGTATGCAAAGCTACACGAGCTGGTGACAGTGAGCTTACATTCCAGTGGTATAATGGTCACAGGGCATGTTGCCCGTAATTGAAAAAATCTCATGACGATCTCTCAACTGGCAAAAGATTCCGAAATAATCCCCCATTCGGATCTCCTGAAGAGGACTGCCCAGGGGTAAGTGAGCATGAGAAATAAATGAACTAACCAACGAAAGGATAAAGCTCTACGAGTCGGGGCGTGGAATGTGAGAAGCTTGAGTGTGCTAGGGAAGCTAGAAAATCTCAAAAAGTGAAATGCAATGGCTCAGTCTAGATTTGGTAGGAGACAGTAACGTGAAATGCAAAGAAAACAAGGATGGTAATACCAACAGCAGAAAAAAATGGTATAAAGGGAGTAGGATTCGTTATGAATAGGAAGAGAGGACAAGTAATGTGTTACTGTGAACGGTTCACTGATAGGGTTGTTCTTATCAGAATCGACAGCAAACCAACACCGACAACGATAGTTCAGGTATGCATGCCGTCGTCGCAAGCTGAAGACATGGAAAAAGTATACGAGGATACTGAAAGAGTAATACAGTACGTAAACGGAGATGAAAATCTAATAGTCATGGGGAACTGGATTGCAGTTGTAGGGGAAAGAGTAGAAGAAAAGGTTACAGAAGAATATGGGCTTGGGACAAGGAATGAGAGAGGAGAAAGACTAATTGAGTTCTGTAATAAATTTCAGCTAGCAATAGCGAATACTCTGTTGGAGAATTACAGAAGGCGAAAGTATACTTGGAAAAGGCCGGGTGATATTGGGAGATTTCAGTTAGATTACATCTTGGTCAGACAGAGATTCCGAAATCAAATACTGGATTGTAAGGCGTATCCAGGTGCAGATATAGACTCAGGTCACAATGTAGTGGTGATGAAGAGTAGTCTGACGTTTAAAAGACTAGTCAGGAAGAATCAATACCTAAAGAAGTGGGATACGGAAGTACTAAGGAATGACGAGATACGCTTGAAGTTCTCTAAGGCTATCGATGCAGCAATAAGGAGTAGCTGAGTAGGCAGTACAGTTGAAGAGGAATCGACATTTCTAAAAAGGGCGGAATTTAAGACAGCTTTGAAGGACTTAAGATCAAATAAGGTAGAAGGGATAAATTCCACCAGAATTTCTATAATCATTGGAGGAACTGGCAATAAAACGATTACACACTTTGGTGCGCAGAATGCATGTGTCTGGCAATATACCATCTCACTTTCGAAAAGATATCCGCACAATTCCGAAGAATGGAAGTGCTGAAAAGTGCGAGAATTATCGCACAATCAGTTTAATGGTCCATGCATCCAAGTTACTGACAATAATATACAGAAGAATGGAAAAGAAAACTGAGGAGGTGTTAGATGAACATCAGTTTGGCTTTAGGGAAGGTAGAGGCACCAGAGAGGCTATTCTGAAGGTGAAGTTGATAATGGAAGCAAGGCTACAGAAAAATCAAGACACAGTCATAGGATTTGTCGACCTGGAAAAAGCATTCGACAACGTTAAATGCTGCAAGATGTTCGAAATTCTGAGAAAAATAGGGGTAAACTATAGGGAGAGAGCCGGCCGGTGTGGCCGAGCGGTTCTAGGCGCTTCAGTCTGGAACCGCGCGACCGCTACGGCCGCAGGTTTGAATCCTGCCTCGGGCATGGATGTGTGTGATGTCTTTAGGTTAGTTAGGTTTAAGTAGTTCTAAGTTCTAGGGGACTGATGACCTTAGAAGTTAAGTGCCATAGTGCTCAGAGCCATTTGAACCATAGGGAGAGAAGGGTAATACACAATATGTGCAAGAGCCAAAAGGAAATAATAAAAGTGGACGACCAAGAACGAAGAGCCCGTATTAAAAAGGGTGTAACACAGTGATGGTCCGCAGCTCGTGGTCTTGTACTAGCGTTCTCGCTTCCCGCGCTAGGGGTCCCGGGTTCGATACCCGGCGGGGCAGGGATTTTCCCTCCCTCGGGATGACTGGGTGTTGTGGTGTTGCCTTCATCATCATCATTCATCCCACAAATCCCATTCAATCACCAGTTTTCTCCTCCGAATGTGAAAATATTCTTTTGTCAACCACCTACATAAGGATAAATGATCATCAGAAAGATTTAAGTGCTCGTTTTTCATGCGTGCCATTCGAGAATGGAACGGTAGAGGGACAGCTTGAAGGTGGTTCATTGATCCTTCTGGCAGGCACTTTATTGTGAATAGTGGAGTAATAACGTAGGCGTAGATATATATGAAGAAGAATTACATGATCTGCTAAATGGAATGAACCATCTAATGAGTACAGAATAAGCACTGAGAGTAAATTAAAGCAAGGCGAAACTAACGAGAAGAAGCAGAAATGAGAACAGCAAGAAAGTTAACATCAGGATTAATGTTCACGAAGTAGATGAAGTTAAGGAAGCCTACTATCTAGGCAGTGAAATAACCAATGAAGGACGGAGGAAGGAGGACATCAGAAGCAGACTAGCTCTGGCAAAAAGGGCATTCCTGGTCAAGAGAAGTCTACTAGTATCAAACATAGGCCTTAATCTGAGGAAGAAATTTCTGAGAATGTACGTTTGGAGCACAGCATTGTATAGTAGAGAAACATGGACTGTGGGAAAACCGGAACAGAAGGGAATTGAAGCATTTGAAATGTGGTGCTATAGACGAATGTTGAGAATTAGGTGGACTGATAAGGAATGCCGAAGTTGTGTGCAGAACCTGAGAGGAAGGGAATGAGTGGAAAACTCCGACAAGGAGAAGGGCCAGGATTATAGGACATATGTTAAGACATCAGTGAATGACTCAGATGGTACTAGAGGGAGTTGTAGCGGGCAAAAACTATAGAGCAAGACAGAGATTGGAATTGAGGACGTAGGTAGTAAGAGCTACTCACGGGTGAAGAGGTTTGGCACAGAAGAGGAATTCGTAGCGTGCCGCATCAAACCAATCAGAAGACTGATGACTCAAAAAAAAAAAAAAAAAAAAAAAAAGAAAGATTAGTACTTCGTTAAGCCATCTGAATTTAAGAGTTTCCTGCAATGTCTATAAATCACGTTTTCAGGATGCGGAAACAGTTTCTTCAGTGTTCCTCCTCAGACTGAACTAGCGGTCAGCTCTGAATACCATAAATTAAATACTGATTTTTCCCAGTATTATTATAAATCATTCAGTACAGTTTCGCTTGTGGTTGCATCTGTAGTGGAAATGTGATAGCGTCATTACAGCCAAGAAACTGTCTTACCTGTACAGGTTCTCCACGTTTGATGATTCCTTCGATGACGGAGTAAGTATCGTGGTTATAGGCTCATTTACTAACCCAAATACACGAGGCTGATCAGAAGGTAAGGTAGAAAAGGGCTATCCAGGAATTCAAAGGGATACACAAAGTTACTAAGACGCTGGTACGCGTCACATTTTCACTTTGTCACCATCATTATCAAGGCATTTTTTACATCGGTACACAAATCTATCGAAATTGGCGTGGCAAAAATTATGTAAATAGAAGTTCGTCGTGAGGCCAGTTGAGGAGCTACCTGACCGAGAAGTAGCGTCACCGGTCACGAAAACTGAAAATGGCCGGGAGAACGGTGTGCTGACCAGATGCCCCTCCGTATTCGCATCCGGTGACGCCTAGGGGCTTAGGATGACAGGGCGACTAGTCGGTACCATTGGGACTTCAAGGCTTGTTCGGACGGTGTTGGTTTGTTTTATACAGACTACGAGAGGCTGGTCTAGGAGCTACTTAACAACTGCCTCTAAATCATGTAAATGTTTGACCCATGCCACGATACACCTGAATCAGTCCTTGTCATTCGAGGTGGACATGAGTGGCTGCTCTGACGTTTGCACATCTCGTTCATCTGCCCTATTTTTCCTGGTACCAAACCACACCTTGTTTTAAATAATGTTTGCTGCTATAGTCACGTTTTATTAATATTTTTTAGTAAAATGCGTTGCGGTAGCATGCTGTCGTCATCAGCTGCATTAGAATTACATGTTCGTTAATGAGAAGTGCATCAGCATTATTTGGTATGTGTGCTTGTGAGACTATGTACCAAAATTTAATCACTTTTGTTCGTAATTCATTTGTCTGGTCCACAGAACATGGTAATAAACACATCACTTATATGTTTACATTCCAAACACAACCATTTACACGAACGCTACATAAAAAAGAAATATTCAGGTAATTGTCGTAGAAACTAAAACAACCTCAGTCAGAGACGAAACTACGTTGGCCACTATACGGCAGACAACTGCAGGTACTGCATGCCCGAGATACGTGGACTACATAGAAATTAAGCCTGTTCACGGGACACAACTTTGGAAATTTGTATCAGATTGTATTTCGCAAACAAATGAAATAGCCGTCTCAACAGCCCGAATATACAATGATCTTTGTGGTTCGCAACCTATAACTACTTGGGCCCCTGCTTGTAGCTCGGTTTGTAACTAATCAGTGTCTTGACAAATAAATTGTCTGATATGCTATAAGCCACAACCTGAACAGCCTATATTATCTAAGAGTGAACAAAAAGAGTGTGACAACGCTGCTATGATTGCGCCTAACGTTCGATTGAAATCAATGGACTTGAATGAGAACCGGAAACGACCTAAAGTACATATAAAAACATAATTAAAGCTGAAATACTACTGCGAGGCGCAAGAAATGATCCAACATTTGGTTCTGTAAAAAGGATGTTTACTTCAGCCAAAATAAATAAATGTAAAATACAACGTGTTAACAATATACCTGAAGATTATGTTCTGCTTTTTACTCGTTCAGTATGTATGACCACCATTACGTCAGGTAACTTCTTCCACATGAACTCCTATGTTCTGAATTATTCGCCGATACATATCCAAGGTTATCTCGTTTCACGCCTCATTTATCAGCAATAGCAGTTCCATCACTGTGCCAGGATGTTTAGCGAAAGTCATTTATTTCCCATAGAAGAAAATCACTTGTATTAAAATCAGGACTGTTCGGGGGCCAGTTTTTTTCCACACGCAAAACTACACTACTGGAAATTGAAATAAGAACACCGTGAATTCATTGTCCCAGGAAGGGGAAACTTTATTGACACATTCCTGGGGTCAGATACATCACATGATCACACTGACAGAACCACAGGCACATAGACACAGGCAACAGAGCATGCACAATGTCGGCACTAGTGCAGTGTATATCCACCTTTCGCAGCAATGCAGGCTGCTATTCTCCCATGGAGACGATCGTAGAGATGCTGGATGTAGTCCTGTGGAACGGCTTGCCATGCCATTTCCACCTGGCGCCTCAGTTGGACCAGCGTTCGTGCTGGACGTGCAGACCGCGTGAGACGACGCTTCATCCAGTCCCAAACATGCTCAATGGGGGACAGATCCGGAGATCTTGCTGGCCAGGGTAGTTGACTTACACCTTCTAGAGCACGTTGGGTGGCACGGGATACATGCGGACGTGCATTGTCCTGTTGGAACAGCAAGTTCCCTTGCCGGTCTAGGAATGGTAGAACGATGGGTTCGATGACGGTTTGGATGTACCGTGCACTATTCAGTGTCCCCTCGACGATCACCAGTGGTGTACGGCCAGTGTAGGAGATCGCTCCCCACACCATGATGCCGGGTGTTGGCCCTGTGTGCCTCGGTCGTATGCAGTCCTGATTGTGGCGCTCACCTGCACGGCGCCAAACACGCATACGACCATCATTGGCACCAAGGCACAAGCGACTCTCATCGCTGAAGACGACACGTCTCCATTCGTCCCTCCATTCACGCCTGTCGCGACACCACTGGAGGCGGGCTGCACGATGTTGGGGCGTGAGCGGAAGACGGCCTAACGGTGTGCGGGACCGTAGCCCAGCTTCATGGAGACGGTTGCGAATGGTCCTCGCCGATACCCCAGGAGCAACAGTGTCCCTAATTTGCTGGGAAGTGGCGGTGCGGTCCCCTACGGCACTGCGTAGGATCCTACGGTCTTGGCGTGCATCCGTGCGTCGCTGCGGTCCGGTCCCAGGTCGACGGGCACGTGCACCTTCCGCCGACCACTGGCGACAACATCGATGTACTGTGGAGACCTCACGCCCCACGTGTTGAGCAGTTCGGCGGTACGTCCACCCGGCCTCCTGCATGCCCACTATACGCCCTCGCTCAAAGTCCGTCAACTGCACATACGGTTCACGTCCACGCTGTCGCGGCATGCTACCAGTGTTAAAGACTGCGATGGAGCTCCGTATGCCACGGCAAACTGGCTGACACTGACGGCGGCGGTGCACAAATGCTGCGCAGCTAGCGCCATTCGACGGCCAACACCGCGGTTCCTGGTGTGTCCGCTGTGCCGTGCGTGTGATCATTGCTTGTACAGCCCTCTCGCAGTGTCCGGAGCAAGTATGGTGGGTCTGACACACCGGTGTCAATGTGTTCTTTTTTCCATTTCCAGGAGTGTATTAGGAAATCTCTGTGATAAGACATTTGTCTTAGAAGTTTAACGCAGGAAGTCAAAGACAACATTATCTGTGTGGTTTAACTCCATCCTGCATAGTGATTTTCTAACTGAAACCCTTTTGCAATAACCCGAGGAACAAAACTATTACGCAGCATATTGAGATCGCGCTCACTATGTTAAAAAGAAAAAAAGAATGGCTCTGTTACCCGTTACTTGAGATAGCGTAACGTTCTTGGAGCGTGATGCATCTTTTCACGAAGAACTTCTGAATTCTCGAAAGCCCAATAGCGAACATTTTGCTTATTAACAACTACACCAATGTTAAAATATGCCTCATCTGAAAACCAAGCACTACTCAATAATACGCCTTGATTCACAGCCCATTCAACGAATGTCATTCCTCGATATTTTTGTCCGTCGTTAATTCAGGCAACATTTTTATTTTGTACGGATACAATTGCAAATCATTTCTTAAAAATTCGCTGTACACGTTGTCTAGAAATCCCCAGCTGTGCTGCTGTTCTCCTTGTTGATTTGCCTGAGCTTCTCAGTAAAGCTGCTCTGAAAGCTTCGCCATTCTGTGGAGGACGAACATTGGCAGGCCGTTCGCGCTTTGTCTCAAGCACTGAACCATCACTACTAAACGTTTCATGAAGTCTACACATTTTGATTTTAAATGAGGGCGGCCATCGAGTTTTAAAATATGCCCGAATCCGTCTGTGTGAAAGGCTGCGCTTTTCAGTTCATGAAAAAAATAACAGTTTTTACGCGCTGTTCAATAGCCATTCTTCTTTTGTCATCCACCTTGGAACAATACACAAACAGTGCACTCGCAAAAAAGAAAGTAATCTCCATGAGATACTCCCACTTCTGACAACATAACACACACAACCGATAACATAAAAAATGTATGCCAAAACAAATGTTTGATCATTGCGTGCACCACCCTGTACATCCCAATGACTCTTCGCGCTACTGGATTTGTATAATGACCACATTCCCCTTTTATGAGGCAGTCAAACTACTATGGTACGCAAAAGAGAACATTCGCACTTTTTTCGCTCCGAGCATGAACTGTGGAAAGCGAGAATCGGCACGTAGATTTAGACGCCGCTCTACGTACGCTGCCCGGTAAGCATATCAGTACTGCAGTTTACCTCTCATAAGGCGCTCATTTGAACTCGTCGAGTGTTT
Source organism: Schistocerca nitens (assembly GCF_023898315.1). Lineage (NCBI taxonomy): Eukaryota > Metazoa > Arthropoda > Insecta > Orthoptera > Acrididae > Schistocerca > Schistocerca nitens. Next base: position 286,503,251 of record NC_064619.1, read on the forward strand.
AACCCACACGGCGTTTCCGCTCTTCGATCGTAAGGACGACCAAACTTTTTTTTTTTTTTTTTTTTTTTTGCTGGCTTCAGGGGCAGCGTTCTCAAAACAGACCCTAGTTGTTACTGTTTGACTGTATACATCAGACACTTATGCTCACTTTTCATTCTGCCTCATCTATTTACCGAACGCGATGATGAAGTAGTTAAGTCACTGAAATCGCACTCTCCTGGACGGGGTTTTCTTTCCCCTATAGCTATAAAGATTTAGACTTTCTGTGGTTTTCCCTAAGTAGGTGAAGGCAAATGCCATAATGATCCGTTTGATAAGCTCATGGTTGATTCCCTTCCTCATTCCGAGCTTGTACTCCGTCTCTAATGACTTCATCGTCGGGTGTGCGTTAAAAATTTTCCTTCCTTTTTCTTCAAATTTAAATGTGAACTTCATTGTCATCTTTTTGTGGGGAAGTTGCTGATACGGTCTCGGCCACTTAGCGGAATCAGACATGGTGGACATTTCCCGGTGACTTTCTTTTCATTTAGCCATCGTTCTCATATTCTTTGTTATATGTCACACTTTTATCACACCTATCTTCTCTGCTGGCCATTATAACAAGTGAATGTCTGGGGTCTTTTTCTGTCGTAGTGGCTTCTATGAAGCGTAAAAATACAAAAATATTTAATCTGGTGGTCGTAAACCAATACTGCATTTTACGTTATCTCAGTTCTTATTTTTCAAAGAATAAACTCATATTGCTGGAAGTTTATCATTCTCTTTGTACGTAACATTACGTTGGACGTATCATCATATCACATTACTCGTTGTAAGTGGCAAAAATGAGCTCGTTTATTTCATGAGTCGGGGTTCGACGATATATGTAGACGCCAACCCTAGGTTCTGATTGTTCACTTAATATCTTTCTTCCAATAAAATTGAAATTATTTTTCAAATGGCTACTTGTCAACGTACTCGGATAGTGTACTCTGGTACGGACGAAATAAATGGAAATTATTAGAATCTTTTGAAATAAACATTTAAACTTTTGTCAAAGTAAGGAAATTCGGCAGTTGTCTTCTGATAACAACGGCTGCTCTGGCCGTATTCAAGCAAATTCCTACTGAATACCTTAATGGCGGGCAACAATCCAATAATGCGAATATGCTAAAGGCGTTATTCTTTATAACAAACAGCGTACAGCAATACAGGGCGCGAGTTGCTCTTCCACATGAATGAAAAACATTTGCGTTTAACAGAACTCAATTTATTTTCATATCAAGCTAAAGATAATATACTTTACAGACCTGTGCAGATAATAGGGACCGAGTGCGTCGCACAGTGCTCAATAGAAAAATAATGAAGCTCATACTAGACAATTAATATCGCCGTTCTTTTCTTTATAGCGTATTTGCATACTGATATTCTCTGTTAGACTGTTCGTTACCACCATTTGTCATTCGGTCTTTGACCTTGCGACACTTTGCGCTTGACGCCTTCCGACAGTCGTTTTTTTGTTGTTGTTGTTGTTGTCATTTATGGCATTCCAGGATACGGTACACCGTGGCAGAGGCGTTTAACCCCACAAAAATTTTTCCCACGTTTTAAACCACATGTGTACTGAGTGTGGTTGAAATTGTTCCAGTCGTTCCTAGGTTATCCTGTACATATCCCTTCTTCTGGCCACCACATCCATCACTAGATATTAAATGTCATCGGGACAGTCATCAATCACCCCAACAATTCCAATAACTATGGATTCCACATGAGCGCAGTCTATCGACAAGACTTTAAAAACAAATCTTCCTTCCTTCCTACATTCAAGTGTAGTTCGTTCTTAATTATTTTTGTATTGATCACCTTCACGTCCCAAACACATCTATGGGATTCTAGGAGTATCTTACTTCGATAGTGCCTTATTTCAGACGGGAAGATATGTAAGACATCTACTAAATGAGGTTTAAATTGCTCCTGACATTCAGAGCTGTTGAATCCAGGGGTGTAGCATGAGAAACCTGCACGAGATATTATTCACCCAGGTCTCCGGGCTCTAAGCGTAAGCTGTTGACGTATGTTGGTGGTTTCCGTCCAGTCACACAAAGCTATATCTTGGGCTTTCTCGGCGTTGTTAATTAATGGTGTGCTTCCGGACGTTCTGCCTCGTCGTTGTTTACATTTGTGTACAATACTTCGACAACTCACCAATCCTTTGCTCTTTAGGTACTGAGAGTTGTGCTGCTACTATACTCGCTGTCTAGTCGTCGACTAGACTGTGAACTACTGCTGGCCTCGCTTCGCTATTTATATCCGACTTCGGCTCCTGATGGTCGCTAGGCCCTCTGATGCTCTTTCGTTTTTCAGTCCGCACTGATATTCCGTAAAACGCGCATTGCTGCGACTTCTGGAACCACTCTCCATAGTTGCTGAATACCTCCTGAAACACCGGTCTGATAAGCATGGAATTCACACGAGCAGTATTCCAATACGAGCAATACATTTATTTTGTTGACAACTATAAATAATCTGCGATTTCACGGTTTCCACTTCTTTTAGGTACAGCTCCGTACCTCTACACATACTTTACATCCTTAAATGGGATACTTCCGTCTCAGAAAGCTACCGATGCATGATCCTTCTTTCTCAAGTCTTTACACAGTTGTGTAGATTGCTTTTTTGTTCATCTCATTGTGTATATTCTTTTTTGCTCATCTCATCCCTTCATTTCATTTGAAGGTGATAATTTTCTACATTTTCGTGGCCCATAACATAGTTTAGTTCTGGAACATTATTTCTTTTCAACTGCAAATTCCTTAACCTCTACTATAAAGGGAGTGGAAGGACTTGACCCATACAGTGACCATTTCATTTCAGCACATTTATGTGCATCATAGATAAACCATTAAGATAATTACAATCATGAATCAGTTAATAATTTCTTTACGAAACGCCACTAAGGCAAAATTTACAAACTGCTTATTATAAAACCACAAATGAATAAAATTGACATTAATAAAACTAATTTCATTCCTTTAAGCAGAACCACGTACTCTAATGATGCAAACGAAACTGGCTCATTAAAACCTAAGCACCACATGGGCACCTTATGTGGGCCTGTAAGGTACCACACGGCAATCTTTAGACACAGAATATAGATCGCTCGATAGGCTGCGTACATGTATCAGTTTATTTATTTATTTATCTTTTTATTTATTTATTTATTTATTTATTTATTTTTATTTATTTTTATTTTATTTTTTATTTATTTATTTATTTATTTATTTATTTATTTTTTTGCACTTGCCAGCTGAAGTAAGAACAGTACTATTAAGAAGCGAAGTACACACTTAATAAGAGGCATGAAATATCACATCACAGTCCTTGCAACACTTTGCTGCCTCAAGAGCAATCATCCTTATATTTCACTAATCGTTGGTAGGGGACTTGAATTACTTAACTTGATGCCAGCTGCTGGATCGATGTGGCGAAGACGCCAGACGTTGCTTAGTCCGATAGTAACAGCGTGTTCCTTCACGGAAGCGAGCACGTTCATAGCTTCACAAGGTTTCCAAGAAGCCACAGAGCAGGCCTGCTGTTACCGACCCCAGTACGATCGAGCGCTAACTGCCGCCCGTACTCAGGCACTCCGTGCTCGCTGCCGCCTATCCGACGTCTCGCTAATACGCGCCGTGCCCAACGTTGTTCTCCCCCCTCCACTCGGTACTGCCCGCTACATTCTGAGCCGGCCCAGGCTCCAAAGACATACTTCTGCCAGAGGGAATCGATAGTGCCTAAGCCAAAGATATCCCTGGCGCCAGTCCCGCCACGGCTCAAGTTCCTTATGACCTACACGTGTTTAGGCGTTGCTGTGGTGTCACCAATGGCTGCGCAATTTATTCTTTTGTTTTATGGTATGGAGCGTGAGACATATTGCAGAGCTGTAGATCACTAGGGTATCTGTACCAAAGGCGACAGTATTAACATAGTGTCAAACACAGGAATAATTTTATTAAGATTGTATAGCAACTCCTATACTGTATATCTTAACGATCTAGGATCAAAATTGTACATATTAACCGTGTGGAAGAGAACTTATAACAAGCTTCCAAAGATGTCTAGAACAAACTATAGAAAAAGAAAGGGAGATTTGGGCGTGACTTCCCACAGCCGATGAGATCACTAGGGAATGAGCACTGACGGTTTGCGGAAGGATAGGGAACGAAGTCGACTGTGTCTGTTTGTTCGTTTCTTTTTTTTTGGTAAGGAATTATCCCTACATTCGCCTTAAGCAATTTAGAGAAATCATAGAACCCTAAATCTGGGTGGCTGGACGGGAATATGCCAATAATAATCCATTGTCTTACCACAGCGCCACCGCGTTCAACAACAGACGATAGAGATAATACGGAAAACATTTTTATCCTCAAATGATGTCCTACTATGTAACAAAGCCTTCCACGTCATACTATTATGCAATAAAAAAACGTTAACCACTCATCTTACCGCAGCGGTATCGAATTATGTTCGGGGTAACAAGAAACCAAACTGTTTTCCGCATAAGGCCAGACTTCTCTCCAGGTACTGAGGGTGTGTCAGAAAACAAAGTTTAGGGTCACACCGTTATAACCGCAAGTAAATAATCCGTATTACTTATAGCCGGAAATCATCCGTTCTTTAATTGTCAATGGAAGACTTCTTCAACTTTTCGAGATCAAAAGCCAACAACTGTTATTTCTAAATAATAATTTAAATTAATTATATTATATAATCTACTGATACCATCGACACAGTAACCTGCTCAATGTAACCTCTGTAGCGATATGCTACTATGTAAATGGGCTCACATTTGATATTCGTGTACATCTGTGGATTTTGTGTGCTATCGTGCGAATGGTAACGCATAAAAGGCTCCACACCCGTATCATAACACTTTTCGTGAGCTATCCAGCCTTTGATGCTGCTTGCCAAGTCGTTGCTAAAATAGGATTAAATGGATCAGCTGAAGAAGCAAGAGAAAATATTAAAAACATCAATCCACAAAACTTTTAAGCAACTAGAAATAGCAGTAACATTCTGTTCTGACATTAACAGAATTCTAAAAATTCTAAAAAACAAAAGCTCATATGGTGATTATGGAATTTCAAGCATAATTCTGAAAATGTGTTCTATCTTAATAAGTAATTATCAACGCATCGTTTGCACAGGGAATTTTTCCTGGCACATGAAGATATGCAATTGTTAAACCTTTTTATAAGAAAGATGATAAGAGGGACCGAAATGACTATCGGCCAATTTCCTAAATGACTTTTTTTTTTTCAAACCATTCGAAAAAGAAATGTACTAATCCTCAAGAGTAATCTCACATTCAAGCAGAAGTAATTTAACTAGTGCATCACAGTTTGGATTCCAGAAGGCTGGTTCAGCTGAGAATATTGTTTATATCTTCAGTCACCAACAATCACAAGCGTTAAATAAGAAAATAGCGCCAATTAGTATTTTTGCGTTATTTTCGAGGTCTTTGAGTAAATCATGTTGAAAGGAAGAAGTGAGGAAGACTGTGTTTAACGCCTTGTCGACATCGAGGGCATAAGAGGGGGAGCACAAGCTCGGGTAGTGTCAAGGATGGGGAAGGAAGTCGGTCGTGTGCTATCAAAGGAACCCTCGCGGCATTTACCTGGAGCGATGTAGGGAAATCGTGAAAAAACTGAATTTGGATGGCTGAACGCCGGTTTGAACAGTCGCTCTCCCTAGAGCGAGTTGAATGTGCTAACCACTGCGCCACCTCATTCGGTATAGATCACGTTACTCTCCTAGAAAAATTTAACTTTCATGGAACTGATGACTTCATGCATGTCTGGTTTGAATCACATGGAACAAACAGAATACAAAAAGTTGGGCTGAATGATTCCATGTCGGTAGGACACTAAATTTTAGTGACATGATAGAAATCACGAGGCAAGTGATCACACGCGGCCGTCGTGTAGAACCCTTTTGAAAGTCTGAGACGTTTTAACTGGGCCAAGACAACACATGTGCTGGATAACGATGTTCCTCACACATTATGCATAAAATTTGAGAAGAATAGTCATATCCATACCTACAATACTAGATGGGAAAATTATTGCCCATTATTGAAGGTGTCAGTGCTGCAGGAGGGAGTTTGATACGAAGCAACATTATTATTATTATTATTATTATTATTATTATTATTATTATGTGCCAAATAACATAAAATGTGTGCAGATAACCAAACAAGTTTTAAATCAAACATAAAATAATTTCTCCTGGACGGCTCCGTCTATTCCATAGACGAATATTTACTTAAAAACGTCGACTTGCAGTAGGAGTTTGCAGCACATACTGTGTTCGAACTTCATAAAGTACCTAGAAGTGAGCGAATTACTGACAAACATTCAGCACGGATTCAGAAAATATCGTTCTTGTGAAACACAACTATCTCTTTATTCTCACGAAGTTATGAGTGCTATCGACGTGTGATGTCAAATTGATTCCATATTTTTAGATTTCCAGAAGGCTTTCGACACCGTTCCTCACAAGCGTCTTCCACTCAAATTGCGTGCCTTTGGAGTATCCCGCCAGCTGTGTGACTGGCTTCGTGATTTCCTGTCAAAAAGGTTACAGTTCATAGTAACTGATGGAAAGTCATCGAGTGAAACAGAAGTAGAGTTTAGCGTTCCCCAAGGAAGTGTTGTAGGTCTCTGCTGTTTCTCATCTACGTAAACGACATAGGAGACATTATGAGCAGCTCTCCTAGATTGTTTGCAGATGATGCAATGATTTACTGTCTTGCAAAGGCATTAGATGATCAAAACCAACTGCAAAATGATTTCGACAAGATAACTGTATGGTGAGGAAAGTGGCAATTGACTCTAAATAAGGAAAAATGTGAAGTAATCCACATGAGTACTGAAAGAAATCCTTTAAATTCGGTTACACAATAAATCACACAACTCTGAGGGCGGCAAATTCAACTAAATACTTAGGAATTATAAGTACGAATAACGTAAATCGGAACGATCACATAGATAATATATGTAACGCAAACCAAAAATTGCGACTTATTGGCAGAGCACTTAGAAAGGTCTACTAAAGAGATACAGGTTGCATGGGGGCTTAATTAAATATAATGCAAATAATTTTAATTTTAATAGCTGACTGTCCGGTTACGCAGTCTCGTAACCGGTTGGCCCCGACTAGTATTACTCCGCAATCTGACTGCATAGAATAACAACAAAGAATGAAACGAAATTTCCGTTAACACAATTAATTAATTAAGTCCCCAGCAACTATAAAAGCTACGAAACAACAAAGCACAAGTGTAACTGTTCTGTGTGTGGAAGTGTGATTCAACGTACACATCTGGCACGGTTCTTCCTCAATAAGACAAGATATTTTAAATACCATTTACACAGAAGTAAATAAAAAAAACTGAAATACTACAATTGCACATATAAACCCGAATTACAGTCTAATACATGAACACAAGCCAGATGCTTTGTTGACTGAACCTGTGACCAAGAGGCATTCTTAGTTAGGAAATTTAAAAAAAAATAAAAAAATGTTTTTTTACCTTCATATACACTCCTAGAAATGGAAAAAAGAACACATTGACACCGGTGTGTCAGACCCACCATACTTGCTCCGGACACTGCGAGAGGGCTGTACAAGCAATGATCACACGCACGGCACAGCGGACACACCAGGAACCGCGGTGTTGGCCGTCGAATGGCGCTAGCTGCGCAGCATTTGTGCACCGCCGCCGTCAGTGTCAGCCAGTTTGCCGTGGCATACGGAGCTCCATCGCAGTCTTTAACACTGGTAGCATGCCGCGACAGCGTGGACGTGAACCGTATGTGCAGTTGACGGACTTTGAGCGAGGGCGTATAGTGGGCATGCAGGAGGCCGGGTGGACGTACCGCCGAATTGCTCTACACGTGGGGCGTGAGGTCTCCACAGTACATCGATGTTGTCGCCAGTGGTCGGCGGAAGGTGCACGTGCCCGTCGACCTGGGACCGGACCGCAGCGACGCACGGATGCACGCCAAGACCGTAGGATCCTACGCAGTGCCGTAGGGGACCGCACCGCCACTTCCCAGCAAATTAGGGACACTGTTGCTCCTGGGGTATCGGCGAGGACCATTCGCAACCGTCTCCATGAAGCTGGGCTACGGTCCCGCACACCGTTAGGCCGTCTTCCGCTCACGCCCCAACATCGTGCAGCCCGCCTCCAGTGGTGTCGCGACAGGCGTGAATGGAGGGACGAATGGAGACGTGTCGTCTTCAGCGATGAGAGTCGCTTCTGCCTTGGTGCCAATGATGGTCGTATGCGTGTTTGGCGCCGTGCAGGTGAGCGCCACAATCAGGACTGCATACGACCGAGGCACACAGGGCCAACACCCGGTATCATGGTGTGGGGAGCGATCTCCTACACTGGCCGTACACCACTGGTGATCGTCGAGGGGACACTGAATAGTGCACGGTACATCCAAACCGTCATCGAACCCATCGTTCTACCATTCCTAGACCGGCAAGGGAACTTGCTGTTCCAACAGGACAATGCACGTCCGCATGTATCCCGTGCCACCCAACGTGCTCTAGAAGGTGTAAGTCAACTACCCTGGCCAGCAAGATCTCCGGATCTGTCCCCCATTGAGCATGTTTGGGACTGGATGAAGCGTCGTCTCACGCGGTCTGCACGTCCAGCACGAACGCTGGTCCAACTGAGGCGCCAGGTGGAGATGGCATGGCAAGCCGTTCCACAGGACTACATCCAGCATCTCTACGATCGTCTCCATGGGAGAATAGCAGCCTGCATTGCTGCGAAAGGTGGATATACACTGTACTAGTGCCGACATTGTGCATGCTCTGTTGCCTGTGTCTATGTGCCTGTGGTTCTGTCAGTGTGATCATGTGATGTATCTGACCCCAGGAATGTGTCAATAAAGTTTCCCCTTCCTGGGACAATGAATTCACGGTGTTCTTATTTCAATTTCCAGGAGTGTATATTCATAAATGGTAATATCAGTCATATATAATTACCTACACTTTTCTTCTAAAATGAATTGTTCTTCGTTATTTAGATAATAGTTCAAATTATCTATGAAACACCTAATTAACTGACAAAGATATATCGCCGTAGCGCCTGGTTTACGTCACAGAACAACGTGGACGATGCTTGGCCGTCATTTCCTGTAGCTATATCATCTTCAAAGGGTGCAAGATGTGTCACCTCCATATCAGTGGCCATGGAAGCATTTTGCCGGTGTTGTAATGAACAGACAGTAAACGCTTTAATGGTGTGCTTCCGGGTGAAGCGCCGAATTTCTGCTTCCATTTACGTGCACGAAATTTCGATGCCCGACCACGTCATCTTCTTCAGCTGCATGCTATGTTGTTATCGCACATTCTCTGGGCGTTTTACAACTCTGATCATGAAGGAAACGACCGACGAGATCATTCTGAATTCCTTCAAATAATGGCAAGTATGCAGTTTATTCGTGAGGGGACCCCATCATATTCCAGTCACACTGTTCGTGTTTGTCTCGATGATATCTATCATGACTGGAGTAAGACTTAGGTAAGTAGATAGGGAAAACAAAGTTCCATATTCAGCTCGATCCCCCGACTTCATTATTATAGTTATTATCATCATCTGCGCGGCCACCTGAAATATTAGGGTGCCGGAAAGTAATGTTTTTTATATTAAATTCAAATAGATAAATTGTTACCAAGTTTTAATTTTTTAACCAGTGATGTAATCATCCCCGTTATCAACAATCTTTTTCCCTCTAGTATGCAAATCAATAAAAGTCTGTTGGCTTTTAAGAAAAATATCAGGAGATGGCGTTTTAGACATCAACCATATTTTCACACTTTTTGCCACGCTCGAAATGTAGCGGCAAAAGTAGGATTAAATGGTTTAGCTGAAGAAGCAAGAGAAGATATCTAAATCGCCAATTCACAAAACTTCAAGCAACTAGAAGTAGCACTAATCTCCGAAATGAATAGAATTCGAAAAATTCCAAAAAACAAAAGCTCATATGGTGTTGATAGAATTTCAAGCATAGTTTTGAAAATTTGTTATAGTTTAATAGGTAATTTTCTTAGTGATACACGAAATGCATCACTGGCACAGGGAATTTTTCCTGGTACATTAAAATATGTAGTCGTCAAACATCTTTGTAAGAAAGGTGACAAGAAGGACAAATGATTAACTGCCAGTTTCCTTACTGAAAGTTTTTTTTTCCAAAACAGTCTAAAAATGAATGTACTCATACTCAAGAGCAATCTCACATTTAAATAGAATAACTTACGTACTACGTTCTAGTTTGGATTCTAAAAGGACTGCTCGAGTGAGAATTCTGTTTACAATTACTCGATCCACGTTAAGAGCGACGCGTTGGGTTACACACGCAAATAAATTCTGAATCATTGATGGACATTGCAGAACTATATCAAATGCCTGGCCACCGGTGTGTACGGCGCTCTGTATCTCAAGAACGAACAGAAGAAGCTGAGGTCCGCAAGGACTTTGTTAGCAGGATCCATGTTGATTTTTGCGAAGGAGATTTTCTTTCTCCAAAGACGTTTTAATGCTACAGGAAAAAAACACGATCCATAATTTTACAATTGACGTCAGCGATACAGGCCCCTACATTAGGCCGCTCTGGCTTAAGTCTTTTGTTTACTCTCGTTCCTGTTACGAATTTTTCAAGGACACAGTTGAATAGTAACAGGGATAGGTCATTCCTTTGTCGTACTCTTATAGCTATTTTAAATTATTTGCTCAGTTCTTCCACAAATTTTGCTTTTATTATTTTTGTGAGTGTTATCACTGTGAAGTTTGTTGTCTTCTCATGTACTCCAAATTCAGATTGTCTTTCGAATTTTCGCATATATACGTTTAAATTTTTTCTCGGACTTTATGCCACGTCTTGTCTGAGTGAAAACTCTATCTTTCGAAAATGTCCGCCATGATCTTCGTCTGGAGATGACTTACCGTCGGGCCTTGTGAACTTGGATCTGGAATGACATCATGTGGGAGCGGCATTTGCATGAACAAATTTTATACATGGATACCACTGCAAAAAAACGCAGCGGCTACGTATTTCTATTTGTTTTCTTTTTTTGTGTGAGGATACCGTACTCCAAATTTATAAACTTGTTTCTGATACATCCTGTATTCACACGCAAAAACGGCAAAAACTGAGTCTATGAGTACAACTACTGAAGATTGTTATAGATGTCGATAGTTTGAAGTTACCAGCAAACTGCGCTTTGCTCTTGACCTCTAACTATCTCCTCATCTTGTTTCTTTCCTTTCTCCGCAGTCTTGCTTTCACATGGTACATTTCTGATAAGCGACAGCGCTACCTTAATGCCAAGTTAACGCGAGCATTAACCAGGAGCGGAAAAGCTACTCTCGGAGCAAGTTCTACTCCCGCTAAGGAGTCGCCTGACGCTGAAATGCTGAAGCTGTCTGAGAAGCTGCGGCGACCTCATCCTTTACTTCTGTCGTGGGCTGCGAAAGCCAATCAGTGACGTACGAGCTCTGCGCTGCGCTGCGATAGCGCCTATCCGGGGCCATTAGCGAAGGCCATTGTATGAACAGCACCTGTTTCACGCCCCTACAAGGGCCGTAATGCAGTCGATTAGCGATTACCAGGTGTGCGCATCCGGTGACGTAATAAATGAACCAGAGGTCAGACTGCTGAACCCGGCCGGATCTAACAGCAAGAATTGAGTTGTGTGGGCTCTTAGGTAGCCTGTTCGACATCTGTTGTAGCGACGCCAGACAATAGGGCTAATTGTTGAGCGTACTAGCTGCTGATAGCTGCGTACGTGAAACATACGAAACATTTTTCGAGCGAAAATCATCGTCTTCTCTGTCTGTATTCCACTACTCTCGCCGTAGTGTGCCTACTGGACGGGACAGTCTACAGAAATCCTTAGTTCAGGACATTTCGAATGTCTTCTATCTTCCGCATTCGACTGATCGACTGCACGTACGAGGTAGGGAACTGTCTGACTGCTCCAGGTTTTATGTCATAATCTAAATTTATGTAATATTTCAGTTGGATTTCTGTGACACAGAAGTTACACTACTGGCCGTTGAAATTGCTACACCACGAAGATGACGTGCTACAGACGCGAAATTTAACCGACAGGAAGAAGATGCTGTGATATGCAAGTGATTAGCTTCTCAGAGCATTCACACAAGGTCGGCGCCGGTGGCAACACCTACAACGTGCTGAAATGAGCAAAGTTTCCAACAGATTTCTCATACACAAACAGCAGTTAACCGGCGTTGCCTGGTTGTTGTGATGTCTCGTGTAAGGAGGAGCAATGCGTACCATCACGTTTCCCACTTTGATAAAGGTAGGATTGTAGCCTATTGCGATTGCAGTTTATCGTATCGTGACATTGCTGCTCCCGTTGGTCGAGATCCAATGACTGTTAGCAGAATATGGAATCGGTGGGTTCAGGAGGGTAATACGGAACGCCGTGCCGGATCCCAACGGCCTCGTATCACTAGCAGTCGAGATGACCGTAACGGATCGTGCAGCCACGTCTCGATCCCTGAGTCAACAAATGGGGACCTTCGCAAGACATCAACCATCTGCAGGAACAGTTCGGTGACGTTTGCAGCAACATGGCCTATCAGCTCGGAGACCATGGCTGCGGTTACCCTTGACGCTGCATCACAGACAGAAGCGCCTGCGATGGTGTTCTCAGCGACGAACCTGGATGCACAGATGGCAAAACGCCATTTTTCGGATGAATACAGGTTATGTTTACAGCATCATGATGGTCACATCCGTGTTTGGCGACATCGCGGTGAACGCACATTGGAAGCGTGTATTCGTGATCGCCATACTAATGTATCACCCGGCGTGATGGTATGGGGTGCCATTGGTTACACGTCTCTGTCACCTCTTCGTCCCATTGACGGCACTTCGAACAGTGGACGTTACATTTCAGATGTGTCATGACCTGTGGCTCTACCCTTCATTCGATCCCTGCGGAACCCTACATTTCAGCAGGATAATGCACAACCGCATGTTGCAGGTCCTGTACGGGCCTTTCTGGATACAGAAAATGTTCGACTGCTGCCCTGGCCAGCAGATTCTCCAGATCTCTCACCAATTGTAAACGTCTGGTCAATGGTGGCCGAGCAACTGGCTCATCACAATACGCCAGTCACTACTCTTGATGAACTGTGGTAACGTGTTGAAGTTGCATGGACAGCTGTACCTGTACACGCCATCCAAGCTCTGTTTGACTCAATGCCCAGGCGTATCAAGCCCGTTATTACGTCCAGAGGTGGTTTTTCTGGGTACTGATTTCTGAGGATCTCTGCACCCAAATTGCGTGAAAATGTAATTACATGTCAGTTCTAGTATAATATATTTGTCCAATGAATACCCGTTTATCATCTGCATTCCTTCTTGGTGTAGCAATTTTAATGGCCAGTAGTGTACTTCTGTCGACACCTTAATTTTACTCATAATTTCTGATTAATTTAATACCAGTTAAATAAATTTACTCGTGTGGTTATTTGGATGTGAATCCAGTTACGAGTGACTGTTCAACAAATAGAGATTAATTTTAAAACTTGATGAAAAGCCCAGTGCACTTTTTCCTACAGGCTGCCTCATGTACTACTAAGTATCCTCGATTGCCATCAGGCGCCACCCTTGCGTAATCTCAATCCTTCTCCGGAAAGAATGTCTAAAATGTAGTTGTAGCTTGAGCCGTCTCTAAAATTTACAATGAGAAGTAGCTGAAGCAACGTTATGCAATTAAGTTTATTGTTTTGCTGAAGATCACTGCTTCAGAAACGCTTCAAGATCTTCGTAGAACTTATGGTGAGTCTAAAATGTCTCGTGATGCTTGTTTCAGATGCCATAAAGCTTTCAAAGAGGTAAAATAGGGCTGTGAGCTGGAAGGAAGGGCAGGAACCTTCACCACTCTCCTAACTGACATCGCAAACAACTTTGCAGCAACAATGACGCTTGAGAATTCTCGTGTAACTGTTAGACAACCCGCAAAAACGCCGGAAATTTCGGCGGGAAGTGCCCAAACCATTTTGAAGATCACTGAAGCATTCCATGAGCGTGAGCTCGTTGGACTCTCAGACTAGTTCAAAATGGGTCTGAGCACTATGCGACTTAACTTCTGAGGTCATCAGTCGCCTAGAATTTAGAACTAATTAAACCTAACTAACCTACGGACATCACACACATCCATGCCCGAGGCAGGATTCGAACCTGCGACCGTAGCGGTCGCTCGGCTCCAGACTGTAGCGCCTAGAACCGCACGGCCACTCCGGCCGGCCTCTCAGACTAGTGGTTCCTTCTCAAAAACAGAGTTGACGGTTTCAGCTTATGAAGTCAACGTGTCCAGCATGAAGGGGACAATTGATGGAAAACAATCATCAATGCCGACAAATCTTGGGTCTGTTGTTATGACCCTGAAATGTAAAGTTGGTTCAAAAGGGACGGCCTCACTCGAAAAAGTATGCGTCCAGAAACGAGCCAATAAGATCTTAGTGATCATATGTCTTGATTATCGCGGTATGGTACACACACATCAAGTTCTCAGACGTCGTACTGTAAATGCAGAGTACTACAAGAATGTCCTTCAATAACTAATGAAAGGTTATGTTTCAATGAAACGGAAGTAGCTCCGCGGAAAGTGGAAACGCACAGCCTCTTGTTGAAGCCTCTGTTAGACGCTTTTAGCCAAGTATGGAATTCCGTAAATGACGCAGTGAAGGATTCAGAGGCGATTTTGAGGCCATTGTCAAGAAATTAATTTGATGATGTCTTTCAAAAGTGGTTGAGAAGATGGGACAGGTACATTGCTGTCAATGGTGACTATTCTGAAGGGGAAAATGTTGATTTCTGATTAATTATTTCGTAAAACATTGTTTTAGTAGCATCAGTCTAAGACTTTGTTGAACGAGTCTCGCACACGTCTATCCATCGGTTTCGTGTACACGCCAAATAATAGGAATTTCGCAACAGAATGTGATTTCAGTGGATAATTTCCGCAGAATGTGTTACGAATAGAGTTAGTAGTAAAGAAGTTAAAACGCCTTGCTAGATGCTGCCGTTGTACAGCACGAACAGCGAAAATGTAGCAAGCGGTAAACTTTTTTTGCTTTCACAATTTTGTGTGTGTGTGTGTGTGTGTGTGTGTGTGTGTGTGTGTGTTGCGGGGAGGGAGGGGTGGAGAAAGATGGTGACAGCGCAGCGAGCGAGGAAGAGTTTCGTAAAGGTTTGTAATTACGTGTAAAGTTCGTTGGAAGTCTCAAAGAGCTCTCATTCCCAAATACTGGAGTAACATAGTCTGGATAATTTGCGCGCCGTGAGTTACTCTGTCTGAAGATAGTTTTCAACTGTAATATTTGGCTTATTGTGTTAAACTTTTAACGTAAGATTTAGTTCCTAATGAATATATTATATGAGAGCCTTTCATATTTTTAAATTTGGTCAAAGTAACTGTATGAAGTATTGAAAATCAAATTTTTATTGCCTCTGGAAACCGTTAGATAGGCAACCTGCAACTGAAGCTGTGCCTAGGGTTAGCCGTTTAGTAATATAGACTCTATCCTTATGATTGGATCACAACAACGAAATGGCTGACAGCTATTTATTTACAGTACAGCTGCTAAAGTAAACAACCTGAATGAGTGATCATTAACAGGGTGAAAAGCTCTTAAGGGTATTGTAGTGTAGGTTGTGCTGAAAATTAATTGTTAAAAAAAATCGATAAGGTGTGCCGTTTCCGACTTAACTGGCATTGGTGTTAGCCAATCAGCTCGTTACGCGCGCCCTAATTCAAGCAGCCTGCCAGAGACAGTGTCGCCCAACGTGTTGTTCGAATGGTTTCCTCAAATAGAAAAAAACTTAGCTTTTGCTAACCTAGCCTAAATTTACCACTTACGAAAAAGACACATTTTACTTGGTAATGACCAAGTGCTAACTCACTGACGCACTCTGTGTACTGTCGAACGCGTGCAGTTGCTTGAATTCTGCACACGCAACGACCTGTCTGGCTAACTTTAATGTAAATTTAATCGAAAACGGCGAAACGTTCCAATTTTTTTCTGAACTATTGCTTCTCAGCACAATATACACTGGAGCACCCTTACATGCTTTTCAGATTGTTTCTGACCACCCTGCATGTGATTACACCTTCTCTCCCGTGCACAGTTGTCATATCGCAGGCGTCCACCAGCAGGCCGCGGGCGACGATTACTTCCTGTAGCATATTTGTTGTGATTTGTTCTTATTTTCTGCTTTTCTCCTCTGTGCTCTATGGTTATTTTATGGAATGAACCTAACAGTGATACTGTTTAGGTAACTGGTGACACTGTTAAGATGCTGTGAAGCTGACTGTGTAGTACACGTTATCGGAGAAACTATGATTCCGTGCTCAGCTCTCAAATACTTTGTTATTCTGATCCAGGTTGCGGGACCAGGGGAGTCGCCGGGAGCGCCGCCTATCTTGAGTTTCTGTACCCTGCAACCTCTTTGACTCGGTAACGTTAATATCTTATGTGGCAGAATCTACGTCGTTATCCGTGCGGGATACCAGGACACAGGGGGTGGAAAATGGATTTTCCTTTTAATAAATTCGTTACTTTGACATCAAGAATAAAAAAACTTTAACTAGGCGTTGTTGGTTGGCACATACTATGGTCCTAATAGCAGAGGGACAAGCTCCGACCCATCATGTTCAGGGTCTGTTCAGTCAGATTCGTCCGCAGCTCGGGGTCGTGCGGTAGCGTTCTCGCTTCCCACGCCCGGGTTCCCGGGTTCCATTCCCGGCGGGCTCAGTGATTTTCTCTGCCTCGTGATGACTGGGTGTTGTGTGATGTCCTTAGGTTAGTTAGGTTTAAGTAGTTCTAAGTTCTAGGGGACTGTTGACCATAGATGTTAAGTCCCATAGTGCTCAGAGCCAGTCAGATTCCAGACAAAGCGGCTGTCAGACAGAAGAAGTCCTAGTTGGAAATAATTTGGAAGGGGACTTCCCATTCTAGTTGGCTTACTTTTCTCGTAGCGTTGACACTTCCTTATGACTGATAACATTTTAAATTTTTTCTTTGAACGTGTACAGCTAAGTGTACACCACCAGTTATTTGTACTTAATAGTTTGCAGGCTCGTCTTCTTTAGACAGAATACACACGACAGTGTTTAATCACTTCTTATTAGAGTCACTGTAGTATAGCTGATTGCCGTGTTGCTTGGACAACAAGCTGTTATGATTAATAGAGCACTCACATAATACACTGACTCTCTGGATTTTGAGCTGTTATCACAATATAAACTTTTATATATTCTACTTTTCACCCATGTAGTTATTTTAAATAAGTGAAAATGAATTAACTTTCTGTTACCTCCCTGTAGTAGATTACACTGTTCTTTACAAAGATTTATTACTCAGTTAAAATGAATTTCATTGACTTATTTCAAAACCAAAGATATCGTTTCTTGCTTTTTGTATACTTCCCCATTCAAATCCTTTTTCTTTTCAAAGTCAACAATCGTTACATTAAATATTCGTGAAGGCACAAATTCAAATAATGTTACTCATAGCACTTTCAGAAATATTCACAACTCCAGGAATATTTTCCCTTTGCAAACACTTCAACCCGATGTATTTATTGGCAAGTATTTAAAACCGTTCAGTAGTGTAAAACATATTCATATTCCAAGGTCGACCGCGACGTGCAAAACTCCACGCGAGCATGATATGCTGGCCGTGTGGGGGCTGAGGCTCAGTGTGTTTCCGCTTTGCTCTGCTCGGTCCTCCTCGCCATATTCGTTACAGCGAGCCATTTCACTTAGCGTCGCGGTGCGGCGTTTCTCGGTCGGCAACACATTCCTCAATCAAGCAGATTCGTGGTGTCAACGCTGCTTACCCTTTGCAATTTGTTGATGGAGTAAAGGAAGTTGGCAGGTCTAGTGGCTGTTTGCACAAGAAGAGGCAGTCTAGTGAACTATCGTCACATGCCTTTGAAAATGAGTAGGAATGACAGAAATGTCGGTTGTCTCTTTGTTGTGATATGATCACTTTATTAATGTCTTTACTTTTTATTTGAGTGATATTGTAAAGTTATTTTTAGACAGCTTTTTATTAATCATCTCATACATCACAGGGCGATTTTAATGTCAGAAGCAGCCTATACGCACAAAATTAAAGTGTACGACATAGCGAAAATTATTTTTACAATTTCATATTTTAGGGAAAAGGTATGTATTTTTACTTTTAAGTGTCACTGCCATTGCCTTCGTCTTAGAAATTCAGTTTAGTCAAATAACTATGAATCGTACACAAACCAAAAAACTGGCATCCTAGGGAGGAAACTTCTTAAAACTGAACTCCGTTAATATATATTTGTGGTCTTCAGTTATAAATACTATTACTCGAAATTACTTTTTTATTCTTGACTTATTATGCGGACATCGGTGTCGTTAATCAGAACCGCCTCAAGAAGACGTGGCAGTTGTTGTTGAGCTCACGTGAGAATTAGACGAGTATGTCAATAAAAGTGAATAAAATTGACAATATCTCTTTGCTTTAGTAACACAAAACCCAATAATCGAGTAACACTCCAGCGCACCTGATTATATTTGATTATGGGTAACGCTATATACCAAGTGATGAGTTCATTTACGCGCAAATGGACATAACTGCAGTGTGGCGTTACGAGATTCATCTAAACATGAAAAGGTGTCAGCCGTAAATGTCATACTCCTCTCTTCCCCACAACACACACACACACACACACACACACACACACACACACACACACACACACACACACACACACACACACATACACACCAATCCACAGATTTTACACTTTTCTTTTTCGTTCGTGTATGGAGCAGGGGAAGGAAGATTCTCCATACCCTCCTCTAGTAGTCCAGATTACGTTAGATTTACAGTCGAGCTCATTACGTGAAATGTAAGATAGAGGTTGTATTAGAAAGGGAGGAAGGAAGAGAAGAGTTTAACGTCCCGTCGACAGTGCGATTATTAGAGACGACGAACACGCTCGGGTCCGCAGCTCGTGGTCGTGCGGTAGCGTTCTCGCTTCCCACGCCCGGGTCCCCGGGTTCGATTCCCGGCGGGGTCAGGGATTTTCTCTGCCTCGTGATGACTGGGTGTTGTCTGCTGTCCTTAGGTTAGTTAGGTTTAAGTAGTTCTAAGTTCTAGGGGACTGATGACCATAGATGTTAAGTCCCATAGTGCTCAGAGCCATTTGAACCATTTGAACACGCTCGGATTACTATGGGATGGGGAAGGAAATCAGGCGTGTCCTTTCAGAAGGAACCATCCCGGAATTTTCCCCGAGTGATGTAGGAAAATCACGGAAAACTTAAATCTGTACTGCCGGACGGGCACTTGAACCATCGTCCTCCCGAATGCGAATCCAATGTAATCACCACTGCGAGAGCTCGCTCGGTACAAGCAGTATTCAGTGTCTTCACCCGCAAAAGAACGTGTATGCTAGGTATCTCGACATTGAGGCGGTGCCCTTCTAGTACCATATTCCATTGAAAATAGAGAGTCAACATTAACGGCTCATGTCGCAATATCGTTACTTTATTGATAACCGGTTTCGCTATCATAATGACAACGTCTTCAAAATCGTGTAACTGCACGTAGGAAAATACTAATTCATATCAATGAGAGTAACATGGTGTACCCTTTACAATGCATTTATACAAATGGTAACTTACTCCAGTTTCAAGTGAACGGTGGACCTTGACGCAGTGTTGTGGCTTGCGTGTATGGTGATACAAATAGACGTACCGTATGTAATATTTTGGTAATGAAATACAGAGAAAAGCAAACGAAATTGCAAAACAGACAAAATAAAGTGGGTATTAGATCTGGATAACAAGAAGCAGTTACAGATCCCGTGTATCAAAGATAGCGTTACGTAACGAATAACTGAAACAGGGGAGAGATATACAGTCTACAAGAAATGGGTAGCGAGATGAAGTAACGAAGGCAGAGGCGAGAAAATGAAATATATACAGTCAACACCATACCTTGTAAGACAAAGGAGATTATTATTTGTTGGTGGAAGGAAAAAACACAAAATGCAGAAAATCAAGCAAACATATCTGTAACACGTACAACATTTTTGAAGTGACAGTGTAAACATAACGTTCAGTAGAGAAGTACAATTAACTGTTACAAATACGTGCTCTTTAACTTTAAAAGTGCCTTTTCGTAAAATAAAAAATAAAAAATTATCATCAGCTAAAGCCGTAACATAACCTGGTGCTGTGGAAAGGCGTATGTGCTTTTGACTAACACCAGCTATGTAACTAAACAGTTCTTCACTTGAAGGTGATGATGTGATTCATCGAAACGTATAGTTGCAAAATAAATAAGTGACTGACGCTGAAAGCAGTTTTATTTGTATTTATCATATTTATCAACAGTCACAGCCCTCACGATATGAACGGACGAAATATTCGATAAAGTGATGTTTATACATAATGTAGACATACAATAGCAAGATAAGCATTTCTAAACAAAAAAAATATGTTAGCATCATAAGTTATTCGTTGGAGTTATTTTCAGAACGCATTTGTCTGGAGTGTAGTTTTATACGTAAGTGAGTCATGCACAATAAAAATTAGAGATAAAGAGAATAGAAGAAAGTGAAATGTGATGCCTGGAAAGGATTTTGAAGATTGGATGGGAAATTCTAGTACCTAATAAAGAGGTATTGAATCGAATTGGGGAGAAAAGAAATTTCCGACACAAATAGAATAACAGAAGGGATAGATTTATAGCACCCATCCTGATGTATCAAGGTATAGTCAGTTTGGTAATGAAGGTCAGTAGTGTAAGGGTTGGCGTTTGTGGAGGTAGATCAAAGTTTGACTGTATTAAGCGTGTGCAAATTAATGTTAGTTGTAGTAGTTACACCAATATGAAGAGAGTTGCACTGGAGAGACCAGCGTGGAGACGTGGTTCTGTCTTCCAACAGAAGACCACAACACAAATGACGGCCACCGGTACCTACTTATGCCTAGTCAGCTGTCCTCCAAGCCGTCAAGATGACCAATACGAGGCGTTTAGCACTGCGGCCTGAAAGCAGAAAGGTGCTGCAATTATCGGGTTTAGCACCGTGTGAACCAACGGGGCCCTGCCTATGTATGAGGAGCGGCGTAGCACAGTTCGGTCACGCGTGGGAGTCCGTTAGAGGCAGCCCGCCTGTCAGCACGTCCCCGAGACAACGGGGGCTGCCGGGCCGCTCAGCATCCTAACACACACACTAGCTTTACTTCCAGAAATCTTTCCAAATGTTATCTTCCTGTACGTGAGCGAGGTTATAACATTTGTCGTTAAGCCTCCGTTCTCTATCTTTTTCGTTGTTAGCAAAATGTTGTAGATCCTGACAATACAGGACTTGGAAGAAATAAAATCTTTTACCTTCATCATTTTGGCGACAGAAAATGGAAGCTGTGTGATCAAAGTATGGTTAATAAGTTTTGAGCGGCTGTAAGGTTAATTGACATGCAAGAAGAATTCCGGTAGAACTTACAGTGAGATTCACCAATTGTATTGTTATATGGCTGTGAATTGCGGACTGTCGAAGAGAAAGAGGAAAAATTCCTGGATAGTTTTGAAATGTGGTCGAGGATAAGAATGTTACACGTGAAATGCCCTGAAAGTATGAGGAATGAATAGGTACGTCTAAGCATAGAAGAGGAATGTTGTGGAAACCTTAAGGATGCAGAAATCATCTTGTCTGGGACAAGAAGCCTGCAACGAAGAGTCACCAAAGAAAGATTACAAGGAAGAAGACGGCTTAGGACTGTTTGATGACATTAAAAATGGACGATGGTGTCAGAAAAAGGGAGACCTACATGACACAGGAAGAGGAGAGCGTCCATCCATACCTGTCGTAAGACCGATATACCAAACAAAAAAGATTGTTCTGCATAATTGGATATGGACCCAAATTCTACAACGGACATCTTATACCAAAATGGATTCCTTAACGTGATACAATTCCATTCAGTTCCATAGCAATTTTGTATAATAATTTGCGCGACGGTACTGGTTTATACGCCAGTCCACACGCCGGCATGAATTTTAAGTACAATTTTCGAATCCAGTTGCCTTTTCGCGAAAGCAGCTACAAGTCATTGATTGGCATACCATTTCAAATTTCCATGAGTACACGCCTTGTGATTTTTCCGCCACAATTAGTACTTTAAGTATTTTACAGTTTTCATTATAGATTTTTATCTTTAGAAAAATAAACTTTTGAGAGCGGAATGGTAGGAATGTTGTTTTCAAGTGATGTCATGTAGGCCAACGAGGTGTTAATAACCTTGGAATCCGTTTGGAAGCTCTTTGGATCATATGTATGTTGTTTTTTTTTTCCTGTCAGACAGAGTAATACGTTTCAAACAAAACGTCTCCAGCTATCACACGCGAATGAACGCTATTTTTAGAGTTCGGTATATCAATCGGTAAAAATGGAACCCTTATAGGATTGCTCTGTTGTCTGTCGTCTGTCTGTCTGACCGATTGTTACGCCCCCTTTCTCTCAGGAACGGGTGGAGGCATCGGGTTGAAATTTTTGTCACATACTAAGGTACACAATCTCTCGGCGGAGTAAAACATTAAGCTTTTAAGTCAATAAAATAAAAAGATACGGCCATTTTTGGTACTCGCGGACACATTCATCAAAACCTATAGGGTAGTTCCCGTTGACCTACAGTCATGAAAGTTGGCCACACGTAAGATTTCACAGTGCAAGTAAAGCAAAAATTCGAAAATTACTAATTTGTAACTACACTCCTGGAAATAGAAAAAAGAACACATTGACACCGGTGTGTCAGACCCACCATCCTTGCTCCGGACACTGCGAGAGGGCTCTACAAGCAATGATCACACGCACGGCACAGCGGACACACCAGGAACCGCGGTGTTGGCCGTCGAATGGCGCTAGCTGCGCAGCATTTGTGCACCGCCGCCGTCAGTGTCAGCCAGTTTGCCGTGGCATACGGAGCTCCATCGCAGTCTTTAACACTGGTAGCATGCCGCGACAACGTGGACGTGAACCGTATGTGCAGTTGACGGACTTTGAGCGAGGGCGTATAGTGGGCATGCGGGAGGCCGGGTGGACGTACCGCCGAATTGCTCTACACGTGGGGCGTCAGGTCTCCACAGTACATCGATGTTGTCGCCAGTGGTCGGCGGAAGGTGCACGTGCCCGTCGACCTGGGACCGGACCGCAGCGACGCACGGATGCACGCCAAGACCGTAGGATCCTACGCAGTGCCGTAGGGGACCGCACCGCCACTTCCCAGCAAATTAGGGACACTGTTGCTCCTGGGGTATCGGCGAGGACCATTCGCAACCGTCTCCATGAAGCTGGGCTACGGTCCCGCACACCGTTAGGCCGTCTTCCGCTCACGCCCCAACATCGTGCAGCCCGCCTCCAGTGGTGTCGCGACAGGCGTGAATGGAGGGACGAATGGAGACGTGTCGTCTTCAGCGATGAGAGTCGCTTCTGCCTTGGTGCCAATGATGGTCGTATGCGTGTTTGGCGCCGTGCAGGTGAGCGCCACAATCAGGACTGCATACGACCGAGGCACACGGGGCCAACACCCGGCATCATGGTGTGGGGAGCGATCTCCTACACTGGCCGTACACCACTGGTGATCGTCGAGGGGACACTGAATAGTGCACGGTACATCCAAACCGTCATCGAACCCATCGTTCTACCATTCCTAGACCGGCAAGGGAACTTGCTGTTCCAACAGGACAATGCACCTCCGCATGTATCCCGTGCCACCCAACGTGCTCTAGAAGGTGTAAGTCAACTACCCTGGCCAGCAAGATCTCCGGATCTGTCCCCCATTGAGCATGTTTGGGACTGGATGAAGCGTCGTCTCACGCGGTCTGCACGTCCAGCACGAACGCTGGTCCAACTGAGGCGCCAGGTGGAAATGGCATGGCAAGCCGTTCCACAGGACTACATCCAGCATCTCTACGATCGTCTCCATGGGAGAATAGCAGCCTGCATTGCTGCGATAGGTGGATATACACTGTACTAGTGCCGACATTGTGCATGCTCTGTTGCCTGTGTCTATGTGCCTGTGGTTCTGTCGGTGTGATCATGTGATGTATCTGACCCCAGGAATGTGTCAATAAAGTTTCCCCTTCCTGGGACAATGAATTCACGGTGTTCTTATTTCAATTTCCAGGAGTGTATATCACATAAAGAAATGCTTTTTGCCACTACAAACTTACATTGCATTCGTAAACTGTCAAAAAACTCATGAATTGTTGTAGTGATTTTGATTGGTTTTCAGTAATAGGTAGAGAGATTCACGAGGCACGTTTGTGTATATGATTTACTGATATTTCCTGCTAGTTGGCTGATTTACGATGAAGTGCAGCCACATGCCTCTATGAAAATGATGCCTTTGCCATCCAGCAGTGATTGTCATAAAGCCAACCGATTATCGCGCCACGCCTGTGCTAACATCGCAGGTCCTTTACGACCTGCTCAATCTACACACAAACATTCATTCCCTGACAGTCTATTCCTACGATACGTATAGTATCTGTAATGTTTAAAAACAATAATAATACAGGTAATTCATGAAAGATTGTACATCCATTATTTGGGATGAAATTCCGACATCGCATAAAGTATCCGTTGAAGCAGTCTGCAGAATAAATCGACATTCGCGTAACAACAATGACCGGCTACATCATTTTCTCTTCTGGAGGTTTCTGTCAAATGTTACCACTAATCGCAACAGCGATGAGAGCAGACGACTCCAATGCATTTACAATTGTCAATTCCTCACCATAGCGCGTTAATATATCCCCAGAATTAATCAAATGAATGAGAAATTACAATAGCGATTGCAAAATTACACTAACATTTTAAACGTAAAATTAAAACTTTCTCGAAAGTATCGGAACTCCTGTGATCGATCTCTTGCCAGTTTCGATATCGACAACAGGCAAAAGTCATTGATATTCAGGATTCCCTGGATTAATGAACTGTCTACATACATAATTTTGTACTTAACCCTCGGAGTGTGAGCCTTCGTCTCACTTGCCCGGTTTTTTTCTTATAGGTTGTCAGGAGAGGTATCACTCTCATGTTTTCATTACAGAATTGACGTTTATTATTATCAATCATTATCATTTAGTTGCTCACTTTATTCTACATTACTACGTTCAGTTAAGCTGTATTTGTTACGTTATATTGCGCAGCGCTGCAGTATCTGCATGTACAGTTGTCAGGACTGCGCAGCCTGTCCATTGTTGCGGAATCAGCTTTCTTGGAGCTAACTCCGGATTCTTTTTTAATACCATTTACCACTTGCCTGGCAGAACTATGACCTTTTTCACAATCATTAGGTTTTTTGTGGCTCACTTTTTCTGGGCTATAGGAAAGCATTAAAAAACATGTTGCTTGAAGGTAAGTTATTTTCATTGACTAAGATTTCAAAACACACTAGAGTGTCCAGTGAAAATATATTATTAGACTGAACTAAAATTCACAACAAAGCAAACTAAAGCTGTGTTGGTGTGCGTTCTGTGGTCGTCAGAATACACGTGCACGAGAACGAAAAAAACATAATTACCACATATAAAAGTTTGATAGCGTTGCTGGAATCGTTGTTGCAGAATAGCTGGCGTCAGGAAAGTATAGAAACTTCACAATAATGAAGGAAGCCGTTCTAAGCAAATCTGACTTTGATTTACCCAGGATGAATCACAAGTGGTATGCTTTACTGTACTTTCGCAACGAACGGTATGCCAGCAACTGAACTGAGGACAGGATCAGCGAACTTCTATTCAGTGCAGTAGTTTGAAAAGGTGTCAACCTCACTACAGTGTACTGACGATTTGAATTAAGCAATACCAAATATAGGTTCCATGGATACAAATTAATGTTTAAATTAACACGTATAATGATGAATATCATCCGTTTTGAATTTATAAAATGCAGGTCTGTTTTTCCTTATTATCAGGCACATGAAATTCAAATGGTGTTATAGATTCACAGTTGTTTGTGTTACTGTACGTCCAGCAAATTAATAAAATAAATATCGATTGATGCTAGACTGTTACAAAGTATAATTATTGCAAAAATAAAACTGCACTTAATACACCTTATTTTATTTGAGTTTTTTTCTGGCTTCTTCTTGTAGACACATTTAGCTTCTTTCGTTTTGGAGAATTGGCAACACTGACAAACACACTCTAGCTTCCGTGTCGGTAAGACGCATGCGCACCAGTGCGCCCGTCACGGACATCGGTTATGCTCAAATTGAAATGGCAGAGGACAAAGTATTAACAGAGTCACTGCGATAACACATAGTCTATTCTGTAAAATATTTCAATAATCCGTGAAAAGTTTATGTTATTAAGTGTTGTTGTTGTTGTTGTGATCTTCAGTCCAGAGACTGGTTTGATGCAGCTCTCCATTCTACTCTATCCTGTGCAAGCTTCTTCATCTCCGAGTAAATACTGCAACCTATATCCCTCTGAATCTGTTTAGTGTATTCATCTCTTGGTCTCTAATACTAAATTTGTGATCCCTTGATGCCCCAGAATATGTCCTACCAACCGATCCCTTCTTCTAGTCAAGTTGTGCCACAAATTCCTCTTCTCCCAATTCTATTCAGTACCTGCACATTAGTTACGTGATCTACCCATCTAATCTTTAGCATCCTTCTGTAGCACCACGTTTCGAAAATTTATGTTCTCTTCGTCTCTATAGTATTTATCGTCCATGTTTCACTTACATACATAGCTACATTCCATACAAATAACTTCAGAAGGGACTTCCCTATGCTTAAGTCTATACCCGATGTTAAAAGATCTCTTCTTCAGAAACGCTTTCCTTACAATAGCCGGTCTACATTTTATATCCTCTTTACTTCTACCATCATCAGTAATTTATCTTCCCAGTATCCTCGTTTTTCTTTTGTTAATGTTCGTCTTATATTTGAAGACACTGTCCACTCCGTTCAAAGGGCTCTTCCAGGTCCTTTGCTGTCTCTGGCAGAATTACAATGTCGTCGGCAAACCTCAAAGTTTTTATTTCTTTGCTACGGTCGCAGGTTCGAATCCTGCCTCGGGCATGGATGTGTGTGATGTCCTTAGGTTAGTTAGGTTTAAGTAGATCTAAGTTCTAGGGGACTGATAACCACAGCAGTTGAGTCCCATAGTGCTCAGAGCCATTTGAACCATTTTTTTTTATTTCTTTTCCATGGATTTTAATTCCTGCTCCAAATTTTTCTTTTGTTTACTTTACTGCTTGCTCAGTATATAGATTTAATAACATCTGTGATAAGCTACAACCCTGTCTGACTCCCTTCCCAACCATTATTTCCGTTTCATGCCCCTCGACTCTTATAACTGCAATCTGGTTTCTGTACAAATTGTAAATAGCCTTTCGCTCCCTGTGTTTTACCCCTGCTACCTTCAGAATTTGATAGAGAGTATTCCAGTCAACATTGTCAAAAGCTTTCTCCAAGTCTACAAATGCTATAACCGTACGTTTCCCTTTCCTTAACCAATCCACTAAGATAAGTCGTAGGGTCAATTTTGCCTCGCGTGTTCCAACATTTCTACGGAATCCAAACTGATCTTCCCCGAGGTGGGCTTCTACCAGTTTTTCCATTCGTCTGTAAAGAATTCATGTTAGTCTTTTGCAAACGTGACTTATTAAACTGATAGTTCGATCATTTTCACTGGTGTCAGCATCTGCTTTCTTTGGGATTGGTATTCTTTCTTTGTGATTAAGTGTTATGTAACAATAAATTGAAATATATATTAGTTAATATATCTGTCATTGTCAATGGTCTTTGTACTGCATTATGGCTGCTGCCAGTCCCTGTAACCAGACGACAGAGTTCCTTTCTGCCCTGGAATACATTAACTGGATCATGTGAGTTTACCTACAGCGAACTGAGGAGAACTAACGACGAGAAAGAGGTAGCTGTATGTAGGACACCTATTACTTGATCGCTTTCTCTGATAGGAAGATTCCGATTTAACGTCCGCCGACAACGAGGTTATTAGAAATGGAGAATGTACCTAAAGGAAATGTCTCATTTTTCCACCGACATCAACAGGGTTACTTGCATAGTAAGGAGTCCAGTGTAATGCACCTTATGATGGTGAAATGCAGGAAGACCTGCACAGGATCGACAGTTGGTCCGAGGGCTGATATTCGACCCTCAACGTAAATAAATGTAACATATTCAGCATAACTATGCAGGAAGATCCATTACTGATCGATTGGTGATAAATCATTAAATGGTCAACATCGAAAAACAACTAAGAGTAACCTTTCTGAAGGACCTAAAATAGGGTAACCACATAAAACAACTTATAGGAAAAGCTAACGCCGGTCTGAGGTTCAATGGAAGAATCCTGAGATTGGAAATATAATTCATCCGTGAAATAAATGTCCTACAGAATGCACACACAACCGACTGCTAAGAATTTTTATATGGCGTCTGTTCTTTCGGACATGTCATCTCCATGACTTTCACAGCTACGTCTACAGTCCGCAAGCCACCTTGTGATATACGGTGGACGAAGCTATCATTTCGCCCCCTCCCCCCTTTCCCGTTTCCTTTCACGAAAAGGACACTGTCTGTAAACCTCCGTCTAAGCTCTAAGTTATCTGATTTTCACATCGTGCTCATAGGAAATGCCATGTTTCCTGACTCAGTCTGGAACGTACACTCACGGAATTTTAACAGCAAACTTCTCTGTGATGCACGGCGCCTTTTCTCAAACGTCTGCCAGTGGAGGTTTATGGGTATCTCCGTGACGCCCTCGCGCTTACTAAACGAAACCGTGAGGAAGGGGCCACTCTTCATCAGATCTAATATCTTCTACTAATCTTACCTGTTAAGGATCCCAGTCTGACGAGCAATACTTAATAACCGAGACACAAAGAAATTAAAGACATTAGCTGCGAGTGAGCACTGATTTATGTCATTGTCCTAATGAACAGACAGCACATATATACTTAAGGGGCCGGCCAGTGTGGCCGAGCGGTTCTAGGCTGCTGTACTTTACATGTTTACTCCATATTTATAGTGTTTCTTTAAGGCGAGGAGTTCACGTCAAACACATACTATTTAAAAGATGAAGCAAATCCATAATTATGGAGATACAGCAATGAAATTTTGTACCGTTCTTTACATGAAACTAACACATTTACTGTTAAGTTTATTGGCATACGTATATGTAACTTTTTATACAATTTAAGAATGTTGTTTTCAAAACTAGTATATCTTCCTTTTTCTCAGAAACTATTCAAGAGATTTCTACAAAATTTTCTCTGTTTAATCTGTTTGCTTTTTGCAAGATTTTCCTGTGAGGTTTTTTTGAACATATCGAAAAGCATTAACATATTTGAAATTTTATAAGTATAATATAAAATTCAAACAAATTTCCTAGCACTTTGCCCCATATGTCAGCCTATAGAGCATTTTAGGATTTACTCTTGAGGCAACATTTATTAGGTTTATGGAACAAGTGTATAAAATGTCATAATTCTAGCGTTCATAGATTCAGAAAAAAGGGTACGTAAACTCTAAAAAACGATATCCAAGAAATGCAATTTAAAGTTCAACATAACATTCTTTCTTATGTCACCTCCTCAAAAGACTCCAGATTTGTACTCAGAGTTCTCTTTCCCTTCAAGGCTTCTCTTCGCATTTCTTGTCTTCTGCCTTCTTTCGTCTATCAGGTCTTCAACTGACTTCTCAGCTGCAGAGAGGCGCTGCAAATTTATTTTTCTCAAGATTTTTTCACTGAAATTTCCTATCTTAAAGCTCATTCTCTCTAATACCGTCATCCTCCCTACTTTCGATTTTAAGTTCAAGAACTGCATCATAAGTTGCAATTCTGAGAATGCAGCAGATGAAAATGTGTTTTTAGGGCGTCGTTTCCATGTGAGTGAACTTACAGACTTATTTGGCTTCTGGGTTTTGCCTTGAACACACTTATCTAGAAGTTCAGGATTCACAGCATTCTAGATGTATTCCGTGCAAATTTCCTTGAAAGAAATCCACGGAATCGTTGTTCACGGAGCTAATATTGAAGTGTTGCTTTAAAAAGTGGGGGTGGCGGAAAGGTCGCGTCAAACATTTAATTATTTTTCTTGCATTTCGGATGTGATTTCATCATTGAAACTTTGAGAACTTATTGTCCATGAGTTCTACTAATAATTAAATAAAAATTGATATTTTCGGTCAATTTCATGAAAGACCCCACTTAGTTTCGTTGAGAATAGATATTTCGAGACTTTGCAAGTATGTACTTAATCATTCTTGAAGTTATCCTGGGTAATAGGACGATCCATCAGTTTTTATTAGAATGATCCAGCAGTGTTTCATACTGAGGCAGGGCCATCATTATCTCTGCTTCCCTATTTCAATCGTCATTCCAGATATTATAAAGGCGAGTCGGTGACTGATGCTTCAGTATCAGTCACATACTTTCTTCGGCTCTTCAAGACGTTATCTATGTTGCATTACACCAAGTATTGTATTCCCCCTTCAACTGTTCCACTATACGAAAGTTTTTCTGCCAATACAAACTTCATCTATTTCTTGTCCGAATGCTGCTGCATACTCTGTTCTACACAGATAACAACTATTCTTTATCATAACGTTTCCTAACGTTCCATCCCAACATGACGTAAGATCAACTCAGTACTTTTACGTGAGCCTACAAATCCTGTATTTAGCAAACCTGAATTCTCAATAAAGCTTTTGATTAGTCATGTAAGCTACAGCCGGCCGGGGTGATCGAGCGGTTCTAGGAGCTACAGTCTGGAGCCGCGCGACCGCTACGGTCGCAGGTTCGAATCCTGCCTGCTTAACAGACGTGGGAAAACGGCTACTACGTTTCATGACTGACACGCTGCCCCGAATCCACATTCAGTCAGAGCTCTGCATTGTAGAAGCACTTTTTTTTCAAGCATCTGGGTTATCACTTAACAGTTAACAGGAACCGAAGTTGCTCCTTCATGTGGAAGGTCAGAACAGAGAGGTCGTCAGAAGGAAGCTGTGGCGTTCAGAGGCGTCAAAGGTCAGATCAATATCCAAGTCCTCATATAATTAGTCTCCTAAACCCATATCTGGCGGTACTGAAGGGAACTAGAGCAAAGGGACGTTTCCTTCGCTGGTCGTAACTAACTGCGAGTTCTCCAATCTATTGGCAGAGCAGCCTGTGAAGCTCCACTCAGCCGGCCGCGGTGGTCTCGCGGTTCTAGGCGCGCAGTCCGGAACCGTGCGACTGCTACGGTCGCAGGTTCGAATCCTGCCTGGGGCATGGATGTGTGTGATGTCCTTAGGTTAGGTAGCTTTAAGTAGCTCTAAGTTCTAGGGGACTGATGACCTCAGAAGTTAAATCCCATAGTGCTCAGAGCCATTTGAACCATTTGTAAGCTACAGCCCCTGCGTATCGCTCCAGTACGCTATACGAAAACAAATATTTAATACAGCACGTACAGAGGAATTTATGCAGTCATTATTCCCGTACTCCATACACGAATGGAAAGAAAAGAAACTCTGATATGTGGTGCAATGGAAAGGACCGTCTGCCATATACTTCAAAGTTGTTTGGAGTGTAACGTTGTAAATGAGGACGTAAAAATCCTCTAACATTGTTAAAGAGCTATTTTTCTGCCGGATTATAGCTTCCACAGTCGATAAGCTCTCTCAATTATTGCATTTACATCGTGATTTGGTTCTCAGGTTGCTACATGCGTTCCAAAAGCATACTGGGTATTATGATTTTGTTTGTGTTAGAATCCTAATGTTGCTCTGATGTGGATCTGCGGTCCTATCACTGGTAAGCTATCTTTTTCGTTTGAGCACAACTATTGCAGACAACCTTCTTGCTCAGATTACTAGCCAGTGTTGCCAAATTAGTGGATTTTCCACTAAAACTGGTGGTTTTTACCCTCCTTTTAGTGGCGGAATATTTCTTCTAGTGGCTAGTGGATTTTATAGTTGTTTAGTACAATTCAGTTTCAGTTACTGAAAATGAAATCTCTCAACCACTAAGCTATTTATATGTTTCGAAATTTGTTATTTCTACTTTATTTTTTTGATTTCAGGAATATTTAACTTTTACTGCGAAGACAACACTGATGCATTACAATGTGACATCAAACGAACCATCACACTCGATAGTCTATATGCGGGGATTCCCTGTAGAATGGAGAGTATTTAGTAGCACCTAATTATAGTTCATTGCAAGAGCGAAGGCTACTTGCCCAGATGCAGAGAGTGCAGCAACCGGTTTCAAACAACGGGTGCTCGCTTATTTCATTCGAAAAACCACTGAGGGCTCGTTGGCTCACGCAGGGTGCGTTATGTCAGATGCGCAGAAAAAGTAACTCGACTGTTGTTCAAGGTGTGCACTATACAACTGTGATTCTCAGTGTATGGTATTATTTCACGACTTCATACGTGTATAACTATACCGAAACCACAATATACGCGAAAGTTATGGGATTCTTGGCTTCAAGACTCATATTTAAAAGATTGGCTTCAAATTATTGAAAGTACTACGGGCCAGGTAGCAAAGTTCAAATTTTGTGGCGCAGTTTTAAGGAGTCAATATGGAAGCAACCTTTTTTTGATTGATTAGTCATTCATTGATCGGTTTTACATCTATGAGCACTTTCCAAGTAAATTGTTGCAGGTTGCAGCTATGCAGCCTAAAATTGTTATTAACTCAGAGTCCATTGGGAATAAAACAAAGGAAGAAGCAAGACTTGCATTATTCACAGCCATGCCTACTAGCATATGTGCAGTTGACCATTTGGGAGAGGTAATTAATCACAGTCATGAAAAAGATATCGTAAAATTTCATATGCACCGAATTAAGTGCACTTCAGTTATAAAAACGTGTTAGCTCCGCCTTTCACTGACGTTCTAATACAAGATTGCAAAGATCACCCATTTAGCTTGTTAACTGATGAATCTACTGATATTGTTGTACATAAATACTTGGGATTGATTATAGTTTATTACAGTGAATTACACCAAGAAATAGTATCTACATACCTTGGACTTGCTGAACAGCACGAGTGCAATGCTGAGGCTACTGTCTCTGTTATAAAGAAGACTCTTCAACGATTCTATTTGCGACTTGAAAATTTACTGGGCATTGGTACAGATAATGCCTCTGTCATGGTTGGAGTAAATAACGGAGTATTTACGAAATTGAAAGAAGAGGTACCACATCCGAATTTAGTACATTGCTTGAGCCAT
Source organism: Schistocerca nitens (assembly GCF_023898315.1). NCBI lineage: Eukaryota > Metazoa > Arthropoda > Insecta > Orthoptera > Acrididae > Schistocerca > Schistocerca nitens. Next base: position 286,536,596 of record NC_064619.1, read on the forward strand.
TCCTTGCAACTGGCTGTTTCAGCTGCTGCAAAAGAATTTTTACCTAGAAATTTGGAGTTTTTCATTAAAGAGACATATGATTGGTTTAGTCGCTCCTCATCCAGACAATCTCTTTATAAGGAGCTATACAAAACCATAAACTACGGACAGAAACCCGTAAAAATAGTTCAGGCGTGCCAGACAAGGTGGTTATCGATGGAATCCACTGTATCAAGAATATACTCGCAAGGGTCAGAGCTAGAAACACGTTTTCCCGTAGCTAAAGTGCGCGAAAGGTGTCACATGGCAGAGTTATTGCACACTATGTACGTGAACGAGATTAGTTATGCATGTATTTCATTTTTATATCCAATATTGCTTGAAATAAACGGAGTCAATAACATGTTCTAGTCGAAAGGCCGGCCGCGGTGGTCTCGCGGTTCTAGGCGCGCAGTCCGGAACCGTGCGACTGCTACGGTCGCAGGTTCGAATCCTGCCTCGGGCATGGATGTTTGTGATGTCCTTAGGTTAGTTAGGTTTAAGTAGTTCTAAGTTCTAGGGGACTAATGACCACAGCAGTTGAGTCCCATAGTGCTCAGAGCCATTTGAACCATTTGAAGCCATCTAGTCGAAAGATACAGGTCACACTAAACTCTTTGATGAGTTAACCAACCTGACAGATATGCTTGTTAGCAAAGTTGCGTTACCTGCAAATAAAAATGTTATCTGGGATTCCGCTTGAAATAAGAGAACAAGGATTACCACGAGAAGAAGAGTAAATGTTGCGTAATCGGTGCATAACATTTATAGTAAGTCTGATTGAAGAAATAAAAAACAGGTTACCAGAAGATTTGAACTTGATGAAAAAAATTCCAGAATAAGTGTTGAACAAGCACTTATTCACAAAAAGGAAAATCTAACTGATATAATGGCTCAGTTCAATAAAAGTCTAGAATTTATAGCAACAGACTATGATTACTGGCGACGAATTCATTTGTTGAACTGTAACGACACCAAAGATACAAAAAAAATTTTGGAATGAAGGATTGCATTTCAAAGTTGCTCAAGGGAAATCCAGATTTGAGGAATTAGTGACTTTTGCGATTACTTTCCTAACACTGCCTCATTCCAGTGTCGATGTTGAGAGACTATTTAGCAATATGAATGTAATAAAAATCAATCAGAGGAACAGAATGAAGTTAAATCTCTTAACTGTCATATTAAGAATATGCTGTGGTTTGGTGTTGGAAGGAAAATGCTGCAACGAATATTAATTCCTAATAAATGTTGTGAAACGAATCGGTACCAAAGAATCGTATCAATCTGAAACCAACGATATTAATGATGATGACAAAAATGATTCATCTGAAGAAGACGAATTCAGTTAAATAATTAGCTGTTGTTATAGAACTTTTTGTATGTTCCTAACTTTGACTTGCTGATTTATTTATTGTATCTTCAGTTAATGATGGTGAATATTTTATTACTTATTAATAAAGAAAACTCCTTACAAATATACTTATTGTTTCCTTAAATAATAATTTTAAAAAAACTTGGTGGAAATTTTAACGATTATGAGAGTAGGGGCATTTTTGTTAGTGGTTTTCTGGTGTTTTTTTGCACTTGAAATTGGTGGAGAGCTCACAATAATTGTTGGCAACACTGTTGGTAGCTCCTATTGACATTTTTCTGTGTTTTCGATTTAAAATTTGTTTTCAAATCCGTCTTGTACAAAACACAATTTATTTCTGTTTATTCACCCAGACATGTTTTGAACCTATGTATCGTCTTCTATGAGTAAAAATTTATTACTGTAGAGTATAATACAAAATTACTGATCGTTTATCTATTGTATGCTTAAAAATTCTAACACCTATATTTTGTTTGGATTGCTACGTTTACGTTTCTAGTTAACATGTATTTGAACAGATCGATTCTTTGGAACCTTTCTTGTTGTCTTGACCACATGTCATCTGCAAATTAGTCACAAAGAAAATTTGTGCATTTCTAAGTACTTTCTCTGAGTAACAGTTGGGTATGACACTGTTCTTACATTTTGCGTCCTGTTCTGTACCTCTAATGGACATCTCTTTCTACTGATACTGTGTACACTTTCCACACCGTTTTTTTTTTTTTCATTTCGCTCTCACCTTTCCTTCACACGTATTTTCCACAAAACGTATTTGAGTAAACACTTATGCCTCCATACATATTGGGAGGTGCTATGTTATCGTCACAGCTCGCTTGTTCAACGTTTGGCTTATGTTTAGTCTCACCCTAATTTTCAGTGTTTCATGAGAATTATTGTGGTGTCTGTTTTGGAAGAGAACTGATGTGTAAATGAGTGTGTGAGTGGCTGGCTCTGAGCACTATGGGACTTAACATCTGAGGTCATCAGTCCCCTAAAACTTAGAACTACTCAAACCTACCTAACCTAACGACATCACACACATCCATGCCCGAGGCAGGATTCGAACCTGCGACCGTAGCAATCGCGCGGTTCCGGACTGAAGCGCCTAGAACCGCTCTACCAACGCGGCCGGCAGTGTGTGTCTGTGTGTGTGTGTGTGTGTGTGTGTGTGTGTCTCTGAGAGATAAAGAGAGAGAGAGAGAGAGAGAGAGAGAGAGAGAGAGATCTTCAGGATACTCTCTTATTATGTTTTATGTGGGGAGGTGTCTTTGTATAGTTCATTGAGTGATCGAAACAGTGTTTTGTTGCACAGTGGTGTTTTTTATTTTATTTTTTTTTTCAAGCCGTTCCTTCCATGATAGTTACCCTCTATTGTGAGGTTTTGATAGAGCCTACATGTTTCTCTCAGGATCTTAAGATCAGTCAGTGCTGCTTAGATGGTGGTTTCCTGGTGGAAGATGAACTGCGAAAGTCCAGTATGTACTGTCACTTCTCAATCTGAGGTGGCCAGAACATTTCCTATTGAAATATCAGGTTTGAACTATGTAAACAGAGTAACGTTAACTGTTGGTTAACATATGGCATCTTTGGAGAATTTATCTCTGGCGGTGCTCTTAGTGTTTAGATTCTTCTCTACAGTGTCGTCTGTACAGAGCGATATCTGTAGTCCTTCTTTCTTCAGCATATTCCCCATCCTGTAGACGTTTTTGTTACTGTATATTAGTATGGTAACTATTGCATTTCAGATTATCAAAAGTGCCTCTTACATACCTAGGCCTGTTCTATCGATTCTTTGTCTCTGCCACCCCTTCAACTACAGGTTTCAGCCAACCGTTCTGTCTCTTCGATTCAGTAATGTTCTTTAATAGGAATTTCATTTATCGGCGGATTGCATTCCACCCTCAATCAATCCGTCAGATTTTCAACAGTCTCTAGCATCATCACATTTCAAAGCCTTCTAATGCCTGAAATTCAATCTTACCCACTGACAGTGCTTCACATCCACATTGGGAGTGCGGCCCACATCGATCATTTTCTCCTGTGAATGTGTTAGCAACTGTTCCTTTTTCCGAAAAGCCTTTTCACCTTGTGATATCCCTGCTACTATGCCTTTTCCGCCCCACCCCCTTACGATCCAGTCGTGTTATGTATGTGTCCAGACAGCCGGCGCCGGCTGTGGCGACGCACATAATCCCTGTCTAGCGGCTCGGCGCCAGGGCTTTCACGGGCTCGTGGCTCTTATCCTTGTCTAGTCGCGGCAGGGGGTGGAGGGAGGCGGCAGTCCTGGAAACCCGCGCAAGGCGTGCCAGAGCGCTCACCTTTACACCCCCGCTGTGGCCACTTCCTGACTCGTATACCCCACGAAACCGTTTGTTTTTCAGAAAAATTAGGTCCTCAAATAGAATCCGAGCGTGGTGTAAAACCCAATGACAACACTCTGGACTCGCTTTATATGCTTGGGGTCGGTAAAAATAAAGTCTGAGCCCCCTTTCAATACACCATGCCACAAATCCAACTTGCGGATTTCATTAATGTTATGTGACGATTTAATGCCCGCAGCTGAATACAGATGTCTGGACCCAAAGTTCATATGTGCAATCGGTTTTTTGTTAATAATTATAAGTCAAAACATATACCCACAGCTCAGTATTTATTTCTTACGCAATTCACAAAGGACGGTCGTAGTCACAACTGACATCGGACATGTTTGTGTGCTGTTGCCAACCGACATTTGATTAGCATTCACGAAACTTGTAGATCACCGTGATCTACCACAGTGTTGACTCACCTTCAAGTGTCTTTTCGCATCTAGCAAAAACATATTTAAAGACGCTCTCCTCACCTGTTTAAGGGCTGTCATGTCACAAAGCGAACTACGGGGTGGTTATAATAAAACTTTCGTTACTAGAGCTACTGTTGAGATAAAACTATTTATTGTGAGGGTATCTAATTTTATGGGAATAATGTTCGGACTCTGCACTGCAGGATTTGCGTTGTTAGTAGTGGTAGTGTCATGATTTCCCGTTCGAAGTCAGTACTTGTACTTCGACCTAGGGTTGAAAAACAAGTGTCAGTGCGCATTACGTTTGATGACAGTCAAGGGCCAGCCGGGGTGGCGGAGCGGTTCTAGGCGCTACAGTCTGAAACCGCGCGACCGTTACGGTCGCAGGTTCGAATCCTGCCTCGGGCATGAATGTGTGTGATGTCCTTAGGTTAGTTAGGTTTAAGTAGTTCGAAGTTCTAGGGGACTGATGGCCTCAGATGTTAAGTCCCATAGTGCTTAGAGCCATTGAAACCAACCATGCCTTTAATAACAGAATTCAGCTTCCTGATTATATATTCCTGTTTTTATTTCATTTTAAATTTGTTTGATGTACAGGTATATTAACATGGTAGCAACCATATTTGATTCCGCTATTAGTTTCATGTCTGCCATCTTAGAAAAATAAAATGAATGAATGAAATTTAAAACGATTGGGAATTAAAACGACTGGGAACTAGTAAATTGTCTCATCTTAAAGGAATGTTCCTGCTGACACTTAAATTGTCCTTAGGGTTTCCGACTCCGCAATATTTCCGGCGTTAGGCAAAATTTAATATTGTGATTTACATTTTAGTAACATTAATTCACCTGATGCGTTTAATTTACATTTGTTTGTGTTTGTGTTCTCAGCATCTGAGAATTAATGTTACTTCCCAAAATACTCTTGAGATTGAATTTTAATAATACACAACAGCTTCCTCTGTTAAGACATGCTACAATTTTGGAAATAGTCAAATGATATGGTCCCTCATCAAACCTGTTATCTTACTGTGTTCTCATTTCGTGGCAGCAAAATATGACGTAACGTATTAAAGCCATTTCGTATTCGAAATAAGCTTTCCTTAAAGGAATCCTAAAATACAATATCAGATGGATTGTATTATATCTATGGAATAATCGGACAATCAGCAATGTTATGCTGTTGTCATTATTAAGTGTTACGTTAAGAAAAAATATAACTCACTTGGTATAAATTCAGCCTGGGGTCAAAAACATTGGTGTTATGTGCCACGATCATGTTTCCTTCGGTAATAGATTGTGAAATCATGTCACACATTTAGGTTCTGAATGGTTTCCCTAAGTCACTAAAGGGATGTGGCTGAATGGTTTCTTTGTAAAGGTCACGACCGGTAATATTCCGCCACTCCACCGATATGAAGACAGCCTCGGAGAGTGGCAGAGATAATATTTGTGTGGCCCGGAGTTCCGATTTCGGCTGCCGCAAGTCCAGAGCTCGCTCAAACACGCCGTTGGCACGCTGCAGAAAATAAATGGCCGTCGCGACGGGAGGTTCGTCAGCTTGTATAATGCCACTGAAGCCTTCGATGCGCAGATATCTCAATACAACTGTTACCTCACTTTCCTGGACTTTTTTCATGTATCTCTTACTTCTACTGTGTCAAAATATAACAAGTCATTTCCATGAACATGTTTGCATAATGTGATCTCCAAACACTCAGAACAAATAAGAAATAAAATTAGAACTGCTCATCAAATATGTTATAAATGAGTCTGGCAGTTTTTAACTTAGCGTACGTTCTTCATCTGACGCTTCAGGACGACTCTGCTGTTGTCTCTGTAAATTCAGCGGCGTGAGATATCCTCCCTGCAGGATGATTTCCAAGCTTTAGATTACAATATGAACGTGATACTTCGAAGAATATGTTACAAACGAGGTTTTCTTTCACACAGCACTTCTAATTAATATACTCCTTACAAATTTTTGACACTTCACATGTTACAATTTTCCAGTTCGTTCCAACATGTCAGAACTTCCAAACACGACTCGACATACACTGTAAAGTGTTTTCCCGCCAACTTCGAGGGAGTGAGGAGCAACAATGATAATATATACAACAAAGAGAATACTTCGATGAAAATAGAGAGAATACACCAAAGAGAAAAGTACCTGTTCTTTCGGACATGTCCGAACATGTGGGTCTCACGGGAGGCGTGCAAGGGATAAATCCCTGCAGTCACTCTATCCGCTGTGCCCTCTCTGACTCAGATTGATAGAGCGTCTGCCATGTAACCAAGAGATCCCGGGCTCGAGTCCCGGTCGGGGCACACATTTTCAACTCTACCCACTGATGTATCAACGCCTGTCTTTAGCGTAGGGTCTTAATTATCAAAGAGAAATGTAGTTACTTTACGCCAATCTTTTCTTCAGTTAATTTGAAAGTTTTAACTAACAATCGTAATGACAATATCTTCGATTGTAATTACGTACTAGAAAAATTTCGATAAGACTATGAAAAATAATTTTTTTCGAAAAATGACCAAATTAATATTATCCACATTTAGTTTCTGTTGAAATGCACATTATTTACGTAAATACACATAAACATTGTATTTGCGTGATGTACACTACAAATAACTTGTATAAACATAAACTGCAAATTGATTCTTGTTGGATTGTATGGTGAATTTATAGCATGCATCGCGTTGTTTACTAAGTGCTAACAGTGTACCACTGACTAGTTTCATTAGAACATGGACTTCAATTTGGAGTTCTGTGTGATTCTATATTGCAGTTTAAGACGAGACTAGCTTCGTTCACTGGTACTGATGCGATCTCAGCAGTAGTAACGTTCGGTCTCTAATGCGTTTTTGGCCACCGACGTAGGGTCGATCTTGGTTTGCACATAAAATGAGCGTAACTTGTGTCAGGCTGCGACATAGAGGTCCGATTTCCTTTCCATGCTTCCCAATCCGAGATTGTGCTCCGTTCTGAATGACCTCTGTGTCGATCTAATCTCCTTCCTTCTTTGAATGTTCCTGACTAATTTAAAACATCTCCTTCCATCTACAAAATGTCTGGATGTTCCTGACTAACCTAAAACATATATTCGGTAGGAGATTCTTCACAGCGGTAACAAATTTTATGAAAGCCATGTTATAAAACACACCTAGAATGTATTTTCTAACATATTTATTAGAGTATCAATTTCAGTGGCCATAAAGCATCACTTATCAACAGAAAGTCACGTGATACCTCCTAATATCGTGTCGTACCTCCTTTTGCATGGCTTACTGCAGCAACTCGACGTGGCATGGGCTTAACAAGTCGCTGGATTCTCCTGCAGAAATACTGAGCCATGCTGCCTCTATAGCCATCCATAATTACGAAAATGTTGCCAGTGCAGGATTTTGTGCACAAACTCTCTCGATTATAGCTCATAAATATTCGATCGGATTCATGTCAAGCGATATGGGTGGCCCAGTCATTCGCAAGAACTGACCAGAATGTTCCTCAAATCAGTCGCGAACAGTTGTCGCCCAGTGACATAGAGCATTGTCATCCATAAAAATTCCATCCTTATTTGGGACTTTTAAGTCCATGAATGGCCGCAAGTGGTCTTAAAATGGTCAATATAACCATTTCCAGTCAATGATCGGTTCAACTGGACCAGAGGACCCAGTCTACTCCACGTAAACAAAGCCCACGGCAACATGGAGCCACCACCAACTTGCGCAGTGTCTTCTTGACAACTTGGATCCATGGCTTCATGAGGTCTGTGTCACACTCGAACGCTACCATCAGCTCATAACAACTGAAATTGGGACTCTTCTGATCAGGCTATGTTTTTCAGTCGTCTAGGGTCCAGCCGGTAATGTCATGAGCCCAACAGAGGAGCTGAATGCAATGTCCTGTTAGCAAAGACACTCGCGTCGGTCATCTGCTGCCATAGCCCATTAACGCCAAATGTCGTAGCTCTGTCCTGACGGATACGTTCGTCGTACGTCCCACATTGATTTCTGTAGTTATTTCACGCAGTGTTGCTTGTCTGTTGGCACTGACAACTCTACGCAAACGCCGGTGCTCTCGGTCGTTAAGTGAAGGTCGCCAACCACTGCGATGTCCATCGTGAGAGGTAATGCCTGACATTCGAAATTCTCGGCACATTCTTGACTCTGTGGATCTCAGAATGTTGAATTGCCTAATGATTTCTGAAAATGAGTGGTCAATGCGTGCAGCTCCAACTCAAACTCTGTTAATTCTCGTCGTGCTGCCATAATCACGTCAGAAACGGTTTCACGTGAATCACTTGAGTACAAAGGAGAGCTCCGCCAATGCACTGTCCTTGTGTACCTTTTGTACGCGGTTCTACGACCATCTGTATATGTGCATATCGCTATCGCGTGACTTTTGTGACCTTATTATGTAGTACACCATGATTTTGATGCGACAAATATCTCTCAAGTTTACAAATGTAGGCTTAATGTCAAATTTACTTTTAAATTTCTATCTTTGAAATGATGATACAAATAAAATTAAGGGTTGAACGAATTTGATGGATTTCATTAGACAGCTTAGTTTGGAAAGACAGTACCTTCTCAAACACTGCTCTATTGCACTTATTCACTACCAGATGTAATTAACATGTTATTTGTCATCTCAAGCACAGTAAAGGAATGGGAGAACGTAAGTGTTACAGGTCCTCATCCGCTATGTTAGTAAATGCTGAATTGAACATAAATTTTAAGTATGATTTGACGTCTCATTTTTGAATTCTAAAGTGTTGAGGATACGAGAGTATGTTGCTTTCTGATCCATTTTTAAATTCAGTTTCGGCTTCCGAAAGTCAAGCTGGCTGCTGTGGCCGAGCGGTTCTAGGCGCTTCAGTCCGGAACCGCGCTGCTGCTACGGTCGCAGGTTCGAATCCTGCCTCGGGCATGGATGTGTGTGATGTCCTTAGGTTAGGTTTAAGTAGTTCTAAGTAGTTAGATTTAAGTAGTTCTAAGGCTATGGGACTGATGACCTCAGATGTTAAGTCCCATAGTGCTTAGAGCCATTTGAACCATCCAAACCATCCAAAAGTCAACACTCCACATTTTAAATGATTTTCCTTTCTCAGAATTTCTGGGCACATGAAATTAGACTGTGAAGTTAAATTGTGACTGCTTAATTCTAATCAAACGATTCCCAGCTGAAATATAAACAGACAGATATTACGTGTAGTGATCAGTATCACGCGCTACTCGTAATGCACACACACACACACACACTCTAATTCTACATACATGAAACTGATTACAACTATCGGTCCTATACACTATAATTACACTTTTGTATTTTGATGAACAGCTTTGTGTGTACTGCAACTCATCAATAACGCGTACGTAACAGTCATTTTTAGCATCGGTGCTACTTCAGTGCACCCACTGCGAGTCGCGAAGAACATGCTACAATCTTCAAACAAACTACTACGTGCTTTACATATGAAGTCGCCCTTACGGCAAGGGGATGCTGTGTGTTACTGACAGTCAGCGACATGATCAGAATTCAAGTGTATCGTGTGACGCTAATGCTAAAATACTAGCATTAAATACAGCACTGACATTTACTGCATTAAAACCGCATGTAGGTATTTCGTATCTACAAAACTGCTTACGCTCTTCAGTGTAAAGGTCAGACTGGACGGTGAAAGTTCAATGAAGACGTCAGCGCTTACTGCTGCAGCACACTCGTCTGTTCACATGACGCAAAGCTGATACAGTTGAAAGGACGTGATACTAGAGAGAACAGCATTTCAGAAGTCATGCTTTCCGAAAATGATGTTGTTCTTCTTCTTCCACTGTGTCTTTTCCCGTTTCACTACGGGGTCGCATTGTTATTTCGGTCCTGGCAGTGTCAGTGGTAGCTGGAAGCTGGATACCCTTCATGACGCCACCATCTCCCCTGCCTGCGGGGAAGGGATCTGTCTACCCTGACTCTATGTGTCTAATATAGAGATCATATTGGAACTTCTCTGAGTGTTTCGCATAGTGTAACTAAGGCAGGAAGTGGATACCAGCATGGAATTTACCTAGTTTCATGTGGAAAACAGCCCAAAAACCACAGCTACTCGAGCAGGCTCGCCATCCCTCTTAGTTAATTAGCAACGCGGATTCGATGCGGGTCTGATTCGTCTGCCTGTGTGCCGGAAGCTGCGCGTTAGCGTGCTTGGCTATCCGGACGGGTCCCAAAATAATGTAATTGGAAATTTATTGTTGCCAGCTCCTGAATATTTTGGTAGTTCCGTTGCTTTTAATTAACAATGAATGTAAACGTTCTTTGATATGTTGCAGTAATATGTGCCTACAGTCATATTTCGAAGCAGAACAAAAATTATGGTCTTTATTATTAATGGTCATTATTATTTATCAACATTTTCATTATTATTTTGCTCAAACTGTACTGCATTTGTAGTTTGTATGACTAATTTATAAAATTATCTTAGGAACGTATTTTTGGGTAACTCTGGTCTTTTCATTTTGGATATCATCCGAGGATGTACAATTGAGTGAATAAAACTGTATTTCTTCGAGCAGTTTCGTTCTCTTGCTATGTTGGCCAGGTGTAATATTTGTGGGTTTAGTGCTACGTCTGTCCGTTGATCTCCATCTAGAGCAAGATATAGGGCAAAGATGGATTTGTTAATATGCTAGACTGGTGTAGATAAGTGTGATTGTCGAAGTGATAGTGTGGTCGACACGTGACACACACTGAAGAGAAATGCTGTAAAAATACGTCTGACGATGGATGACAGACCGTCATGAGAGATGCTGTGACAATATAATGGCTGACTCAGCTGCCCCTACCTATCGGTTTTATGCAACCTGCGACGCCTTCTAAAACCACACGTGAGATTTTCATATTCTCTCGCTTACCACGTGCACTGCAGAAGCAATGAGCAGTACCTTTTTGTGGGCAATTTAATGTAATCAGATGTTATAATGGGATACTTTTTTGCTGGGGGCCACGATTTCCAAGTTATTTAAGAAAAACACATTTGAAGGTCACTTTTGTATGTTTCTCTTGAGTAATTCGAAAAGTACAGCCTCTAGCGAAAACTTATCTCAGTACGAAATTCAATCACACTAAATTTCCTGCAAAAGGAACCTGATCAGTTTTTTTTTTGTAGTTTTAGTTTGTACGTAGTACGTGAGAGGATACAAGATTCCGTGACTTACCAAACGGGAAAGCGCTGGTAGACAGACACAATAAAAAAAACACACACACAAAATTTCAAGCTTTCGCAACCCACGGTTGCTTCATCAGGAAAGAGGGAAGGAGAGGGAAAGACGAAAGGCTATGGGTTTTAAGGGAGAGGGCGAGGAGTCATTCCAGTCCCAGGAGCGGAAAGACTTACCTTAGGGGGAAAAAAGGACGGGTATACACTCGCACACACACACACACACACACACACACACACACACACACACACGCATATCCATCCACACATATACAGACACAAGCAGACATATTTAAAGGCCAAATATGTCTGCTTGTGTCTGTATATGTGTGGATGGATATGTGTGTGTGTGTGTGTTTGTGTGTGTATGCGAGAGTGTATACCTGTCCTTTTTTCGCCCTAAGGTAAGTCTTTCCGCTCCTGGGACTGGAATGACTCCTCGCCCTCTCCCTTAAAACCCATAGCCTTTCGTCTTTCCCTCTCCTTCCCTCTTTCCTGATGAAGCAACCGTGGGTTGCGAAAGCTAGAAATTTTGTGTGTGTGTTTTTTTATTGTGTCTATCTGCCAGCGCTTTCCCGTTTGGTAAGTCAGGGAATCTTTGTTTTTAATATATTTTTCCCATGTGGAATGTTTCATATATTGGTAATACCAGTTCCCATCAGATCACTGCAGTTACGCGCCGTCGGGCTGGCTTGGGTGGGTGACCATCCCATCGGCCGAGCGCTTTTGGCAAGCGGGGTGCACTCAGCCCTTGTGAGGCCAACTGAGGAGTAGCTTGATTTAGAAGTAACGTCTCCGGTCTCGTAAACTGACATACGGCCGGGAGAGCGGTGTGCTAACCACGTGCCCCTCCATATCCGCATCCAGTGACGCCTGTGAGCTAAGGATGACACGACGGTCGCACAGTACCGTTGAGCCTTCATGACCTGTTCGGGCGGAATATATATATATATATATATATATATATATATATATATATATATATATATATATTAAAACAATCTCAGTTGCAGTTCGACACAATTGATAACTCGTTTGATCATATTTAATGATCATGTTAAGATCTAGTTAATCGGAAGTTGTGAAAAATCAAATTTCTTTAAAAACTGCATGTTCATAAGTTGTAAAATGAAAGGAACAGTAGTATAGTACACTGTTGACCATAATCAATCTTTTTTTTTCTGTTGTCTTCAGCCCGTATGTATACGTGGTCGGAATGGTTGTTACCGGGTTTGACCTTGTTAGTGTTGGAGGATGACCGGATGCCGTTCCTGCTGCCACCCTTCAACGCCTGGGACGGAGTTAGCGAACCTCGAACAGTCTGCGTATAGTGGCATGCATTTGAAAATGGCGAACGTTGCCTAAATGTTTGCGAATCGTGCAACAGGCCGTACGTGTGTATCACCGCGGTATTCATCTGGATGTAGGTGGCCGTCTAAAGACCACAACCAGACTGGCTGGTACATCTGCACTCGTCGTTAAGAGGGTAAGATAGAGTATAAATTTTTTAGCCTAATATCCCTTAGAGAGTCTATTTTTAAGATTCTTTCATATAAAGTGTGTATAAATGTTGAAAATATTTTGAAACCGCAATTTACTGCATGGTGGTATGACGCATCGAAGCACTAGAATGCAGCCGGTGTAATTCTGGAATAGTTATGGGCGGAATAGTAGCCCTTTTAGTTTCGGATAGTATCAGAGAGGGTGTTAGTATCAAGTAAAATGCTATTCTCAACAAGCTGTCTCGTCTTAACAAGATTCGATTATGGTTAACAGTCTGAAATCATGTGCTTGTCTAGCGTCTGCTTAACTTGTCATTTCGATTGTTTTTTGTATGAAGTAAAATACGAGTCCTAGAAAATGACAAATAAACTTCTTTATACTGATAGAAAAGGTTCGATTGGTAAGCGGAAGTGACTTAATCGATATAATTTCGTCAAAATGAGAGTGTTTCGGCATCGGCGAAAAATTTTCACTGCAAGGTGCTCGCATTGCCATTAAAGGTTTGTTCAATTTCAGTGTTAGAAAACACAGATTGAAATTTTAAACTTTTTTTTTTCAAGACAACGTTTTTTTCGAATTGTCAGTAGCTATAAGACTTGAAATATACAAGCAGTTCCTTGTGAGTCGGCGTCTCTTCTATTGTAGTGCGGAGTATTTTTGCGAGTAATTTAATTTAGAATTTGGTGCACGTATTTATAACGAGCTTTTGTCGAAAAACGGACTTTTATCTCATAGTGCCGCCACTCTGTTGAAAGCCATTTTTAAAGTATCCATCCATTATACAATATCATCAGTTTGAAAGCAGTTTTCGAAATTTTGTTCTAAACTGAAAATTGTGACCTTCAGAGTTCCCACCAACCCTCACTCCGCGAAGGCCTTCCGTCGATTAGTGTCCTCTAGGTGCAATTCTTTTGCTCAAAATTTTAAGGCTGTGCAATAAAAGTATAAAGCTGATTTTATTTTATTGAAAAAAAATCATGAATATTGCTTCCAAAATCGACCTTCACTCAGGTCTATCCCTTTAATGCGCTGGTGCGCTAGCTCTAATTCGGCAGCGGCGTGCTAATACGCGCTACTGTCGGAGAGGGTTGTGATTATATTCAGTGGTATCTGGAAAAATAACGGATACCACGATGTGGTCACAAGTACACTATAGTGCTGTTCCTTTCATTTTACAGCTTATGACTGTCGCTTTTTAAAGAAATTTGACTTTTCACCACTCGTAATAAATCAGATCTGAAGATGACCAGCAAATGTGGTTGTAGCTAATTATCAAGTGAGAGAGATACAGTAAATATTAGGGGCTGGGAGACGAGTTGTGAGGACGGCAAGGTGGCGCCGCTGAAACGTGTAACAAAAGCAGACGGCGGGGGCGCCTCGCACTGAGGGGAGCGCCGAGACAAAAGCCGAGCGCCGGGCCACTCCAGCGGCCGCGTGTTGTAGCCGTCGCCGCAGCGCGCGGCGCGCGCCTAATTGTAGCGGCAGAGCCAGCGGCCTCGGCGGGCCTTTTAAAACAGGTCCGCCCCGCCCTGCCAGCAAGTGTTTGGCAGGCTGTCGCGCCCTAGCGGTCTGCGGCAGACCGCAGCTATGCAGACGGCCGGCTGGCGCCCCACCGATAACGGGCCGGCCAGACCCCTGCCTAGCCCCGTGTGTGTCCCACGTCTGCCTGCCTGGACGAGGCAAGCCTCTCGCCCGCTACCCTGCGCCGCTGGCTGTGGGCGTTCCAAGAGGGGCATCATTCAAAACTTGCCAGTTTTGATGTAATTGATTCGCAGAATTTAAAAGCTGATCATGCCCAAGAACTACATTTGAAAAGGTTTTCCGATACCCCCTACCAGCCGCAATTTTTTTTACTACTAAACTATTTATTTACCGACATGTGAGACCTCATCATCAGGCTATACTGACATTACAAAAACCTTTAACGTAACAATGGAAAATTGTACTGAAATGCAGGGAATCTGCAACAAATTGACGCATGGTGCAGGGAATGGCAATTGAACCTCAAAGTAGACAAGTGTAATGTGCTGCAAATACATAGAAAGAAAGAACCTTTATCATTTAGCTACAATATAGCAGGTCAGCAACTGGAAGCAGTTAATTCCATAAATTATCTGGGAACAGGCATTAGGAGTGATTTAAAATGGAATTACCATATAAAATTAATCGTCGTTAAAGAAGATGCCAGACTGAATGGTTCAAATGGCTCTGAGCACTATGGGCCTTAACATCTGAGGTCATAGTCTCCTAGGCCGGCCGGTGTGGCCGTACGGTTCTAGGCGCTTCAGTCCGGAACCGCGTGACCGCTACGGTCGCAGGTTCGAATCCTGCCTCAGGCATGGATGTGTGTGATTAGGTTCGTTAGGTTTAAGTAGTTCTAAGTTCTAGGGGACTGATGACCACAGATGTTAAGTCCCATAGTGCTCAGAGCCATTTGAACCATCAGTCTCCTAGAACTTAGAACTACTTAACCCTGACTAACCTAAGGACATTACACACATCCATGCCCGAGGCAGGATTCGAACCTGCGACCGTAGCGGTCGCGCGGTTCCAGACTGAAGCGCCTAGAACCGCTCGGCCACTACGGCCGGATGCCAGACTGAGATTCATAGGAAGAATCCTAAGGAAATGCAGTCCGGAAACAAAGGAAGTAGGTTACAGTACACTTGTTCGCCCACTGCTTGAATACTGCTCATCGGTGTGGTATCCGTATCAGATAGGGTTGATATAAGAGATAGAGAAGATCCAACGGAGAGCAGCGCGCTTCGTTACAGCATCATTTAGTAATCGCGAAAACGTTACGGAGATGATAGATAAACTCCAGTGGAAGACCCTGCAAGAGAGACGCTCAGTAGCTCGGTACAGGCTTTTCTTGAAGTGTCCAGAACATACCTTCACCGAGGAGTCAAGAGAACATGAGAATAAAATCGATTAGAGCCCACACAGATGCATACCGACAATCTTTCTTTCCACGAACAACACGAGACTGGAATAGAAGGGAGAGCCGATAGAGGTATTCAAGGTAACCTTCGCCACACACTGTCAGGTGGCTTGCGGAGTATGGATGTAGATGTAGCGTATACATATATTAGTTTCCTTACATGACTGCTGTGATAATCCTGTGGAGAAGGATACCCTAGATCTGACCAAACAGTCAGTCACCTTGCTCTTGTGGCGTGGCATTCTTCTTGTGATGTACTGAGGTATCGCTATTCCTAAGCTTTCTTGGATTTCTTCACCATTATTCACAATCTTCACAAGATTGACTTTATGACACGATAACACAAAACATATCAGCTATGCAGGAAACAAGATGGCGGTCAAAACAAGGCTAGTTTCGATTTGACTATCGATATGTCGATCCTGGTGTTGTCAGTAACAATATCTTCCGCATGACATGCTGTCGTATTACTTATGTTGGCTGGCATAATATAATACAAAATGAACTTCAGTGACAGTTTTATAATACAAATGACAGTGTACAAACATTTTTTTTAGAATTATGTAGATATTTCTAGTGTCTCTACTAATATATAACCTTAATGTCATGCACATACTGTCATTAGTGTACTGTACCGAAATTCGTAAAGAGGCACACCTCAAGAAGAATGTCACGCCACAAGAACAGAGTGAGTGACTGTTTCACAAACATTTTCATGTGAGCAACGGACCAATATACAAATACAAAGTGATATCGTCTCATAGTAGGTTAGCCTTCTCTCTCTCTCTCCACAGAATGATCACAACAGTCATATAGTGAAACTGTAATATCTGTATACGCTTATGTTAAAGACTTTTTTCAATGCCAATGTAGCTTGATGGTGAGGTATAATCTCGAAACATGTCACTAAATAAATAATTTAGCAGTCAACAAATTTTGTGACTGCTAGCGGTATCCTAAAAACTCATATTTTTTAAGCAGTGTGGCTTCAAATTGTAACAACGTTTGACGCTAAATACATAAAACTTTATCTCGAAAAGCTACCTAGTGTTTTTAACATTAACGTTGCTGGTCTCGCAGGTAGCAGCCGCTACCTTTGAACTGGCTAAAATATTTAGTTTTTAAATTAATACGTAGCTATATATTCAAAACGTTTTTAGGTTTATTACACTTTCTACTTCAAATCCACTCATATATGTATTCCTAGTATTAAATCTTGAATCATGAAGCTTCAGGTTAACACTAATCATTACAGAAAAAAATTGTAAACGAATCCAGTATTGGAGTATGTAAGCAAGCACGTGATCTTACTGCTGAAATTCCTTTTACAGCCAATGTAATCTAAAGAAACGCATCATACAGGATCAGAGCAAAATATTACATTAATAGTGGAGTACAGTGTGATGCAAACTGAAACATGGAGAGATACAACAACATTATGTTCACTGGGCTGTTACGAGGGTGGTTTGATAGATCTGGTAAATTTCCATGAAAGAATGGAATACCTTTGTTGCGCCTTCGTGGTTGGTAAATTTGATTATTCCAAGGTTCTTATAAAGAATTTCAACAATTTACAGCGTCTGAATTAGTCAGAGTGTCGACTGCGATTGAAAACGGACAAAATCGAGTTTCGTGCTGTTATTAAACATCTTCAATTGAAGGGTTGGACTGCCACACAAATTAAAACAGAATAGGATGAAGTTCACGCGGACTGATTAAGATTGAAGACCATTCACTTTTGGATAAATGAACTAAAGCATGGTCGGACAAGTACCGAAGACGAAGTGCGCTCCGGTCGTCCAACTGAGATCGCCACAAAGAAAACCACTGGCAAAATCAGCGATATGTTAATGCATGACCGCCGAATAAAAATTCGTGAGGTTGATGAGGCTGTGGCTATCTCTGCTGAGCGAGTGCATAATATCCTGCACAGAAGATTGGCTATGAAGAAGCTATGTGCGATGTTGATAGCGTGTTTGCTCACAATAGATCAGGATCGCATCCGGCACAGCATTTCAGAACAATATCTGGCGATGTTTAATCGCTGTACGCAAGACTTTTTGCGCAGATTTGTGACTGCTGATGAAACCTGGATCTATCATCACACACCAGAGACAAAAAAAAAATGGTTCAAATGGCTCTGAGCACTATGGGACTTAACATCTATGGTCATCAGTCCCCTAGAACTTGGAACTACTTAAACCTAACTAACCTAAGGACAGCACACAACACCCAGCCATCACGAGGCAGAGAAAATCCCTGACCCCGCCGGGAATCGAACCCGGGAACCCGGGCAGAGACAAATAGTAGTGAAAACAATGTACAAAGTCTGGTGAAAGTGCACTGAAGGAGTCAACGACCATTTTGTCAGCTGGTAATGTGATGGCCCCAGGTTTTTGGGATTCCCAAGGAATAATCCTTATGGGTTGTTTGGAAAAGGGCAGAATCACAATTGGACTCTGATATGCTTCGTTGTTGGATCGTTTGAAACTCGCGTGAGATGAAAAAAGACCAAAGTTGGCATACAGAGAAGTGCTCGTTCATCAGGACAATGCACCATACAACACATAAGCAATAACAATAGCGAAATTGTATGAACGGGGCTTTGAATTGGTTCCTCGTCCACCCTATTAACCAGACGTAGCCCCAAAAGACTTCTTCCGGTCCCTTAACTTAAAACTTTAGCTCACTGGGAAGAAATTTTCATCCAATGGCGAAGTGATGATTGGAGTTAACTAGTATTTTGCAGAATTTCACAGAACCTGTTTTTCCGATGTGATAGTAAAACTGGACGATCACTAGGCCAAGTATATATCCCTCAATTGAGACTACGTCGAGAAGTAAGGTGAGTTGTTGACGAAACAAAAACTTTTTTTTGCTTTTTTACGAGACGTTTCAAATCACTGTCGTATTCTCACATTCATTTCCTAATTCATCTGAAGAAGAATCCTTCATAAATGTGCAGCAACAAATCTTCAAAAAAGTATAAAATTACTACAATTTTCAGACGACGTGTAATCTGAATCATCATCAAATATTTAGTGTTCATCGTCCAGAGACTCGTCAAGGACCTCGTAAGTCATTTTCTCCAAAAGTTTCTCTTCACTGCATATTTTGAACATAACATCAACAAAAAAAAAACATGTAAAACCTACGAAACCGAGAGGAGACAATAACAAAGCTTTCAAAAGCGTTGAAATGTTCAAGTGAAACCGCTACTGTCATCTACGAAGCCTACAGACCTCACAAAGAATTCTGGAAGGCTTGGAAGTACTTTCGAAACCGCGAAAAATCATCGTAAGTGGCGTCACGTAATATTACGTCCACCGCAAATTTTCATTTCCTGCAAGCACCCTACTATTACGTCAGCCACACGTTACATGTTAAGGCAGATTACTTTGCTACATAAACGCTAAGCATATTTCAGTAGTGTATGCAAAGCTTAGCTTCTTATGTTAGTAATATGAATTTAGATATGAATGTCATATTTTTGGTTCAACGAAATTACATCCTCATACGATTAAATGTAGGGCATCGAACGAGTTGTGAAATAAAGCAAAAAATATACATAAAAATAAAAAGTAATTTACTTATATTCCCGTATTGTTACATTGAAACCGAAACTTAAAAGCCTGAAATAAGAAACAAAAGTAAGAACGGCTGAGAAAATCTCACTGGGTAGCAACAAAAAAAAAATGCCATATTAATACTCCTCGAAGTGGATAAAACCGGGAATGATCTTTTAAGAAAGGCTTATTCAATTACGATGTCATCCACAACACTTTGCCACCAGAACTTCACAGCTGTTCACGTTAATTGATTTATTGCATTACATTCATGATTTCTGTTTTTAAGTGTATACTGTCAAAATCTAAGTTCAATAAAACGTGTTTGGAAAGCTACATATATGTGGGTTGGTTAAATATAGTGTGGTCCAGGACCAGTAAACGATTAGATGAATGTTGGAATCCTCCTTAAACCATCCTCAAATTCGCTAGTAGAATCAATTTTTAGCAGCCACGACTGCACCAATATAATCATCGTCTCTCGGGTTTGTCTCATTATTGTGCTGCATGCCGACTGGAACGCAGAATTCGTAGCTTTCTGACTGCATTTGGTGCTGTATTGTACCCATAGACTTTGAGAAGTTCCCAATACTGGAAATCATACACTTTTCCTCGAAATTTCACACTTTTTCCCCTCCTTCTGGCGTAGAAGGTGGTGTTTTCTTTTTCCGGTCGACGTGTTTTGAATTAAATATACATATACACACCTGCAATATAGCTTGGCTGTGTTCTTCCGAGTGTACTTATGGTACTAATACATTAGCTCTGTCGCCTAGAACTGGATGCAAAATCTGCAAGACACCACGGGTACACCTTCTCCTCAGACAGATGGTAAGGTACTTTTGTGATTCCATTATGCATAAGGGGGAGGGGGTGTCCTTATGGGAACTGTGGTCTGATGACTGCCACGTATACATGGCTGCATGTTTGTGTGTTGGGAGTCGGCGCCCAAATCCGCGAGCCAGTGTGTCATTCCGGCTCCCTTCTCCCCGCAAAGATCTTAATGAGAAAGCGACAGAGCAGGGATTCAAATCACTATTTCGCCACGGTTCTAAAAAGGTTCACATCAATCTTGACTGCAGATCAGCGGCGAAATCGGAACCTTACCAAGATATCAGCACAATTTCCCGTGGACAGAGTGACAATTAAGAAAACCCAAGAGACCTAGTGATCTCTAATGTTGCAGTAACTCTCGTCGTGTTCGGCAATGTTAAACCCACGATTTAGTCGAGTCACAGACAGCGATTGCCAGAAATTCGATAGAATTTTGTAATCAATAAAAGCTACTGTCCAGAGACCAGCAGGGGCTCGTGCTACCCTCCCTTCCACGCACACCCCCCTTGTGAACGCCTATGATGCTGACCCGAACCGTCGTGCATACCAAAGTTCTGTCCACTCTTCGTGGTCTAGTCCTTAGCGTTGCAACGTCTAGATCCTGGGGGCCCGTATTCGATACCTGGCCGGGTCGGGGATTTTCTCCGCTAGGGGACTGGGAGTCTGTGTTATCCTCATTATTACTCATCATCATCAGCACCGTCGCGCGAGTCGCCAAAGTGGCTTCGAACAGAAAGAATTGCACTAAGTGATGAAACTATCCCACACCCTGGCCATTAATGCTGTAAGATCATCTCATCAATAAAATAACAAATATGCTGACTTTTGTGGACTTTTAAGCGCCCAGAATAGCGACAATGGATGCAACCTCGAAAGATACGTGCAACAATATAGTTCTGCAACGATGTGCAAGTAAGTAGGCGGGCGCTTGATGCCTTCCGCACACAGAGGGATAGAGGGATGGAGCACACCTTGCGGTGTCGCCATGCTCTCTGTCTTTGCCTCATGCCACAAGCCCCAGCTGATTTCCGTTCTTGTGACTGGCAACGCTGCGCTAAGCGCCACAATTGCCAACTGTTTCTGATTCTGACTAGCGCTAGATATATTTAAACGCCCAGAAAACTATCGCTGTCGCTTGTTGACGTACTACCTGTCGTGTTTGCTTTGTACAGTGGATAAGTGCCTTCACCATATCTAAACTAGGATGAATGTCAATGCTACTACGCCCATCCGTTAGTGCCTGCTGCAAAAAAAAAAAAAAAAAAAAAAAAAAAGGCTCTGAGCACTACGGGACTTAACATCTATGATCATCAGTCCACTAGAACTTAGAACTACTTAAACCTAACTAACCTAAGGACGTCACACAACACCCAGTCATCACGAGGCAGAGAAAATCCCTGACCCCGCTGGGAATCGAACACGGGAACCCGGGCGCGGGAAGCGAGAACGCTGCCACACGACCACGAGCTGCGGACAGTGCCTACTGCAGTCAAACATTATTGGCTGAGTGTCTCGTGGTGCTCTGCTCCTTAGGCCCGTATTATAATACACTGTTAGAGTTGTTACACAAATGTTTTACAAAAGCTCTAACATTGTAGAAGACTAGTTGATTACCTGAGATTTTCCAGGTAAGTGTTTATTCCAATCTTCTGTTAGTCCATCTCCTCCTTCCCCCTCTCTCTGTCCATCTCCACCACCCCTCTCTCTGTCCATCTCCTCATTCCCCTCTGTCAAAATTCTTCTCACCCCCCCCCCCCCCCCCACCTCTCACAGTCAATGTGCTCCTGCTCAATGTCCTTTTGTGCCTCCCCCTCTGTCTATCTTCTGCTCAATACTCCCCTCAGTCCAACCGCTATTTCCCTTTCTGTCCTTTTACTTCTCCCCCACTCTAATTCCATTACCACCTCCCCTCTTTAAGTCTCCACCTCCATCTCTCTCAGTCCATCTCCCTCCCCATCTGTGTACATCCTCTCCGACGTCTCTCCTTGTTCACCGCCTCCCCTTTCCTCTCTCTGCCCACTTCCTCCTCTACTCTCTCCATCCATCTTCTCCTTTTACCTTTCTGTGTCCATTTACTCCTAACCCTGTGTCTGTTCATCTCCTTCTCCCCCACATTGTCTTTTCCTCCCCTTTCCCTTCATTTCCAGTTACAGAGGAGTGCCGCGCGGGGTATCCGTTCGGTCTATGGCGTCTTGTCACGGTTCGCGCGGCTTCCCCCGTTGGAAGTTCGAGTCCTCCCTCGGGAATGGGTGTGTGTGTGTGTGTGTGTGTTAGCATCATTCAAGTGCCTGTGTGATGTTTTGTGACCCATTTTATTTATTATTTTTAGTCACACATTACACAAAATAATCGGCAGTATTTTTTTTCAAATCCTTGTTATTTCCAAGTTTTATTCAGAAAGAATTAATGTCAATCCTTATCTAATGTCATTAATAAGTATATAGATCAAGAGGAAGCAGAGAAAATTCCATTTATGCTGTGATTTGATATTTATTTTATTTTTTCTAACATGACCAAAAGAATTTCTAAGACTTTCAGGGCAATTTGTCATCATCTCGTAGAAGCGGGTGTACTACCGGTGGTCCGCATCTTCCCATCACGATATTTCGACGTCGTAGCTCGGCGTCTTCCACAGGTGTTCCCTGAGACTGGTTGACGAGCTGACCTTGTCCCATACGAGAGGCGGTGTGTGGCGCTCCCATGCCGTCCGCGCCCACTGTGGCCATTTCTGGTGGTCAGCTCGTCAACCAGTCTCAGGGAACAGCTGATGAAGACGCCCAGTTACGAAATCGAAATATCGTGATGGGAAGACGCGGACCACCACCTGATTCTACGAGATGACATGACCAAAAGAATTTTCCCTCAAACCACTAATTAAGTTTTTCTTTATTAACGCAATTGCTTTCAAGCAATTAGACCGTTTGAAAA
Source organism: Schistocerca nitens (assembly GCF_023898315.1). NCBI lineage: Eukaryota > Metazoa > Arthropoda > Insecta > Orthoptera > Acrididae > Schistocerca > Schistocerca nitens. The sequence continues at coordinate 286,559,760 of NC_064619.1, forward strand.
AGTAGAGCTGTTCTCGGCCGGCCGGGTTGGCCGAGCGGTTCTAGGCGCTACAGTCTGGAACCGCGAAAACCGATACGGTCGCAGGTTCGAATTTTGCCTCGGGCATGGATGTGTGTGATGTCCTTCGGTTACTTAGGTTTAAGTAGTTCTAAGTTCTAGAGGACTGATGACCTCAGAAGTTAAGTCCCATAGTGCTCAGAGCCATTTGAACCTGTTCTGGTCTATTTCAGACTCCATCTGATATTTTCCACACTCCATTTGGCTGCGAAAATTCAGACGAAAATTTTCCATTAAATCACTCTTCTGCTTCAATCACTATCGCAAATTAAGTTTTTCTTAATCACCCTGATTTCTTTCGAGCAATTACATCTTTTCTTACAAAACTAGACTTCACGTTGGTCACTTCAGTGCCCCATTTGCCCATTTCCCACTCTTCGTTTGGCTATGAAAATTCGGAGAAAAACCAGCTGCGTAATTTCTAGGGAGTTTTGTTTTCATTCCTCTCAAACATTCCACCTCAAAAGGTGTCTACTTCACTTAAAAATACGCCTCGTATTGCACGCAATAGAATATTATTAACGATAGTGACTTACAGAAACAACGTGCAAGGTGGGAGTTTAATTAAGCAAGAGAACTGCGTACGTTACACAGAGATACAAAACTCGGTCCGTCGGATGCGAGGATAGAAGGTGGCGCGCTGTTCTCTTGGTCGTCCGGTGCCCATTGAGGCGGTCGCCGAGCTGGCAGTCGCCGCGTTCTTTCAGCCGCCGAGGACGCAGTGAGCGCTGAAGGAAATGCGAGAGCCCATTCCAGGATGCTGAAAGCGCGTCCCGCCGCGCCGCACGGACTAATGAATAGAGACAGGCATCCGAACCCGGGCGGCCGCGGTTCCGCGGGGGCGCCCCGGCGCTGAAAGAAGTGCAAACAAGATTACCGCCGCGCGGGACTGCACTATCTCTCTCTCTCTTCTCTCTCTCTCTCCCTCTCCCTCCTTCCCTCCCTCCCTCCCTCTTTGCCACTCTCTCCGGAGGGAATCTCCGCTGCGATGTCAGACCGCGCCTTGAAGCTGAGCTCTAGCTCTAACTGGAACTTTTCCTTAAAATCCAGTTCAACGGACCAGCTACCACTTCAGAATTCCTTTTCTTTCAGCTACTCACTGAGTGGAAATTCCGTCTGCTGCTGGCCTGAGAGAACTCCTCACTGCTCCGAAGTCAATTATTAATAGCCCTGCGCTATCTAAATAAAAAGTGACACATAAAGAAAGTAATTTTTAAATTGAGTTCGTCTTTTAGTTTGTTAAGTTGCTGGACCCGAAATTCAAGCGACTGTCATCTGCTGATATTGCGATTACCGATCGTCACTGTCACTTGGAATTTGTGCACATTGTTATCAGCTAAAATGGAACGATACACGAAGGATCAACGCATCCACATTTTGAAAGTGCATTTCAAGCACGATGAATGCTGTGCAGAGACCATCCGAAGACTTCGTGTAATTTTTGGTAGGCAAAATGCGCCTAATGTGTCAGTGCAGAGACTGGTAACGAAATCTGAAGAAACGGTATCGACAGAGAATATCAAATCAGCTGGACGTCCTCGTCGATCGCTAGAGTGTCGCCTTCATCAGTGAGAGCGTCACTAAGAGTCCAGTGAAGTCGATTCCCCACCGTCCTCAACGGTCAGCCGTTCCTAGAAGCAGTTCGCATCGAATTTTAACAAAAGATCTGCAGTTCCATCCTTTTACGATCCAACTAACAGATTGAAGAGCTGAGGCCGATGGATCATTTGAAGCATCGAACATTTGCCGATTGCATATTCACAAAACAAGAACTGACAGTGATTTTGGTAAGAAAATAATCTTCAGTAGCGGGGAACACTTCCAGCTTAATGGTTATGGGTGTGAATTCCTAAGGAACCGAACTGCTGAGGTCATCGGTCCCTTGACTTGCACACTTCTTAAACTAACTTATGCTAAGAACAACACAAACACCCAAGCCCGAGGGAGGACTCGAACCTCCGGCGGGAGAGCTTAATGGTTGTGCAAATAAACAAAACTGCCGTATTTGGGGCGCAGAAAATCTTGAGAAGTGTCCTTATCCAGAACGAGTCACTGTTTGGTGCGGGTTGTGGCCTGGAGGACTAACTGGGCCACGTTTCTGAAGACGAGACTGGAAAAGCAGTGACAGTGAGTGCTGATCGTTATCGCCACTTGACAACATAGCTTTTATGACCGCAGTTGCAAGAATAGGCTGTGGAACACGTTTGTTTCTAACGGTATGGGGCAAACTGCTACACTGCCGTTGAAATAATAAGGTTGCAGAGAGAAAGACTCTCTGCTCGACTCATCTCTCGTAATGGTGATCAGAACTGGCCACCGAGATCGCGTGACTTTTTTGTGGGGGTATGTTAAATCTTGTGTTTTTGCGAACAATTCACGAATCACCTCTCGACTCAAGGTAGAAATCGCACGTATCATGGCTCTAATTCAAGCAGAACTTTGCACTGGAGTCGTTGAAAATTTTGTCCACAGAGTGGATGTGTGCAGACGAGGCCGTGGAGGACATTTGATCAATATTTTGTTTCGTTTTGATCGTAGTCTTTGTGTTTCATATTGACATTATAATACAAGCAGTTTTCAAATAAATTACGGGTTTCATTATTGAATCAAAAACTGCGTTCTTTATGGTACACCTTGTACGGCGTAGGAAGATTCGGAGGTCCGAATCTAGAACTGTAACATATACTCCGCTAACAGTTCACAAGGCTTCTAATTGGTTGCTAGCGACTTACACCGATAATCTCCACAACAAGAGAATACATCAAAACAACAGGGGAAAAATCACACGAGAACACCACACACAAATTTCCACGGAAACAAATGTAATTTATTGGCTTCCTCCGCAAGTCTGTCTCGTTCATTGAACACCACCGTCTTACCTTCTTGGCTCCACAACCTAATTTGAGGTCTCTGCCCACTATACAAGCAACACTCCCCTAGGAAACTAGAATGACTCAGCCAGAAATTCACGTCCAACCAAATTCCATTGATTTTCAGTACTGCAAAACATAACACGGATAATCACGAAGCTCCTCCCGCTCTACGCAAATAGTCCCCCTACCCCCTCCCTCTCGACTTCTTCACGGCTGTCGGCCGATCCCTCGATTTCATTAGCTACAAACCACTCCACGAAACTGTTATAAAATCTAGCCCTTTCAGTCAGTCATAATCAGGAGGAGAATGTAGGCATCTTCACTGGCCAATTCTTGCTCCCACTTTCCCACCTACAGCACTTCTGAAATAGATGAGAGCGCATGATGTTACTCTGAAATTAAGAGGATGGAGCAGGAGAAGAATTCATGGCTCGCGCCGCATCAAACCAATCAGAAGGCGGATAACAAAAAGAAAGGTATTGCTTCCTGCGAGTATTTTTAAAAGTTTCCCTGCGATGTTTGTTGGCTAACACTGTTAGGGAGGTTATCTGTTGTAGTGTATTTTTACCTGTGAAGCAGACTATTCTGCATCCTAAAATTAATAAAAAGAATGCAGTAAGTATTTCTTTCAACATATTCTAGAGGCTCTAAATCGTGCAATGTACAGCTGGAACGATATCGATAGATACGTTTGCATTTCCAGATCCATTCACGTTTTCCTCTTCGAACTTCCCTATCGTTCTGTTGTCAGTACGTGAGTGGAGCTTCACAGGCTGCTCTGCCAATAGATTGGAGAACTCGCAGTTAATTACGACCAGCGAAGGAAACGTCCCTTTGCTCTAGTTCCCTTCAGTACCGCCAGATATGGGTTTAGGAGACTAATTATATGAGGACTTGGATATTGATCTGACCTTTGACGCCTCTGAACGCCACAGCTTCCTTCTGGCGACCTCTCTCTGTTCTGACCTTCCACATGAAGGAGCAACTTCGGTTCCTGTTAACTGTTAAGTGATAACCCAGATGCTTGAAAAAAAGTGCTTCTACAATGCAGAGCTCTGACTGAATGTGGATTCGCGACAGCGTGTCAGTCATGAAACGTAGTAGCCGTTTTCCCACTTCTGTTAAGCAGGCGAATTCCAACATTATAGCAATATACTGGACTCGCATTCGATGGGAGCGGGATCGAAATTCCCCTGCGACATCCATGTTACCTAAATCATATCAGACGAATTTCGAGACAGTTTCCTTGAAAAAAACACAGCCTATTTCTTACCTCCATCCTTATCCACTTGTATTCCGTCACTAATGATCTACCTACCTACCTTCCTTCCTTTCTTACTTGTTGTTACAGCACCTCAATTCGTAACACCAAATTCATGTATCGTACTTAATTACAGTGCTCATAAGTGCGGTACTTTGTAATAGGTTTACAAAGAAAATTGAGACGAGTGTTAGCTAAACCATTATATTATAAACTGGTATTTGATCTACAATGCATTCCGTATTTAGATTGGGTACGGTGGCTACTTTTGGATGTAGAAGAAAGTACGGCATTTAGGTCGTGTGGTCATGCACGGAAATAATCTTTAGTTTCGTATCACTGATACTCTGAGTCTGAATATCCGCCTAGAATAATTTCAAACCACTCTTCCACCTAGAAGAGCGAACACTTAAGAATATTGATGTTTTCGTTGCTTAGATTTCCATAAATAAAAACTTTCGAAGTTACGATATTAACTTAGCAGATATTTTCTGTGTGTTTAAAATATTTCATTTACACTACACTACTGGCCATTAAAATTGCTACACCACGAAGATGACATGCTACAGACGCGAAATTTAACCGACAGAAAGAAGATGCTGTGATATGCAAATGCCGGCCGAAGTGGCCGTGCGGTTAAAGGCGCTGCAGTCTGGAACCGCAAGACGGCTACGGTCGCAGGTTCGAATCCTGCCTCGGGCATGGATGTTTGTGATGTCCTTAGGTTAGTTAGGTTTAATTAGTTCTAAGTTCTAGGGGACTAATGACCTCAGCAGTTGAGTCCCATAGTGCTCAGAGCCATTTGAACCATTGATATGCAAATGATTAGCTTTTCAGAGCATTCACACAAGGTTGGCGCCGGTGGCGACACCTACAACGTGCTGACATGAGGAAAGTTTCCAACCGATTTCCCATACACAAACAGCAGTTGACCGACGTTGCTTGCTGAAACGTTGCTGTGATGCCTCGTGTAAGGAGGAGAAATGCGTACCATCACGTTTCCGACTTTGATAAAGATCGGATTGTAGCCTATCGCGATTGCGGTTTATCGTATCGCGATATTACTGCTCACGTTGGTCGAGATCCAATGACTGTTAGCAGAATATGGAATCGGTGGGTTCAGGAGGGTAATACGGCACGCCGTGCAGGATCCCAAAGGCCTAGTATCACTACCAGTCGAGATGACAGGCATCTTATTCGCATGGCTTTAACGGATCGTGCAGCCACGTCTCGATCCCTCAGTCAACAGATGGGGACGTTTCCAAGACAACAACCATCTGCACGAACAGCTCGACGACGTTTGCAGCAGGATGGACTATCAGCTCGGAGACCATGGTTGTGGTTACCCTTGACGCTGCATCACAGACAGGAGCGCCTGCGATGGTGTACTCAAAGACGAACGTGGTTGCACGAATGGCAAAACGTCATTTTTTCGGATGAATCCAGGTTCTGTTTACAGCATCATGATGGTCGCATCCGTGTTTGGCGACATCGCGGTGAACGCACATTGGAAGCCTGTATTCGTCATCGCCATACTGGCGTATCACCCGGCGTGATGGTATGGGGTGCCATTGGTTACACGTCTCGGTCACCTCTTGTTCGCATTGACGGCACTTTGAACAGTGGACGTTACATTTCAGATGTGTTACGACCCGTGGCTCTATCCTTCATTCCATCCCAGCGAAATCCTACATTTCAGCAGTATAATGCACGACCGCATGTTGCAGGTCCTGTACGGTCCTTTCTGGATACAGAAAATGTTCGACTGCTGCCTGGCCAGCACATTCTCCAGATCTCTCTCCAATTGAAAACGTCTGGTCAATGGTGGCCGAGCAACTGGCTCGGCACAATACGCCAGTCACTACTCTTGATGAACTGTGGTATCGTGTTAAAGCTGCATGGGCAGTGTACCTGTACACGCCATCCAAGCTCTGTTTGACTCAATACCCAGGCGTATCAAGGCCGTAATTACGGCCAGAGGAGATTGTTCTGGGTACTGATTTCTCAGGATCCATACGCCAAAATTGCATGTAAATGTAATCACATGTCAGTTCTAGTATAACACATTTGTCCACTGAATACCCGTTTATCAAATGGTTCAAATGGCTCTGAGCACTATGGGACTTAACATCTGTGGTCCTCAGACCCCTAGAACTTAGAACTACTTAAACCTAACTAACCTAGGAACATCACACACATCCATGCCAGAGGCAGGATTCGAACTTGATACCGTAGCGGTCACGCGGTTGCAGTTTGAAGCGCCTAGAACCGCACGGCCACACCGGCCGGCCCCGTTTATCATCTGCATTTCTTCTTGGTATAGTAATTTTACTGGCCTGTAGTGTATATTGATATTCTCTCCATGATTCATTTATTTTACTGTTTTTTCTGTTTGTCCCTCGCAGTATATAATCTAGTCCGGAAGATAGAACTCTCAAATCACTTTTTAGTTCCAATTTTTTCATATGCGGCCATGGGTGCGATCTTTTCAATGTTGCCTTGACTTCGTCTCTCGTCCCTCTTGAGAATACTGGAAAGATCTGACGGAGGTCTTTAGAGAATTCATATTGTTGTTATGCAAATCTCGCATTGTTTCGTATAATACTTCAACGGATGATTTATGGGACATGTAAACCTCGTCCCAAACAATCAACATGCAAATATGTATCACTTTACCAGTATTACTTGCTTAGAAGCAGTACAGGCATTGTAGGTGTCGTCATCATAAAATTTAAGGAAAGTTTGAGAGTAGAACGAGCAATTCGGCCGGCTTTTAAAAGTGTGACCAGCAGTGCCAGACGTAGCCACAGGAAGGGAAACTTTTACACTAAATTTTACTTTTTCAGGAGTTAGACCAATTTGTAATGTCCTGTCGGGGCCTCTAGACGCATCTAAAAATATAATAATTCCCTTTCGTTCTTGTTGATTGATGACATTATCAGCCGGCCCTTGTGATCGAGCGGTTCTCAGCGCTTCAGTCTAGAACCGCGCTACCGCTACCGTCGCAGGTTCGAATCCTGCCACGGTCATGGATGTGTGTGATGTCCTTAGGTTAGTTAGGTTTAAGTAGTTCTACGTTCTAGGGGACTGATGACCTCAGATGTTAAGTCCCATAGTGCTCAGTGCCATTTGACATTATCTAGTAGCCACCATTTTTTTTTCTTCTCGTGATTCAAACGACAGTCATTTTGAGCGGTGTGCAAATTTCGGTAATCATCGTATATTGTTTCTCGCAAATACTCCTTATCGGTTGATGTATTTTTATTGGAATTTATTGATAAAGGAATTCCAAAATGCGTTCCAGTATTACCTGATAGATATAGGTCTATAGCCTTAGGGATTTAACCTCTTCACTCTGCTCAATTGAAGCTTCATCAAACCTATTGCGATTGTTATCAGTATCATGTGATGACAGTTTTTGTCGTTGCAGTACGCTTTGAGATATGCTCTCGTGATGATATTGTCAAAGAATCATCGCGTCAGTAATTGCACAAAACGAAGTGGTGATACCACATAGATGTGTGAGTGATTTTACAGTCGGTATATCGCAGCCTCGGATAATGTTGTTTTCTTTTCTTTTCAGTGAGAATCGTCTTCTAGTACACCCATGGCATTACACTGTCCTTGGAAGGTATATGTAAGTTGCCTATCACAGCTAGATGGCAATTTTCATAAACTGTGGTAATAGTAATACCGTGTGGATCAATGTCCAAGTCTTTCAACTAGATGCCGCTTCAAGGACTTGGGTCTCCCTAGCTAGGAATCTAACTGGGAATAGGAACCTGTGGTTCAAAGCGGTATCTGAAACATATTTCGTTTCTGGTGAATGTCCACATCTTTCAGAAATCAATGTTAGGTTAAAGAAAAAGAGTGAAAAATTAATAGCCCGACCAGGTTTCGATTCTACAACCTTTCGGTTTTCAGGTACGCGCTTTACAGCTCCGCCACCAGGCCCGACTCGAGTTCCAGTCAAGATTCGCTCGTCTCTAGTGATGTGGCAGCTGTACCGCTAGATGGCAATTCCATCGTTTGCACAACGTTGATAGACTGAAGTTTCTCATAGTTCAGTCAATTTCCATGAAATATTTACGTAAATAATATGCACAACCTTTCTTGTGAATCAATCTTTCTATTAGTCAAAACCAGATCAAAAGCTCTGCAGTAGTTCCTGAGATTATTCCGAACATACTGACAGAAGCGAGCATGGAATTTCTATTTATGAAATCGCTAAGGCAAAAGACAAACAACGTACCATGAAGAAATTATCCTAATGGGACGGAAATCGATTGACGTGATGCACTTGTACATGTATAGACAAATAAATGATTACAATTTCAGAAAAATTGGATGATTTATTCAAGACGAAGAGCTTCACAAACTGAGAAAGTCAGTAAGCATTGGTGCACCTCTGGATCTTACGTAAGCACTTATTCGACTTGCATTAACTGATTGACTCACATAGTTGTAGGATGTCCTCCTGAGCGATATCGTGCCAAATTCTGCTCAATTGGCGAGTTAGTTCGTCAAAATCCCGAGCTCGTTGGAGTCCCGGCCGCATAATGCTCCAAACGTTCTCAATTGGGGAGAGATCAGGTGACCTTGCTGGCCAAGGTAGGGTTTGGTAAGCACGAAGACAAGCAGTCGAAGCTCTTGCCGTGTGTGGAAGGAAAGTATCTTGCTGAAATGTAAACCCAGGATGGCTTGCCACGAAGGGCAACAAAATGGGGCGTTGAATATCTTCGGCGTACCGCTATGACGCAAGAGTGCCTCAGAGGACAACCAAATAGGTCTTGTTATGAAGTGAAATAACGCCTCAGACCATCGCTCCTGGTTGTCGGACTGTATGGCGGGCAGCACTCAGATCAGATCCCTACGCTGTCCGGGGCGCACTGAAGCACCAGCTGCACGTCGTATCGATGATAACCACGAATCCGGTGCTCTGAGAGCCTCTGACGACTGCTCGGTCCCCAGATTCTGTCGTCTCTCTAGGTGGACCACTTCCTTGCGATGTGTTCTGCCATGGTTCACACATTCCTTCCAGCAGCGTCGAATTGTGTCATTGCTCCTATTCATATATTAAGCGACTCACCGATTACACCAACCGGCTTCTTTGAGCCCAACTACGCGTCCTCTCTCAAATGCTGACATCTGCGTGCGAGGCATAGTTACTGCCAGCCGAGTACACGGAATGAAATTCGCAATGACTTTATGCCCTGGTATCGACATGTCCCCTGTTTACCATCCTTGCCAGCGGCGAGGTGAAACTCCGCTACAGCGTCACACATTCAGCTATATGCCGCCAAAGCTTACTGTTTCCGCTTTCCTTCAATGCCTGTGTGAATATCATTCTGTGACAAATTTTTGTAAGTCAATAGTGGTGTTTTATTGTTTTTGCCTTAGGGTGTAGATATAGAAGAGAAGAGGACTGCATTCAAAACAGCTGTGTTCAAATCAATTTAAATCGAATTACTATCAGTGTCAGTTATGCAGCTAGAAACGCCGTACTTGTTATGGATTGATGCAACCTAGTATACGTAATTAACTTTGGTTATATGGTTGTTCTGGTAGCGAAATATTAATTTAAGTAAGGAATTCAACCGAGTAACTGTTTTTCTGCATACACAGCTCAACCCGTCTGCTAAACGACTAAGGACGAGATGTAAAGCTGCTGGTGTCACAGAGTGACAAGCTTCCTCGATGCCCTGTCGTAAGCCCTGTTTTGTTAGATGTCTTCACACTGCCGCACACAAGGCAGGTCGGTATGCACAAACAAACAAGATCCTGATTGCTATGTGTATTGACGTGAGATAAACTTAGCTTAAACGTCCAACGAGTACAATAACATGTCGCTGATGCTCGGTAAATGTCGACATGATGCCTGTAAAGTAGCCATGGCTTGTGCACTGGAATACCCTGGCCCACACGGCGTTTAGAAGGCTCATTCGGTTGCGTATTCAGGGAAATGTGCTCCCGTTCGAACATCTCAGTTAAATGAACATTCTGCCACCATAAAATCCATCTGAACACAGCAAATTATGTAGAAGACGTTTTGTAGTCGTCAGTGTTCTGAATGATTTGATGCGGTCCGCCATGAATTCCCCTCCTGCGCTATCCTCTTCATCTTAGAGTAGCATCTTCTCCTCAGTTATTTCTGGCGTGTAGTCCTATCTCCTCTTTCACCATCTGCAGATCCCTCTAGTACCGTGGAAGCTATCCCCTGATGTCTAACAAATGTCATATATTCATATTGCTTCTTCTTGCCAGTGTTTTCTATATGTTCCTTTCTTCGCCGATTATGCGGAGAACATCCTCATTCCTCACCTTGTCAATCCACATAATTTTTAACGTTCTTCTGTAGCACCACACCTCAAACGCTTCGATTCTCTATTGTTCCGGTTTTCCTACAACCCATGTCTCACTGCCGTACAAAGGTGTACTCCAAATGTACATTCTCAGGAACTTATTCCTCAAATTAAGACCTACGTTTGATACTAGTATACTTCTCTTGGCCAGGAATGGGCTCTTTGCCTGTGCTGGTCTGCTTTTTATGTCCTCCTTGCTTCTTCTGTCAAGTGTTATTTTGCTTCCAAGGTAGCAGAACTGCCTAACTTCATCTTCTTCGTGATCATCAATGTTGAAAATTTTTTTATTATGCTCATTTCAGCTACTTCTCATTACTTTCGTCTTTGTTTGGTCTATTCTGCATTAATTTTCCTCTTCGTTCTATTCAACAGATCCCGCAATTGTTTTTCATCTTCAATGAGGGTAGCAATGTCACCAGGAAATCGTGTCATTAATATCATTTCACCCTGAATCGCACTCTTGAACCTTTCTTTTATTCCCGCCATTGCTTCTTAGTTGTGTGGATTGAACAATAGGCGCAAAAGTCTGCATCCCTGTTTTATACCCTTCCAAATCGGAGTACTTCGTTCGTTGTCTTACAGTCTTATTATTCCCTCTTGATTCTTGTTCATATTGTATATTACCCATTTTTTCCTATAGCTTACTCCTATTCTCTCAGAATTTCGAATATCTGACACCATTTTCCAGGTCGACAAATCCTATGAACGTGTCTTGTTTTTTCTTCACTCTTGCTTCTAATTGCAAGCGCAACGTCAGGATTGCCTCTCCATTGCCTCTTCATGCGCTACTTGATACAAGAATATAATGTTCCATTCAAAAAGTTATGAATCGTTGCTTACCTCTATCGAAAATAAATGGACTATTTTCGAAACTCTCCAGAAACACTAACGTCTCTTACGTTTATCTGTCAACACAAATATTCATTTCCCTTATTATTTTGCAAGTTATAGAGACAAACATCTCATCTGAAGCACCTTATATATGACAGAGAGCATGAAGCCCAACAATCTTGCCCGCTGAAATAAAACCATGAACAAATAATGGCTTGATAACACGTTTCGCATCATATCGCAACAGAGGTGAGCATATCAGCCGTGATATGTGAAACGTCAGCAGTCCCATACGATGGGGATGTCGCGTCACAACCGACCCTTATTTTTCTGGTGGAGGCTACATGTTCGCGTCGCATGTCTGGCCGAGTGTGCTGAGGCGGATGCGAGCCGATCGCAGCTCGTGTGCATGCTCAGCCGGGCCAAAGAGCGAACGCATACACGCAGAAACGCTTGGTCGCTACGTGTAGCGCGCGGACATACATCAATTACGCTGCATTACAAACACTATAAAGTACAAACGCACGAAATGCTAACCACTTTTGATATCGGTATCTGACAGCAAACATATAACTGGCTTTGTTAACTCCTAAAGGTCACGCGATTTTAAACGAAAGTTTGTGGAACATTAACACAGCGTTACTGCTGAGCTCGGATTTCTGCATTTCATAAACATAACAAATTCAGCCGATGCGAGGACATCTCACTCCCAGAAGAAAGTAGTGGTGGAAGCGTTGGTTCGAAGCCAGTCGACAAAAGCGGTGATGAACTCAAGACCTTCCACAGCAGTGTTTTGGTCGAAAGGGGGAGGAAAGTTCTAATTGCCAGATCATGATACGTTGTCCAGTCAGAAATGTGATTTATGGAGGGCGTGCTAAACGTGCTGTTGGTGGCTGTTCGTCATACAGCCGGCCGCTGTGGCCGACGGTTCTAGGCGCTTCAGTCTGCAACCGCGCGACCGCTACGGTCGCAGGTTCGAATCCTGCCTCGGACATAGATGTGTGTGATGTCCTTAGGTTAGTTAGGTTTATGTAGTTCTAAGTTCTAGTGGACTGATGACCTCAGATGTTAAGTCCCATAGTACTCAGAGATATTTGAACTATTTTTTGTTCGTCATACAGATTTTTGTGTCAATTGTTATTTACTTCTCGTGTCAGAAACACTACATTACGTAGAAGAAACAAGTTATGTACGGTTTTGAGACCATTATAACTATATATTCCAAGTTCTTTTTAATACTTGTTGCTGCCATCAGCATACATGATCTGTTCTCTAGTTCGCTACAACTCGTCATACAGTAAGAACATAACTTCTGTTTACAAAGGGTGACAGCAGTCCTGTATTCAGAAATTTACTGTCTTCTTTATCGTAATACAATATCAGTAATAATGATAATAAGAAAAAACACCATGAATATTTTTTAAAAGAGGAAAGTACCGTACGTTAACAAGATAAAGATTATGCCCAAAAATAATGGTTATATAAACCTACACCAGATCACAACCAACTCTGAACTGAAACTAAACTTAGTTCTATACATATATTTCGGAGTACTGTTCAACATATGAAGCCCACTGGTTTTGTGTAACTCAATAGGAGTCGAGTTGCCGCGCCCCATGTGTGCTGCGAGTTTTCTGTTTTGTGATATGCAGTATGAACGGAAATTATTATGTACACTCAACTTATTGGGCACCCACTGAGTCTGCCTGTTGTTGTGGTCTTCAGTCGTGAGACTGGTTTGATGCAGCTCTCCATGCTACTCTATCCTGTGCAAGCTTCTTTATCTCCCAGTACTTACTGCCACCTACATCCTTCTGAATCTGTTTAGTGTATTCATCTCTTGGTCTCCCTCTACGATTTTTGCCCTCCACGCTGCCCTCCACTGCTAAATTTGTGATCCCCTGATGCCTCAGACCATGTCAGGCTGTGCCACAAACTCCTCTTCTCCCCAGTTCTATTCAATACCTCCTCATTAGTTATGTGATCTACCCATCTAATCTTCAGCATTCTTCTGTAAGTGTGAGTCTGCCTACACTAACAATAAACAGAATATCTATGTCGACACAACGTAATATAAGAAATAAAAGAAGAATTCAAGCAGCTGTCAAATGTATGTGTGTAATTCATTCAGTACCAGTAACACGAAGCGAGCGTCACAGGTACTGATAATGTTAGCAGCTTCCTGTGAGGTATTTTGTAGACAATGTATTTAAATGTGCCTAGCAATCAGAATTCAACAACACAGTGCGTGGGTACACATCTACAGCTTTGTTGCATCACAAGTTTGAAGGACAGTAGCACAACACGATGTCGTTATCGTTATTTAGGATGCACCACACAAATCTGAGGATTGCTTTCCACAATATGCGTGTTGTGTGCTAAGTAACGCTAACGATTATCTTCGCAGCCACCACCTCCAATCCTCAAGATGGATAATATTAGACAACATGACCTGGTGTTATAACCTCATTAAAATCTGGATGTACTGCCGCTCATCTTATTAAATAATTAAACCGGAAAAATTACTAAAAAAAAGACGTTTCGGCTGTATTTCAACGGCCATTCTCAAGATATAAACCCAGAAGGACTTTAATGAGATTGACAACTGCCGCGGAGTTTTACCTACTTATATTGGATTATCGATATCCCTGCATTCACGTTTGTCTAATTGTATTTTATAACATTAGAAGCCAAGATCGCTTGAAGTGAAATGGTTTATTTCATGTCCAGTTTCGACAGTAACTAGCTGTCATCCTCAGGTTCTTAGCTCTCCTCGGTTGTTGTCGAATCATCATCTTTACTAATGAACCTGTTTTTTCTCCTGTGCTCCTTACTGATGCTATGGATATTTTATTTAACATGTTTTATATATTTGAAGAACCAGTGTGCAATTGTATTATTATAACTGGAGCATATTCTCAGTATATCGACGAGACTGATGTGTAATTATATTTCTGGGATATCTGAGTATCTGAGGATTACAGCTGATTACTGTCGAAACTGCTCATCAAATAAACTATTTCACACCAGGTGATCTTAGCTTCTAATATCATAAATTATAACATCAGATCGCCCTAACAGTGTGTATAAGTCTTTTGCTGATTTTCTGCGTGTAGAGTAGGTACAGTGTATGCCCCATCATGGAATGGGTCGCGTCTCTAATTAGGTTCATACAGAACAGCTTCTTTCTTTCGCGAATGTCTGGCCTGCGTTCACGACGCAGAATTTTGTCACAATTTCGGTCCAGACGTCAGCGACCTGGAGTGCGTCTGCCGTTGGCTGGATGGGGCCTCGATTAAATTCTTCTTGCGCACGGCATTGACTCTACAGAAGTAGATGAGACATCGTTTGTGGTAAAAAAATGTTCAAATGTGTGTGAAATCTTGTGGGACTTAACTGCTAAGGTCATCAGTCCCTAAGCTTACACACTACTTAACCTAAATTATCCTAAGGACAAACACACACACACACTAATGCCCGAGGGAGGACTCGAACCTCCGCCGGGACCAGCTGCGTTTGTGGTAATCTGCAATCACACTTCGTTGACTTGAACTCCAAGCCTTACTTTTGGGCCCGTTATAACCGGGTCGCCGTGGGAAGCAATTCCTCGCTGTAAGTGCGTATCTGGAAGACTTAAATTTCACACGCTCTTTATTGGGTCGTGCTCGCTGAGATGTTTCTGTGTCTGTTGTTCTGAGGATACGTTTTTTTTTACTATAGCCTTACTGAGCAGGAGGAAAAATCAGGTTTTCGGAAGGCAAGATCATGCATAAATTATGTTTTCACGCTGAAACAGATAGTACAAAAGAAATCAGAATTTAATCTGAAAACTCACGTAGCATTTTTGGATCATGACAAAGCGTTTGACAGATAATCTACGAATAGTAATGGAAAAAAGAAGAATCTCTAGAGATCTGATGCAAGTCGCAAAAACCCTGTGAACTCCAGCCGGTTTCAGGGCTTCTTCTCACATCATCATCATCATCATCATCATCATCATTTTAGACTGATTATGCCTTTCAGCGTTCAGTCTGGAGCATAGTCCCCCTTACAAAATTCCTCCATGATCCCCTATTCAGTGCTAACATTGGTGCCTCTTCTGATGTTAAGCCTATTACTTCAAAATCATTCTTAACCGAATCCAGGTACCTTCTCCTTGGTCTGCCCCGACTCCTCCTACCCTCTACTGCGGAACTCATGAGTCTCTTGGGTAACCTTGCTTCTCCCATGCGTGTAACATGACCCCACCATCTAAACCTGTTCGCCCTGACTGCTACATCTATAGAGATCATTCATAGTTTTTCTTTGATTTCCTCATTGTGAACACCCTCCTGCCATTGTTCCCATCTATTAGTACCTGCAATCATCCTAGCTACTTTCTTCTTGCAGAAGAGAGTAGATCGTAGCTGAGCGCTCACTGCATTAGCTTGGCTACACCTCGCTTCCAGTTCTTTCACTATGTTGCCATCCTGCGAGAATATGCATCCTAAGTACTTGAAACCGTCCACCTGCTCTAACTTTGTTCCTCCTATTTGGCACTCAATCCGTTTATATCTCTTTCCCACTGACATTACTTTCGTTTTGGAGATGCTAATCTTCATACCATAGTCCTTACATTTCTGATCTAGCTCTGAAATATTACTATGCAAACTTTCAATCGAATCTGCCATCACAACTAAGTCATCTGCGTATGCGAGACTGCTTATTTTGTGTTCACATATCTTAATCTCACCCAGCCAGTCTATTGTTTTCAACATATGATCCATAAATAATATGAACAACAGTGGAGACAGGTTGCAGCCTTGTCTTACCCCTGAAACTACTCTGAACCATGAACTCAATTTACCGTCAACTCTAACTGCTGCTTGACTATCCATGTAAAGACCTTTAATTGCTTGCAAAATTTTGTCTCCTATTCCATAATCTCGTAGAACAGACAATAACTTCCTCCTAGGAACCCGGTCATATGCCTTTTCTAGACCTATAAAGCATAGATACACTTCCCCGTTCCATTCATAACACTTCTCCATTATTTGCCGTAAGCTAAAGATCTGGTCCTGACAACCTCTAAGAGGCCTAAACCCACACTGATTTTCATCCATTTGGTCCTCAACTAATACTCGCACTTTCCTTTCAACGATACCTGAGAAGATTTTACCCACGACGCTGATTAAAGAGATACCTCTGTAGTTGTTACAATCTTTTCTGTTTACATGTTTAAAGATTGGTGTGATTACTGTTTCGTCCAGTCTGGTGGAACCTGTCCTGACTCCCAGGCCATTTCAATTATCCTGTGTAGCCATTTAAGACCTGACATTCCACTGTATTTGATGAGTTCCGACTTAATTTCATCCACCCCAGCTGCTTTATTGCACTGCAATCCAATGACCATTTTCTCCACTTCCTCAAATGTGATCCTATTTCCATCATCATTCCCATCCCATTGTACCTCCAAATCTGAAACATTACTGATCTTATTTTCACCTACATTGAGCAACTCTTCAAAATATTCCCTCCATCTGCTTAAGGCATCAACAGGATTCACCATCAGTTTTCCTGACATGTCCAAAATACTTGTCATTTCCTTCTTACCTCCCTTTCGAAGACTGCTAATTACACTCCAGAATGGTTTTCCAGCAGCTTACCCAAAGTCTCCAACCTGTTTCCAAAGTCTTCCCAAGATTTCTTCTTGGATGCTGCAATTATCTGTTTGGCTTTGTTTCTTTCTTCAACATAACTTTCTCTGTCTACCTGAGTTCTAATATGTAGCCATTTTTGATACGCCTTCTTTTTCCTTTTACAGGCTGCCTTGACTGTGTCATTCCACCAAGCTGTTTGCTTCGTCCTACCTTTACACACTACTGTTCCAAGACATTCTTTAGCCACTTCTAGTACTGTGTCCCTGTAACTTGTCCATTCCTTTTCCAGTGACTGTAATTGACTACATTCAACTAACTGGTATCTTTCTGAGATCATTGTTATGTACTTGTGCCTTATTTCCCTATCCTGGAGTTTCTCCACTCTTATCCTCCTACATATGGACCTGACCGCCTGCACTTTCGGCCTCACAATCCCAATTTCACTGCAGATTAAATAATGATCAGTGTCATCAAAGAATCCCCTGAATACACGTGTGTCCCTCACAGCCTCCCTGAATTCCTGATCTGTTATTATATAGTCAATGACAGATCTGGTTCCCCTGCCTTCCCAAGTATACCGGTGAATGTTCTTATGTTTAAAAAAGGAGTTTGTGATTACTAAGCCCATGCTGGCACAGAAATCCAAGAGCTGTTTCCCGCTCCTGTTATCCTCCATATCCTCTCCAAATTTACCCATAACCTTTTCATACCCTTCTGTTCGATTTCCAATCCTGGCATTAAAATCACCCATGAGTAGAACACTGTCCTTGTCCTTTACTCTAACAACTACAATACTGAGTGTCTCATAAAAACTATCCACCTTATCTTGATCTGTCCCTTCACAATGCGAATATACAGACGCAATCCTAATTTTCTAGCTAGACACTGTCAAATCTATCCACATCAGTCGTTCGTTTACATACCTTATTGCAACTACGCTGGGTTCCATTTCTTTCCTGATGTAAAGTCCTACACCCCATTGTGCTATTCCTGCTTTGACTCCTGACAGGTAGACCTTGTATTCTCCCACTTCCTCTTCTTTCTCACCCCTTACCCGAATGTCACTAACAGCTAAAACGTCCAGCCCCATCTTACTTGCAGCCTCTGCCAGCTCTACCTTCTTCCCAGAGTAGCCCCCATTGATATTAATAGCTCCCCATCTCATTACCGTTTGTTTGCCAAGTCGTATCTTAGGAGTCCCTGGTTTGTCAGTTAGAGGTGGGACTCCGTCACCTCCAAAGGTCCGAGGCATTTTGCTCTGATTGTTGCCGGCATATATTTAAAGTACCAGGGAAGTAGGTTGCTAGCCTTACTTGCCCCGACTCCCATTGAGTTTTACCCCTAACGGTTGAGGGACTAACCGGTGGATTTGGTAGTCTTTGCCGTATGAGCACAAAGGTGACCACGACTCAGAATATGTCCGAGATGCCCAGCCTTATTCCAAAGTAACTGGTACCCCGACTGTCGGGACCACTTACTTGGCCACTCATACGTTGCCCGTGGTTCATGAACTAGGACATGACTACAGGAACCCACACCATGAACTACATCTCTATCTTATTCCCAGACTTGTTTCCATATGAGATTCTTCTTACGTCATTTACCTTCAGATTCGGTTTTTATTTGCTGGCATATCACTTGTACTGCACGCCGATTATACGAGCGGTTACGGCATAGCTTGTACCAGTGTGAAGACCTCATCTCTCTGGACTTCTTTAACACATAGTACTTAATGTATCTGGCTTTGGGGCTACGGGAACTCCTTTCGCTTGTGCCGGGCTGCAGGTAAAGACTTCAAACGGTCTTTAGGATCCAGCCGTCACTCAAAGGGCGGTTTTCGCGGTAGCAGACCACACACACAGGCAAGCGAGCCTTTCAGTGCTAACCTTGCCGGTACCGTGGACAATGTGACAGAAGGACGTTCGGAGGGGCGACCTGCGCTTTCAATAGCCCAACGGGAAACCGGTAGTTTTAGGGGTGAGAATTTCACCCGTTAGCAAACTTTTGGTGGTGCTTTCCTCTGACAATCTGAAGATATTCTGCTGTGTTGAGTCATGGGACTCTGTTCCACAACCTGGATATTGGCCGCACGTGTGTCTGTAAAATTTCTTAATCCTGCGTTTCTCTGGGAACGCAGGGCGAAGTTTACACCAAAATTTCAGGAATTTCTTATGAGTGAGTCCAGACTTCGAAATTATCTTTCAACTCCTTTCCTTAATTCTTAATCTGTTATTCGCTCTCTTCTGATTCATGCAGCTTTTTGTAATTTTATTTTATTATTATTGTAAATTTATGCTTCACCGTTTGATTTCACGTGTCTGGACACCACTTCAACTTTCATTGTGGTGGCGACCCAAATAAGAACACATTTTTCTATTCTTTTCAAGTAAAGTCACTGTAAAATTCTTGTTAACATCATCTTTAATGTATTTTGCGAATTCCTGAGTTTTCTGAATAAAACTCATGATTCCGTAACTATTAAAAAATTTAACAAACTGATTGTCTAGGTCCTCCAAACATAAGAATTTGTGTGTGTGTGCGAAATCTTATGGGACTTAACTGCTAAGGTCATCAGTCCCTAAGCTTACACACTACTTAACCTAAATTATCCTAAGGACAAACACACACCCATGACCGAGGGAGGTCTCGAACCTCCGCCGGGACCAGCCGCACAGTCCATGACTGCAGCGCCTTAGATACGAATTTGTTTCATGGCGTTTCCAGTGTGCGTGGCAGTTGATTTATGAGGTAGCCTATGTACTTCATGAGGGTACTCTACCATTTTATTCGATCTGAGGTGATAGGATTAGCATTAAATCTAATTTGCATGCCCAAGGAGCACCTGTGGAGCTAGAGGTGGTGCTCACAGCACATCCAGCTTCTGGCAACTCTGTGTATGAACACCAGAGTTGAAACTGACACGGTTAAAGAAATAACACTTGTAATACAAACAAATCAAGGAGCAAAACAAGGGTGTAGCGTGTCATCAGCATTATTCAGTATCTATGTAGATGGAAAAGAGATAGAACACAACCAGGCATAAGCACTGGGAGGAACACACATATTAACACAATGTTATTCGCGGATGATCAAGTTATCATTCAAGATAGCTAAGATAAATTACGTTTGACATTTCATAAACTAAGCAAGATCACAAGATACAATCTGACTATATGAATAAAACTAAAACAATGAAAACAATGGCCTTTTTAGGTACTCACCAGTACGAAGAAAAATAATCCTCAGCGAGAAACCAGTAACACACGTAGCCCATTTAAAATATTCGGGATGTGACATATCATTTGATCAAGATGTGGATATACAGTAAAAACTAATACTTACCAGTGAATATGTGGCACAATAAGGAGAACACTTAATGATAAAACAACGAGAGAGACACAACTGAAACTTTATGAAGTCATGGCAGTTTCCACTTCATTGTACTGACGGAAAAAATATCACAGCACCAAGAAAGGGTTGTGACACATAAACGAAAATTGGTACGCGTGTTTCTACATCCGAAAGATTATTTCTATTCAAATTTTGTGCAAGTTGCAAATCAGATTTTCTTTAACTTTCGTTAATTAATTTAAAATAGGTTCAAAATTCAAATGGCTTTGAGCACTACGGGACCTAACATCTGAGGTCGTCAGTCCTCTAGAGCTTAGAACTACTTAAACCTAACTAACCTAAGGTCATCACACACATCCATGCCCGAGGCAGGATTCGAACCTGCGACCGTAGAAGTCGCACGGCTCCCGACTGAAGCGCCTAGAACCACTCGGCCACCGAGGCCGGCTTAAAACAGGTTTTTGTTACCTTTGAGACTGGTCATGATGAGTGCCTTAAAGGCGACTTTGAACGAGATCGTGTAATAGGACTATGATAAGATGGATGTTCCTTCTGCGATACTGCAAAAAATAAATAAATAAATAAATAAAATAAAAAAATAAAAAAGACTGGGCAGGTATGTAGCAACTGTACGTGATTGCTTGAAGCCTAGGTCACGGGAATATTGTCGCAAAATACCGGGCATCGAACGGCCACATGGCATTACCGACAGGGAACACCATCGTGTACGGTGTTTGGCTCTGGCGCGTCGTACTGCATCTGCAGCTGCAATCTGAACAGCAGTTGACACCACCGTGACTCAACGAACTGTTACAAATCGGTCACTTCAGGGACAACATCGAGCCACACCCCCTGTAGAGTGCATTTCATTGACGCCAAACCACTGTCATTTACAGCTTCGGTAGTATCAAGCGAGAGCTCATTAGAGATCAGGGTGTAGGCCTGTTTTGTTTTCTGATGAAAGAAGTTTCTAACTTGGTGCTAGTGATCGCCCTGTGTTAGATGGATTCCAGTTGAGGGCTTGTAACCAACCTGTCTGTGTGCTATGTATTTGTACCTACACCTGGAGTTATGGTGTGGGATGCTATTTCGTAAGACAGCAGCAGTAGTCTCGTGGTTATCCCACGCGTTCTGACGGCACTTGTGTGTCAGTCTGGTGATTCGAGCGGCTGTGCTGCCATTCGTGAACAGCATTCAAGGTTTGTTTTCCAACAGGATAACGCTCGCCCACATACCGCTGTTGCAACCCAACATGCTCTACAAGGTGTCAGCATATTGCCCTGGCTTTTTCGATCTCCAGATCTGTCTCCAATAGAGCACATATGGGACTTCATCCGACGACAACCAGCATTAACTGTCCCTGTGTTGACCGACGAAGTGCGACAGGCATGGAACTCCAGCCCACAAACCGATAACCGGTAGCTGTACAACATAATGCATGCACATTTCCATGCTTGCATTCACCTTTCTGGCTGTTACACAGGTTGTTATCGTAGTAGCATTTCACATTTTCAAAGGCTTATCTCGCGCTTGCTTATCCTGTGATCTTGCAGTGTTAATCACTTGAATATTTATTCCCGAAATTTCATTACTCTACATTAATAAATTTTCGTGTTGCAATTTATTTTACGTCAGCTTATTTCTTAAACTTTGTATGTAGAAGCGGTCAAAGTCGCAATACTCAATTTTTCATTCACTTTACCAAGTTCAGATTGTACATAAACATACATCAGAGTCAAGTTTTTCTATGAACAGTGGTAGGACTAACATTGAAAATCAGTGATATTCTACAAAGTTTGGATAGTAGGAGACGAGGTACTGGTGGAAGTAAAGGTGAGGACGGGGCGTGAGTCGTGCTTGGGTAGCTCGGATGGTAGAGCAGTTGCCCGCGAAAGGCAAAGTTCCCGGTTCGAGTCTCGGTCCGACACACACTTTTAATCTGCCAGGAAGTTTCATATCAGCGCACACTCCGCTGCAGAGTGAAAATCTCATTCAGTAATATTCTACTTCTTACGCTGTCACGAGGAAACCACAGGTAGTGGACTGTGGCACCGTTCATAGAAAAACTTGACGCCGATATACGTGTATCTAACTTGATTTGCATGCTTTTACCGAAAATGCTGTTTTGTTTCTGTGGTATGTATATCCTGGTACGATATGCTCTCTATCCTGTAGTATGCACTCAGTTTTTGTAACAGATTGTAATTTTAACTTTCCGTCTCAAAGGATGATTTGAAAATGGATTCAGGTAACTTTACATTAGTCACATATTAAATGAAAAACTTATCTTGCATCTTTTGCTTGTTTCTAAATCAGACAGGCAAGTTGATGTCGCGTTATTAACCCACAATGCTGAAAATCATAAAATAGTTTCTATTTTCAGATTGAATCACGTATATATCTTTAGACCATCGGTTGCGTCTCAAACGGTCGTCTTGAATTCAACGCGGAGCGCAGAAGGATCACGCACTGTCGAGTACATCTTTCAGCTCGTTACGGTATCATTATAATGGAGCGCCGCAGCTGATCAAAGGAATGCCGCAGTAATGATACTGAGAGTCCTCAGCACGAGGAGGACGGCTCTGCAGTCTAGAGAGGAATACGAATGTTGCGAAGCTTACGAACTTCGTTTTGCTGCTTACGCACACTCAAATGAAATACAGCAATTGGCTACATTTGAAATGGTCTACTATAGGCGACAAAATCGATGCTGGATGAGCAGCTGGTCGGTAATTTTTCATATATTCTGCGCTTCCACCACTGTCTCTCTTTGTTCTTAGTCACGAATACGACTTTGTGCTTCACTTAGACCTAGTGCGCCATAATTATCAGGCCACTAAAGGCAACGTCTCGTTGATGTAGCCATACTTCTCTGTCTGTCACCATCCGCATCACTTTGTTGTAGTTGCTGCGGCTCGTTCCACTTTTAACACTTTGTAATATGGATGTTTTCGGCCTGTCTTTTGTTTCTTTCCCATAATTTTCCTCCCAAGATTTTTTTAATGTAATTGTTAATAATGTTCTTTTTCTTTAATTTCCTTTCAGTCCCGGAAGCTTTTAATGCTCTTCTCCATATCAACATTTCTGTAGCTTCTAATTTCATCTTTGCATGTTTTCCTACAGTTCACCCGTCTTTAGTAATCAGAGTCATTCTCTTAATTTCCATTATACATCTGTTGTCACCTGTTGTCTTACTTCCCAAGTAGTTATATTTATTTACTTGCATTAACATTTTATTTCGAATCTTAAAGTTTGTACTTATCGGTCTGTTCGATTTATTTATCACTGTTGTTTTCACTTTGTCATTGTCCAAGGCATCAGACAATATTTTAAACAAACAGTTCGTGTCTTTTTCAGAATCTACTAAGACTGCTATATTATCAGCAAATCAGTACAGTGAATTGGTTAACGTTTTTTAAATTTTTAACCCTTTAGCGCTGGTATTCATTGCTTTTATTGCACTTTCTATAAATAATTAAAGAGAGAGAGAGAGAGGGGGGGGGGAGGAGAGAGAGAGAGAGAGGTATCAATCTTCTCCGACGTCTTATACTAGCCTGTTTCTTAGTGCCATTGACATCTACTTCTATATTTTGATTTTTGTACAGACTGATTCTCAATCTTTTAAGTCTGTCTAGTTCATGATAACCCAAAAACCATTGCAGAAAATTTCTTTCAGGGTAAATAGCCTTTTGAGTATCTTGATGATGTCCGCCATCTTTTCCCCACTTTCACTAATCTTTTCATCTCTAGATAAACATTATACTCAATAGCCTCAATAACCTGTTCAGAATGTTCTGGTCTTGGTCTGCTGCTACTATATTTTCCCATCTCTTTTCCCCAGCTTAATTCTGTAGCAGATACCCCCTGATAGGTGCCTCCCATAAACTTCTTTCCCCACCTACTCTTTTGGATACTTCTTCTTTCCAAAATTTATTTTGCATCTGTTTTAAAAAATCGATATTCCCTTTCGGACGCTTTCATTTTCATGCTCTCCGTATTTACGACGGTAGTTTTCTCACTTCCATACAATGCTGTTCTCCAAACATGAAGTTTCAGGAACTTTTTCTTTATTTCCATACCAATATCTGACCGAGCGAGGTGGAAGAGTGGTCAGCCCACTGGACGCACATTCGGGACGACGACGGTTCAAACCCGTGTCCAGCCATCCTGATTCAGGTTTCCCGAGATTTCTTTTCAAATTCCGGGATGGTTCCTTTGAAAGGGCACGGTCGACTTCCTTCCCCATCCTTCCCTAATCTGATGGGACAGATGACTTCGCTATTTTCCGCCCCCCCCCCTCCCCCACGGCAAATCAACCAACCAGTGTCTGATACCAGTTGTGCTCTTTTATTGAAGAAAGTCATTTTCGCCTGTGGCAGTCTACTTTTGATATCTTCCTTTGTTATCTTACTTCATAGTAGGAGAATCACTCCGTTCCTTACATTTTTGTGTCGTTTCGAATTTTAAATATGAGCGAGTCATTATTCTCCTTTCCACTACTTTTCATTACCCTCGTCTTTGCTTTGTTGATCCTTACGTATATTGTCTGTCGCTTCCAAGATGTTTAAGTCTTCCTTACTGGCATGGTGGGAGCTGTAAGAAGTGGCAAGGTGCCGGGCTACGATTATTTCGGACATGTTTTTAAACAATTTTATCAACAACAAATTTCTACTCAACATTTGCAAAAAAACACATTACCCAATAAAAAATTAACCATTACAATGCCCTTCATTAAACAGTAACCATGATCCTTAATTGATGGCAGACTGCGGTGATACAATGATGTCAAATTTAAGCACAAGACAATTACAACGGCATCAATTAAAAGTTTCAGCTGAAACTGGGTAACTACCTGACATTAAAATTTAAATCCCCTTACCTCTCTTACAAATACATGTACTAAACCCTTAAACAAAATTTATAATGATAAAATGACATCAATTAAATTTTCAAAACAATCTTCAGATGCAATCAATTTAGCAACACAACTTAAAAGACACAACAACAATCACAGCGGGACCCCTGTCCGCAAGTTTTACCCATACCAGTTTTGCTCGTGGCACAATTTAAGATTTATTCAACCACTGTACGTAAGTGCGAGATAATTTGAAAAAGAAGCTTAGGCGCCGAATAAAGAGGCACAAGTTGTTCAGTTACAAAAGTCGATAACTTAACTCAAAGATTGATCTGCAGCATTAGAATGGCTAATTCAGTGGCTATACCTCTTTTTGGCGATACATTATACACATCATTAAACTGGACTGAAAAATCTGAAACATACCACTGGTCCCACACATACACACAACAAAAATGAGACAGACTCAAAGACAATCCTTAAACAAAAAACAAAATAAATGAGTCACCAGCTATTGAACAGTAAAACTACTCATCTTCCCACGGAGTGAACAAGTACTCGTCCATAAATGCAACCAGGCGGCAGCGACGTAGTAGTGAAGGCTGCACAGACCTTCTGGATTTGCTTTGACCGACAGTCTCTTCCGGACAACGGATACAGGATACCATAGCGCACACACCGTTCATTGCCCAAACGTTTACGAACACCAGCACAGTGCGACCAGTGAATACTTGAAAACAGAAGAGTTGGTTCTTTCTAAACAAACGGCGCCCAGCCCCAAAGAGACCGTGTTATCACTCCAGGTCCAGAGAAGACGTTTTCAGACGCAAACACGGGTCTGTTCCCAGCACCGGCCCGGCTCGGGATCACCTCGCCGCTTCTTTTATTTTCTGAGTCATCGGTCTTCTGACTGGTTTGATGCCACCCGCCACGAATTCCTCTCCTGTGCCAACCTCTTCATCGAGTAGCACTTGCGACAAACTTTCTCAACTGTTTGCTGGGTGTGTTCCAATCTGTGCCTGCCTCTACAGTTTTTACGCTCTACAGCTCCCTCTGGTACCAAGGAAGTCATTCCCTGGTGTCTTAACAAATATCCTATCATTCTGTCTCTTCTCCTTTTCAGTATTTTCCGCATAGTCCTTTCTTCTCTAATTCTGCGCAGAACCTCCTCATTCCTTACGTTATCAGGAGATTCTCCTCTGTTCTAGTTTTCCCACAGTTCGTGTTTCAATACCGTACATTGCTGTGCTCCAAAGGTACATTCTCAGAAATTTCTTCTTCAAATTCAGGCCTATGTTTGATACTAGTAGACTTCTCTTGGCCAGGAATTCCCTTTTTTCCAGTGTTAGGCTTTTTTCATGTCCTCCTTGCTCCGTCCGTCACTGATTATTTTGATACGTGGGTTGTATAATTCCTTAACTTCATCTACTTGGCGACCATCAATCCTGATGTTAAGTTTCTCGCTGTTCTCATTTCTGATACTTTTCCTTACTTTCGTCTTTCTTCGATTTACTGTCAGTCCATATTCTATACTCATTAGACTATCCATTCCATTCAGCAGATCATGTAATTCTTCTTAATCTATATCATCATCTACGTTATTACTCCGCTATTCACAATAAAGTGCTGGCAGAGGGTTCAATGAACCATCTTCAAGCTGTCCCTCTACCGTTCCACTCTCGAACGAGGTTCAAATGGCTCTGAGCACTATGGGACTTAACTTCTGATGTCATCAGTCCCCTAGAACTTAGAACTACTTAAATCCAAATAACCTAAGGACATCACACAGTTCCATGCCCGAGGCAGGATTCGAACCTGCGACCGGAGCGGTCGCACCGTTCCAGACTGTAGCGCCTAGAACCGCTCAGCTACTCTGGCAGGCCACTCTCGAACGGCGCGCAGGAAAAACGAGCACTTAATTATTACGTTGCGAGCCCTGATTTCTCTTATTTTGTCGTGATCATTTCTTCCTGTAGGTGGGTACCAACAGAATGTTTTCACAATCGGAGGAGAAAACTGGTGATTGAAATTTCATGAGAAGATCCCGTCGCAACGAAAAACGCCTTTGTTTTAATGATTGCCACTCCAGTTCGCGTATTATGTCTGTGGCGCTATCTCCCCTATTTCGCGATAATACAAAACGAGCTCCCCTTCTTTGAAGTTTTTCGATATCATCCATCAGCTCGCTCCCCACCCCCCTCGAGGCGGATCTCACACCACACAGCACTACTCCAGAATAGGGCTGACAAGCGTGATATAATCAGTCTCTGTAGTAGACCTGTTGCACCTTCTAAGTGTTGTACCATAGAATGGCAGCCTTCAGATTTGTGTGACTTATCACGTAATCGAAATTTAGCGGATTTCTTTTAGTACTCTGTTGAATAACTTCACACTTTCCTTTGTTCAGGGTCAATTCCCACTTTTCGCACCATAGAGATATCGTATGTAAATCATTTTGAAAGGCGTTTTGATCATCTGATGACTTTACAAGACGGTAAATGACAGCATCATCTGCAAATAATCCAAGACGGCTACTTAGATTGTCTCCTATGTCGTTAATACAGATCAGGAACAATAGGGGGTCTATAACACTTCCTTGGGGAACGCCGGATATTATTTCTGTTTTACTCTACGACTTTCCGTCTATTACTACGAACTGTGACCTTTCTGACAGCAAATCACGAATCTAGTCTCACAATTCAGGCGGTATTCCATACGCACGCAGTTTGGTTAGAAGACGCTTGCGAGGAACGGTGTCGAAAGCCTTCTGGAAATCTAAAAATATGGAATCTATTTGACATCCCATGCCGATAGCACTCATTACTTCAGGAGCAAAGAGCTACTTGTGTTTCACAAGAACGATAATTCCTGAATCCGTGCTGACAGGGTATCAATAAACCGTTTCCTTCGAGGTACTTCACAATGTTCGAACACAGTATTTGCTCCAAAATCCCATTGCAAATCGACGTTAGTGATATGGACCTGTAATTCAGCGGATTACTCCCTCTTATCTTTTTGGCTATTGGTGTGACTTGAGCAATTTTCCAGTCCTTAGGTACGGATCTTTCTGTGATCGATCGGTTGAATATAATTGCTAAATATGGAACTATTGTATCAGCATAATCTGAAGGGAACCTAACTGGTATACAATCTGGACCGGAGGCCTTGCCTTTATTAAGAGATTTAAGCTGCTTTACTACACCGAGAATATCTACTTCTGTCTTTCTCATCTTGGCAGTTGTTCTTGATTGGAATTCAGGAATATTTACTTCTTCTTTGGTGACGGAGTTTCGGAAAACCTTGTTTAATAACTCTGTTTTAGTGGCACTGTCAGTGACTTCACCGTTGTTATCGCGCAGTGAAGGTATTGATTCCGTCTAGCCACTGGTGTGGTTTATGTAAGACCAGAATCTCTGTGGGCTTTCTGCCGGATTCCGAGACAGACTTTTCGTTGTGGAAATTATGACAAGCATATCGCATTGAAGTACGCGCTATATTTCGAACTCTTGCAAAACTATGCCGATCTTGGGGATTTTGCGTTCATTTAAATTTGGCATGCGTTTGTCGTTGCTTCTGCAACAGAGATCTGATCCACTTTCACTCAGGAGAGCAATGCGAATAGTGTCATTGATACCCTTTCACCTGAATTGTCCTTTTTAGACATGTCCATTCCTCTTCAACTGTACTGCCTACTGAGCTATTTCTTATTGTTGTATATTTAGCCTTAGAGAACTTCAAGCGTATCTCGTCATTCCTTAGTACTTCCTTATTCCACTTCTTTGCGTATTGATTCTTCCTGACTCATCTGTTAAACTTCAGCCTACTCTTCATCGCTAGTACATTGTGATGCGAGTCTGCATCTTCTCCTGGGTACGCCTTAAAATCCAATATCCGATTTCGGAATCTCTGTCTGACCACGATGTAATCTAACTGAAATTTCCCGTATCACCCTGCCTTTCCCAACCATATCTACTCCTCTTATGATTCTTGAACAGAGTATTCGCGGTTACCAGCTGACATTTATTACAGAACTCAATTAGTCTTCTTTCTCTCTCATTCCCTGTCCCAAGGCCATATTTTTGTGCAACCTTTCCTTCTACTCCTTCCCCTACAACTGCATTCCAGTCCCCCATGACTACTAGATTTTCATCTCCTTTTACGTACTGTATTACCCTTTCAGTATCCTCATATACTTTTTCTGTCTCTTCATCTTGAGCTAGCGACATCGACATGTATATCTGAGCTACCGTTGTCGGTGTTGGTTTGCTGTCGATTCTGATAGGAACAAGCCTGTCACAGAACTGTTCACAGTAACACACTCTCTGCCCTACCTTCTTACTCATAACTCCCGTTAAACCATTTTCTGATGCTGTTGGTATTACCTTATACTCGCCTTTCTCATTGCCAGCTCCCTCTTGGTAGTCTCCTCCGGAATCTTTTGCCAATGGAGAGATCATGTTGATACTTTTTCAATTAACAGCCACATGTCCTGTGGGTTTCCATTGCCTTCCGCATCCTCAGGCCGTTGAGCATTGCTGATTCTTCCGCCTTTAGGGGCAGTTTCCCACCCCAAGGACAAGAGAGTGCCCTGAACCTCCTTCCGCTCCTCCGCCCTCCACGACAATGCCGTTGGCAGAATGGGGGTGACTTCTTATGCCGGAAGTGTTCGGCCACTGATCTGATTATTAATCAAAATTTTGGCTGTGGCGGGTTTCGAGCTCGGGGCAGAGGTTTTTTGATTACTAATTGAAGACGCTAGCCCTAGAGCACAGGTGCCACTGCTCACCCAAAAGCGCTTCGCTGACCCGCACGCACAAAAAATTACTCTGTGGCAAAGAGTATCTATACTACCATTGACTCCAACAAGGGTACAAAGTGAGGAAAATACAAAACTACTTTCGTAAGGATTGCGCTCACGATACACTTACATCTTGCTACGTGATCTATGTCGTTCAAAAAATGGTTCAAATGGCTCTGAGCACTATGGGACTTAACTTCTGAGGTTATCAGTCCCCTAGAACTTAGAACAAGTTAAACCTAACTAACCTAAGGACATCACACACATCAATGCCCCAGGCAGGATTCGAACCTGCGACCGTAGCGGTCGCGCAGTTCCAGTCTGCAGCGCCTAGAACCGCTCGGCCACTCCGGCCGGCGATATGTGTCGTCTGTGGACTGTACTACTGATGTCTTCTTCCCTTGACTTTTCTTCTTCTTCTTCTGAAATTTTCTTTCGCTATTCTCATAAGCTGCAACCCGCCTCATGCCGTTCTTAATACGAACTTGCTATTCTCAAATTTCTCTGCTTTACTTTGTAGATGTTACAGATTGCTAGCGTGTCCCCGTGATTCAACTAAAATGTTATAGAGATTGTGAACAGTTTGTCGAACCAGAAGAATAAGAACCCCATACCAGGCACTGTGTGCTTTGGCACAGTGGGGCCTCACCCACACAGATCTCATGTCCCGCTGGTCGTGCGCCACTTCGGCCTCCTCCTCAAGAGCCACCTGTAGCCTGTATCCTGAAGCCTGCAGCCTGACCTTCACGCATGGCGTCCTCCGCGCTGTCAGGCTTGACCGCTCAGCATCTTGACTGGAGCTGGGGACGTCCCAGCTGGAACGTGGGACCGAAAAGCATTTCGCTCCGTCAAGGCATCCCCATTTAGAGCAGTTTCAAATTATGGCCACACCCTTGGCGCCGTAGCGGACAACGCAGAATGTCAGCACTACTTACGTCGCAGACACCAGACGTCATAAATTGCCCGACTATCGTGTACACAGCCAAAGCCTTCTAGATACAAGGCCTACACACAGCGGCCATATTCGCACGTGACGTCACAAACTGTTGGCCATCTTATCTGTAGTCGGCAGTTCTGTTGGCGTGTATGTTGTGTTGAAAGTGTGTGCCACGCGAAAGTGATATATATTACGTTAAGTATTCGCCTACAGTTCTTCGAAGTATGGGATACAAGTGTTGCGTTCCCTTTTGCCATGGAAATTATAAATCCCAAAAAGGCATGAAAGTGCACATGTTTAGATTTCCCAAATGTGTGAAGTTGAGAAATCGCTGATTGTAGCTATTTCCAGACAGGAATTTGTGTCTACGCATCATTCAAGGGTAAGTAAATCACAAAAATTTTATAGCGTATTATTTGTTTGCATTGCACCACATTTGCCAAATGGTTTTAAAAGCAGTTATGTATCATGTACTACTGCGAGGTTAATACGAAGCAATTATTGTAACACAGAATAGTTATATTAATTAGTGTGGTTCGAAAATGGTTAGTATTCCTTATCATTCCTACCAGATTATTGAGTTTCCAGTACTTTTATTTGGAAGAGCAACAGAATGATTTTGTTCAGTTTTACATATACAGCTATTCGGAAATAATTTCAATTTGAGTAAACTACGTTAGAAAACTGCTTTAATGAATTCAGTGTTCGACACATTAAGCAGTATAGAAAGCAGAATTTCTATGTAAGTGCATTGTGATTAAATTAACAGCACTCTGTGACACGAATTTCAGTCAAGGATATAGGAGAAACAATCTTTTCATGTTTAAGGTTCTAAAGTTCTGAAGATACTGGGAAATAAAATATTTTTTCGGATTTTTTGATTTATTAAACATTACGTCAGAAGGTATCCATTTCGTCGAATGATTTGAGTTTCGTGTGAGGTCAGCAAATTTTGAAGTGGAGAGGAAAAAATGTACGAAAATAACCGGGGAAACAAATTCTTGAATTCTGTAGGAGCTCCAGCTGCTTTATTTAAAACCGAAAAAGTGTGCTTGTTATTACATATTTCCGATTTTTTTACTGCAAGAAAACGTAGCTCCCGAGGTAAAAGACAGAATTTAAAATTATAGTTTGTATTCCAGCCTAGAAACGCGTATTTAAGGCATATCGTCAAAATAATTTTAGATCTTGAAATATCATGGGGCAGTTTTGTTCAGTTACTTTACGCAATGATATAAATTTCCTTACTTTCATTACAAGGCCATGTAGAAGAGGAAAGCACGGGAATCCCTATGCGGTCTCAGCTCTAAAACTCGTAAAGTCCGTATAACTGCAGAGTGCTTAACAGGAACGTTCCGATACAGACCCAGCCATCAGTATGTGACGTCACAAGTGTGCGCGCAGGCCTGTAGTCTAGGTGGTGTTGACACAGCGGAGTTCGTAAGTTCGCTAACTGGGTGAGGCACCAGATAATTTAAAGGCCTCCAGACTATTTACTTGTAGACAGGATTCGTTTGACCCAATAAGCGGCACTCGTTTTCAGTGCCTTCATAGTTTGAGTGAAGCCTTCTTTCAGATTTTTCTTGCAATTATCGATCAGCCTTCTCGGCATTTTCGATCTACGCGTTACTGAACCGTTGAGATGCACTTTCAGGAAATCGTTCGCAGGTGACTATTCCTGCGTGTTAATTGGATGGCATCTTGCTGAGAATTGCGTTCCACTTACCAGCGAGAAACTGATGATCCATTGCTCCCGAAAGGGCCGATCAGTTTTCTATCAGTAGACGAAAGACTAGGAAAAGTGCCTGGGAGAAATCGTGGAATTAGATCTACCAAGTTTTCACTTCCACGCTTTTTGAAAACATACACTGATGGCCATTAAAATTGCTACACCACGAAGATGACGTGCTACAGACGCGAAATTTAACCGACAGGAAGAAGATGCTGTGATATGCAAATGATTAGCTTTTCAGAGCATTCACACAAGGTTGGCGCCGGTGGCAACACCTACAACGTGCTGACATGAGGAAAGTTTCCAATCGATTTCTCATACACAAACAGCAGTTGACCGGCGTTGCATGGTGGAACGTTGTTGTGATGACTCGTGTAAGGAGGGGAAATGCAAACAATCACGCCGGCCGAAGTGGCCGTGCGGTTAAAGGCACTGCAGTCTGGAACCGCAAGACCGCTACGGTCGCAGGTTCGAATCCTGCCTCGGGCATGGATGTTTGTGATGTCCTTAGGTTAGTTAGGTTTAAGTAGTTCTCAGTTCTAGGGGACTAATGACCTCAGCAGTTGAGTCCCATAGTGCTCAGAGCCATTTGAACCATTTGAGCCAAACAATCACGTTTCCGACTTTGATAAAGATCGGATTGTAGCCTATCGCGATTTTGGTCTATCGTATCGCGACATTGCTGCTCCTGTTGGTAGAGATACAACGACTGTTAGCAGAATATGGAATCGGTGGGTTCAGGATGGTAATACGGAACGCCGTGCTGGATCCCAACGGCCTCGTATCACTAGCAGTTGAGATGACAGGCATTTATCCGCATGGCTCTAACGAATCGTGCAGCCACGTCTCGGTTCCTGAGTCAACAGATGGGGACGTTTTCAAGACAACAACCATATGCACGAGCAGTTCGACGACGTTTGCAGCAGCATGGACTATCAGCTCGGAGACCATAGCTGAGGTTAGCCTTGACGCTGCATCACAGACAGGAGCGCCGGCCGGAGTGGCCGTGCGTTTCTAGGCGCTACAGTCTGGAACCGCGTGATCGCTACGGTCGCAGGTTCGAATCCTGCATCGGGCATGGATGTGTGTGATGTCCTTAGGTTAGTTAGGTTTAAGTAGTTCTAAGTTCTAGGGGACTGATAACCACAGCAGTTAAGTCCCATAGTGCTCAGAGCCATTTGAACCATTTTTGAACAGACAGGAGCGCCTGCGATGGTGTACTCAACGACGAACCTGGGTGCACGAATGGCAAAACGTCATTTTTTCTGATGAATCGAGGTTCTGTTTACAGCATCGTGATGGTCGCAGCCATGTTTGACGACATCGCGCTGAACGCACATTGGAAGCCTGTCTTCGTTATCGCCATACTGGCGTATCACCCGGCGGGATGGTATGGGGTACCATTGGTTACACGTCTCGGTCACCTCTTGTTCGCATTGACGGCACTTTGAACGTTGGACGTTACATTTTAGATGTGTTATGACCCGTCGCTCTACCCTTCATTCGATCACTGCGAAACCCTACATTTCAGCAGGATAATGCACGACCGCATGTTGCAGGTCCGGCACGGGCCTTTCTGGATACAGAAAATGTTTGACTGCTGCCTTGGCCTGCACATTCTCCATATCTCCCACCAATTGAAAGCGTCTGGTCAATTGTGGCCGAGCAACTGGCTCGTCACAATACGCCAGTCACTACTGTTGATGAACTGTGGTATCGTGTTGAAGCAGCACGGGCAGGTGTACCTGTGCACGCCATCCAAGCTCTGTTTGACTCAATGCCCGGGCGTATCAAGGCCGTTATTTGGGGCAGAGGTGGTTGTTCTGGGTACTGATTTCTCATGATCTATGCACCTAAATTGCGTGAAAATGTAATCAAATGTCAGTTCCAGTATAATATATTTGTCCAGTGAATACCCGTTTATCATCTGTATTTGTTCTTGGTGTAGCCATTTTAATGGCCAGTAGTGTATTTTATTCTTCGGACAAGGGAACCTCCCCATCGCACCCCCCTCAGATTCAGTTATAAGTTGGCACAGTCGATAGGCCTTGAAAAACTGAACAGAGATCAATCGAGAAAACAGGAAGAAATTGTGTGGAACTATGAAAAAATAAGCAAAATATACAAACTAAGCAGTCCATAGGAAACATAGGCAACATCAAGGATGCTGTGAGGACAGGAGCGCCGTGTTCCCGTGGTTAGCGTCAGCAGCTGCGGAACGAGAGATCCTTGGTTCAAGTCTTCCCTCGGGTGAAAATTTTTTATTTTCAGACAATTATCATTGTTCAGGCACTCACACATAATCAACTTCGCTGTGCAAAATTCCAGGACATGTTCAGATTTGCTTGGACATATGCAGGATTTGACGGTCTACACACGGAAAAATTTGAAAACCTTAAAAACATATGTTTTGACAGAGCACAGAGAAAACTGCGTGACTGTGAAACTGTTGCATTCATTTGTTGAAGTTTATGAGGCACGTCCTTTCGTCTACTAATCGCACGGTTTTGCGGTGCGGTCGCAAAACACAGACACTAAACTTATTACAGTGAACAGAGTCGTCAATGAACGAACGGACAGATCATAACTTTGCGAAAGTAAAGAAAGCAAAATTTTCAGTCGAGGGAAGACTTGAACCAAGGACCTCTCGCTCCGCAGCTGGTCACGCTAACCACGGGACCACGGTGCGCCTGTACTCATATTATCCTTGATGTTGCCTATGTGGCCCATGGACTACTCAGTTAGTATATTTTGCTTATTTTTTCATAGTTCCACACAACTTCTTCCTGTTTTCTCGATTGATCTGAGTTCAGTTTTTCAAGGCCTATCCACTGTGCCAAATTATAACTAAATCTGAGGGGGGTGCGATGGGGAGGTTCCCTTGTGAGTGTTTCATCGACCAGTCTGGAATTCTGAGGTTACGTTTCTTTAGTAATACTTTTATCTCAAAAGTTTATATTACGACCGATCGTAGATAACGAGTCTTGAAAAGACGACATTTAGATCGCCTGTTTACGGATTTGTTTAGCTAGCGAGAGAGTGTTGTTATTTCACACTCAATTGGCAGACACTCCAAGAAACACGAAACAAACCCTTTGACTACCCGTTTAGGGAATTTGCAGAATAGTCTTTCTTGGCAGAAAATACGAATATTCTTCAAACTGATACGACAGGTGTTGGGCAAAAATATGGAAACACCGCGAGAAAAGCATGCTTGAAGATAAATGCAAGCCTGCGGGTTGCGCTGTTGTATTTCACCACGAATGACACCTGTGCGATGT
The DNA here is from genome assembly GCF_023898315.1 of Schistocerca nitens. NCBI lineage: Eukaryota > Metazoa > Arthropoda > Insecta > Orthoptera > Acrididae > Schistocerca > Schistocerca nitens. The sequence continues at coordinate 286,595,737 of NC_064619.1, forward strand.
CCTCAAAGCGTTGCAAGTGTCAGTCGTGTTCAGAACAGTGTTCTGTGTAGTAGTACATTATGTCGGAACTAGGTGAATTCGAACGTGGGCAAGTTGTTGGTGCTGGTATGGTGGGTTCTTCCGTAACCAAGGTAGCAGAAGTGTTTGCTTTTTCAAGAGGCACCGCATCGAAGATTTATACCGCAGATGGGAAAATTGGAAAAACATCGGATAACACATGCGGACGCAAGTGTGTATTGAATGATCATGACGGACGATCATTGAAGATGGTTGTGAGGAAAAAGAACAGGACAACAGCTGAAAAACTCAGTGCAGAACTGAATGTTGCACTCGCGGACACCGTCAGCACCAAAACAACACGGAGGGAGCTACAGATGCAGGGAACTGTAGAGATATTTGGAATTCTAAAACCACTCCCCATATATGCAGATGACTGTATCAGGAACGCGTGGTGCCAAAGCCGTAAAACCAGTATTATGAAGCAATGGAAGATTAGCATTTGGTCGGATAAGGTTTGTTTCATTTTATTTCCAACTTCTGGCCGAGCTGATGGCCGAAGAATGAAAGATACCTGTTGCTCTGTGAAGATGTGGGTAGCGACATTCATGGGCTTCATGGTTTCTCTGCAGGGTCGCATTACTGCAAAGTTTATGTGACCATTTTGGCTGATCTGATCCATCCCATGGAACAATGTTTGTTCCAGAACAGCCATGCTGTGTTCCACGACGATAGGGCTCCCATTCTCACAGTTCGCATCGTCCGGAACTGGTTTCGTCAGCACGAGGACCAACTGTCGCATCTCCGTTGGCCAATATTATTGAGCCTCTGTGGTCTACTTTGGAGAGAAAGGTGAATGATCGCTATCCATCTCCACCATCGTTACCTGAACTCGCCACTATTTCGTAGGAAGAATGGTATAAGATTCCCATTACAACCGTATAGGGCCTACGTTTATGCATTCCGAGACTACTGGGAGCCCTTTTTCAATGCCAGTGCGTTTCATACATGATATTAGGCGTGGTAATGGTTTGTGACCTTTATCTGTATATTGCAGATAAAAGCGTACAAGCAGACATTTTCCCCACAGTCCATCCACAAATAAAACCCGAAGAAAACTTAATACGTGGTACAGTAAAAAGCACCCTTCGTCAAGCAATGCATAGTGATTCACAGAGAATAGCTGAATCTGCAGAACTTTGATTCGTTTGGACCAGTCATTGTGCCGGCCGGTGTGGCCGTGCGGTTAAAGGCGCTTCAGTCTGGAACCGCGTGGCCGCTACGGTCGCAGGTTCGAATCCTGCCTCGGGCACGGATGTGTGTGATGTCCTTAGGTTAGTTAGGTTTAATTAGTTCTAAGTTCTAGGCGACTGATGACCTCAGAAGTTAAGTCGCATAGTGCTCAGAGCCATTTGAACCATTTTGAACCAGTCATTGTAGGTGTGCCCAATGCCATAAACTTTAATGTACTTGGGCGATTAAATTGCTAACAACAGTTTATTTGCAATGCACATTCCCAGCACCTCATTCTGTTGATTTATCTTTTGGAAACAAAATTAACAGTTCATCTATAATTGTTGTTAAGACACTAGCTTTATTTCCTGCACCAAGTAATAAGGCTAGGAAGATGTAAAGAGGACTGCTGCTGAGGGGCAGAATTGAAGACCTCGGCTTTAAACAACGGTGGGAACAAGTTCGTTGGTTTGAAAAATTGCGCAGTAGATTTCAATAAATTGTCATAAGAATGATATTTCAATTACATCCGATGCGAATTTTCTTATTCAGATTAGTCATTATTTTCAAGTATTTCTACAGGAATAACTTGTTTTTAAAAGTGCGAATTCCATCCAAAATATTATTCTTAAAAACACATAATTGGGTCAGTAACGCTGTTTACTTTCAAACTGAGTGTACTTATCGTGGACTACATTTGATGTACCACTACTTACTTGCTGGGCGAGTTAACGAAACATTACTGTGAAACTCCACAAAAACACAAATTTAAAGGGATCGAATTGTTTCGGTTTATAATAACAAGAAGCAATAATAAAGCAAAAATCCTCGAAAATTAACCTATGATTCAGCATAGTATAAAATTAATAAATTGTCGCCTTATTGCAGCAAGTAAACAGTGTTAAGGGTTGGCCTTAAAACTTCTACCATCACACTGTCCCTTATATTCACGTAAACTATCGTGAGGGACACAACATTGTTTACTTGCTTAAATAATTATTCACATTCCCTTGGTTAGCAACAACGTTTGAAGCGCATTGGCTTTCAGGAGTATATTCACATCTTTATCTGAGTCGTAGTTATCCAGAGCAACCTCAGATTCGTACAAGTCATCCCTGAAAAGCAGTTTACTGCACACGTGACTGCTCCTGGTAGCCACGTCTTGGCATATAGCATTGTTTAGATGCAGACTTACTGACAAAGTTACCGTTAGTGAGAATCTCAAAACAGAGATAGAGCTGAAATTTTGTAGTTTATCGTGTAACAATCATCTAATATGAATAAAGCCAACCATACACCATGTCTTAGATGCAGTAACTCCGTTTCTCGTCGCCTGTCGCTTACCGGTGTTTACAGTTGATGTCTGCAGTTAAGCTGCAAGTGTATTAACTGTTCAGAAAACTGCTGTTAGAACAACACGCTGCCATGCAGTTCTCAGAAGCGCAGGAAATTTAAGTACCTGGCCTTAGTTCACAAATGGCTGTGAGCACTATGTGACTTAATTAATTAATTAAAATTAACAAGTTATATGAATATCGTGAAATAAATGTAAAAATAGCAGAATCTCACTAATCCAACGACATAAGCTACAACTTCTTCTTGAAGAAATACACTCGAATATATGTATAGCTGCAACTTACTCCGCTGAAAGCAAGATAATTCTGTTGTTGTGGCCTTCAGTCCGAAGACTCTCCATGCTACTATATCCTGTGTAAGCCTCTTCATCTCCAAATAACTGCGGCAGCCTACGTCCTTCTGAATCTGTGTACTGTATCTCTTGGTCTCCCCCTACGATTTTTATCCCCAACACTTCACTCCAATATTAAATTCGTGACCCATCGATGCCCCAGAATGTGTCTAATCAACCGATCCCTTACTCTAGTCAGGATGTGACAAAAATTTATTTTCTCACAATTCTGTTCAGTATCTCAACATTGGTTATGTGATCTACCTATCTGATCTTCAGCATTCTTCTATAGCACCACAAAAGACCTCTAGTCTCTTCTAGGCTAAGTTGTTTACGTCCACGTTTCATTTCCACACATCACTCCAGACAAATACCTTCAATAAAGATTTCCTAACAGTTAAATCTATATTCCATGTTAACAAATTTCTCTTCTTCAGAAACACTTTTCTTGCCATTTCCTGTCTACATTTTCTGTCCTCTATACTTTGGCCATCATCAGTCATTTCACTGCTCGAATAGAAAATCTGATCTAGTACTTTTACTGTCTCATTTCCTAATCTGATTCCCTCAGCATTGCCTGATTCAATTCGACAACGTTCCATTATCGTTGTCTTGCTTTTGTCAATGTTCATCTTATGTCCTCCTTTCAAGATACCGTTCATTCCGCTCAACTGTTCTTCCAAGCCCTTTTATGTCTCCAGTTTTATTTCTACTCAAAATTTTTCTTTGGTTTCCTTTACTGCTTGCTCAACGCACAATTTGAATAACATCGGGGATAATCTACAACCCTGTCTCACTCCCTCCTCAACCAATGCTTCCCTTTCATGCCTCTCGACTCTTGTAACTACTTTCTGGTTTCTGTGTAAGTTGCTAATAGTCTTTTGCTCCCTGTATTTTACCCCTGCTACTTTCAGAATTTCAAATAAAGTACTCCAGTCAACATTGTCAAAAGCTTTATCTAAGTCTACTAACGATGTAAATGTAAGTTTGCCTTTCCTTAACCTATCCTGTAAAGTAAGTCGTAGGGTCAGTGTTCCTACATTTCTTAGAACTCCAAACTGATCTTCCCCGAAGTCGGCTTCTACCAGTTTTTTCATTCATCAGTAAATTATTTGTGCTAGTACTTTACAAAGATGAGTTATTAAACTGATAGTTCGGAAATTTTCACATCTGTCAGCACCTGCTTTCTTTGGAATTGCAATTATTACACTCTTCTCTAAGTCTGTGGGTACTTCGCCTGTCTCATACATCTTGCATAGCAAATGGAAGAATTTTGTCACGGCTGGCTCTCCCTCGCTCTGAATGAATGTTGTCTAGTTCCGGGGCTGTTTTCGACTTAGGTCTTTCACTGCTCTGTCAAATTCTTCTTACTTTCAAGATCATATCTCTTGTACAGACCCTCTATACACCCCTTTCACCTTTCAGCTTCACTTATTTGGTTAGGACTGATTTACCATCTGAGCTCGTGACATTCATACAGCTGCTTCTCTTTCCAGCTGCTTCTCGTTTCTCCAAAGGCCTCTTTAATTTTACTGTAGGGCGTATCTATCTTCCCCCTAGTGATGTATGCTTCTAAATCCTAACGTTTGTCCTCCACCCATCCTCGCTTAGCCATTTTGAACTTCCTGTCAATTGGATATTTTAGAAGTTTGTATTCCCTTTCGCCTGCTTAATTTGTTACAGTTTTAAATTTTCTCTTTTCATCAATTAAATTCAATATCTTATGTGCTATCTAAGACTTTCTGCTAAGCCTGGTCTTTTTACCTATTTTATCCTCAGCTTCCTTCACTACATCATCTCTTTAAGTTACCCATTCGTATTGCACTGTGTTCCTTTCCCCTGTTCCAGTCATCCGTTGCCTAATGCTCCATCTGAAACTCTCAACAACCTCTGGCTATTTTAAATTATCCACGTCCCATCTCCTTAATTTCCTACCTTTCTGCAATTTCTTCAGTTCGTAACCAATACATTGTGGTCAGAGTCCACATCTGCCCCTGGAAACGTCTTGCAGATTAAAATCTGGTTCCGAAACCTCTGTCTTATGATTATACAATCAATCTGAAACCTTCCAGTGTCTCGAGATCTCTCCCACGTATATAATTGTCCTTTATAATTCTTAAACCAAGTGTTAGCGATGATTAAATTATGTTCTATACAGAATTCTAGCAGGCGGCTTCCTCTTTCATTCCTTTCCCCCAGTCCATATTCACCTTCTCTTCCTTTTCCTACTATCGAATTCCAGTCCCCCATGACTATTAAATTTTCGTCTGCCTTAACTATTTGAATGGTATGTTTAGTATTCTCGTACCCCGGGCGCTGTGGTCGAGCGGTTCTAGGCGCTTCAGTCCGGAACCACGCAGCTGCTACGGTCTCAGGTTCGAATCCTGCCTTGGGCATGGATGTGTGTGATGTCCTTAGGTTAGTTAGGTTTAAGTAGTTCTAATTCCAGTGGACGGATGACCTCAGATGTTAGGTCCCATAGTGCTTGGAGCCATTTGAACCATTTTTCCTTCTCGTACATATCTTCAATCTTTCCATCATTGCGGAGCTAGATGGCATATAAAATTGTGCTGCTGTCGTGAGTGTTGGTTTTGTGGTTCAAATGGCTCTGAGCACTATGGGACTCAACTGCTGAGGTCATTAGTCCCCTAGAACTTAGAACTAGTTAAACCTAACTAACCTAAGGACATCACAAACATCCATGCCCGAGGCAGGATTCGAACCTGCGACCGTAGCGGTCTTGCGGTTCCAGACTGCAGCGCCTTTAACCGCACGGCCACTTCGGCCGGCTGGTTTTGTGTTTATCCTGGTTACAATAATGCGTTCACTATGAGGTTCATAATAGATTACCTGCATTCCTATTTTCTTATTCATTGTTGAATCTACTCCGGCGTTATCCCTATTTGAATTTGTATGTATAACAATGTATTCACATGACGAGACGTCCTGTCCCTCCCGCCACTTCAACCTGTCCATTTCGCTTTTTAAATTTTCTAACCTACCTGCGCGATTAAGTGATCTAACATTCCTCGCTCCGGTCTGTAGAATCCCACTTGTTTCTCCTGATGATCACATCCTCCTGAGTAGTCCTCGCCCGGAGATCCGAATTGGGAATTATTTTACCTCCGGAATATTTTACCCAAGAAGATGTCATCGTCATTTAACCATAAAATAGAGCTACATGCCCTCGGGAGAAATTACGGCTGTACTTTGCTCTCGCTTTCAGCCGTTCGCAGCATCAGCACAGCAGTGCCATTTTGGTTGATGTTAGAAGGCCAGATCAGTCAATCATCCAGACTGTTGCCCCTGCAACTACTGAAAAGGCTGCTGCCCCTCTGGAGGAGCCACACGTTTGTCTGACCTCTCAACAGAAACCCATCTTTTACCGTTGAACGTACGGTACGGTTATGTGTTGGTTCAAATGGCTCTGAGGACTATGGGACTTAACATTGGAGGTCATCAGTCCCCTAGAACTTAGAACTACTTAAACCTAACTAAACTAAGGACATCACACACATCCATGCCCAAGGCAGAATTCGAACCTGCGACCCTAGCGGTCGCGCAGTTCCAGACTGAAGCGCCTAGAACCACCCGGCCACTTCGGCCGGCACGGTTATGTGTATCGCTGAGGCACACAAGCCACCCCACCGATGACAAGGTTCATGGTTCATGGAGGGAGCGAGATAATATAAACATATATTTCATGCACTACACGCACATACTTCTATTGTTATCTGGTTTTGCGACATATCTAGTATTTAAATAAAATAGGTGTTACATTCCGCCGGCCGTAGTAGCCGAGCGGTTATAGGCGCTACAGTCTGGAACCGCGCGACCGCTACGGTCGCAGGTTCGAATCCTGCCTCGGGCATGGATGTGTGTGATGTCCTTAGGTTAGTTAGGTTTAAGTAGTTCTAAGTTCTAGGGGACTGATGACCTCAGAAGTTAAGTCCCATAGTGCTCAGAGCCATTTTTTTGTTACATTCCCCATAAGTTTCGTACCTTCCACATCCACTGATCTGGCTGGAAGAATAGGTTGTTCAGTAAATATACACGGTCATTCTTCAAAAGGGCAGGTCTTCTGGTTTTTATTGGTAGTTCTTTGTTTTTAAAGGAAAACGGCACGTTTCAGTAAATATATGTACATCACAAGAGAATCGTAAATAAACAGTCTTTTAGTGTACTGTTTCATACCTCACGGAGTGCTTAGGAAACTAAGGAAAGGAAATTGTGATATCTTTTTTTTCGTTAGTTTTTTTAACACTACATACGCTCTATACTGTAAAAAAACTATGTTACAAAGCAGTGTAAACGATACTATTCGCGCTAATGCAATATCATATGCAGAAATGTAGCTTGCTGGCCGCTTGGCGCGCTGCTATCGCAGTTGGTAACAAAAACGAGACAGTGTGTCGCGAATGTTATTTTCGACTGCCGTGCAATTTTTATTTAATAAGAAGCGCATTACGAGGAATAAGTAGAACAGCTATTCCTTGGAATTTAATAATAATAATGCCTTGTGGATACGGCCTCCCGTCGGGTAAACCGTTCGCCTGGTGCAAATCTTTCGAGTTGACGCACTTCGGCGACTTGCATGTCGATGGGGATAAAATGATGATTAGGACGACACAACACCCATTCCCTGAGCGTAGAAAATCTCCGACCCAGCCGGGAATGGAACCCGGGCGGTTATGTATGACATTCCGTCGCGCTGACCACTCAGCTACTAAGGGGGGACTCGTTGGAATTGATAGAAGCTCTTATGACTCTGAACTTTAGACTCTTGACACAGAAGAACTTTATTCAACTTGCACCCAGATACGTATTTAGGCCCATATTGACACCTTCGGTTAAATATCCGTCGCTCGCAGACGAGTATTTCGCATCTTAAGCCCCTATTGACGGACGTTTCATAGGAAATGGATCATTTTTGGAGTCTCGAGGAACGGAAGTGTAGACCAGACAGGTAAACAGTTAATAATTCTAGCCTCCAGACAACAGAAGCCCCACAACGTGTAGGTCACTAACTTCTCGCCACCCGCCTACAGCTGCCATGACACAGCAGAAAACACGGCCGCAGCGCGGCGGGCGCAGCATCCAGTGGACGGGATTGTCTCCAAGTCTCCTCTCGCTGGTCAGAAGTTCCACCCGGCGCTGCTGTGAGAAGTGAGGGAACGCCAACAGCACCGAGATCTGTCCGCTAAGCCACGCCAGGCGGTCGGGCATTGTTTCTGTGCGGTGCTGTGCTTGGCGCGCAGCTGGACGGCCGGGCGCAGTGAACTCCCAAAAAGCGACCACGGAGAGCGCCTTCCGGTGGCCGTCCTCCGCTCCCAGCAGACGGGCGCACGTGGTACTGCCGACTGCCGACTGTTGCTTCTCTAGCTGCCCTGAGGGCGCTGTCGGCGGAACAAAGAAAGCACCGCGGCGTTCGACGCGGCATAACCCTCATTAGCATCACTGCAGAAAAGCTGTTTTCTCCTACATGATTCACGGCATCCTGTGTTTCTCGAACCACTCCTGGCTTTGTGACATGGCGCGTAATCTTGTTGAAAAATGCCACTACCACGGGGAAACAAAATCGTCACGAAGGCGTGCAAAAGATCTGCAATCAGTGTCCGACATTCCCTGACCATCACAGTGTCTTGTACGAGGTTCACTGGACCCATGGATGCCTATGTGAATGTTCCCCCTAGTACAATGGAGCCGCCGCCAGCTTGCCTCCATGCCGCAGTACAGGTATCAAGTAGAAGACGACGGATTCGCGCCCTCCAATTGGCATGATGATGAAGGTATCGGGATTCATCAGACCATGCAACGCTCTGCCACTGCACCAGCGTCTGGTGCCGATGGTCACGCGTCCATTTCAGTCATTGCCTCATGGATAGGTCGTCGGCTACCGAGGCCCATCGTTAGGAGTGTTCGGTGCGCTGTGTACTCAGACCCATTGTACTCTGCCCAGCGTTAAAACCTAACGTTAGTTCCGCCACAGTTCGCCGCCTGTCCTGTTTTACCAGTCTGCCCAGCCTACGACTTCCGACGTCTGTAATGAGGGGTGACCGCCCAATCCCCACGACGTCTGGATGTGATCTCCTCGGTTTCACCAAATATTGAAGACACTCACCACAGCACTCCTCGAACACCCGACAAGTAATTCAGTTTCCAAAATGCTCGTGCCGAGCCTCCGCGCCATCACAATCTGCCCTCGGCCAAGCTCAGATCGCACGCCTTCCCTAGTCTACACAATGATACCACATGCAACGTCCATGTGTCTGATTAACAGTCATTCCTCGCCACGTGAAGCTTCTATCACCTTGACGGGTTTATGTCAACAGTAGGGCCGGCCGCAGTGGCCGAGCGGCTCTAGACGATTCAGTCCGGAACAGTGCGTCTGCTACAGTCGCAGGTTCGAATCCTGCCTAGGGCGTGGATGTGTGTGATATCCTTAGGTTAGTTAGGTATAAGTAGTTACAAGTTCTAGGAGACTGATGATGGTTCAAATGGCTCTGAGTACTATGGGACTTAACTTCTGAGGTCATCAGTCTCCCAGAACTTAGAACTACTTAAACCTAACTAACCTAAGGACATCACACACATCCATGCCCGAGGCGGGATTCGAACCTGAGACCGCAGCGGTCGCGCGGTTCCAGACTGTAGCGCCTAGAACCGCTCGGCCACTCCGGCCGGCGAGACTGATGACCTCAGATGTTAAGTCCCATAGTGCTCAGAGCCATTTGAACCATTTTCAACAGTAGGTCGGTGGTCATGATATTGTGGCTCACCAGTGTATATCTCTGATAACAAGATCTTTACACTTGTCACCGAAATGGAATAAAAAGAAGATGAATGTAATCTCTCTTGGTGTATGACAATCCTGTAGAACGACGATAAATCTAGAAGTGCGTTTTTAAGTGACTGAAACAATAGACGGAAGTTATTATCATATTTGTGTTGCCTAAGTCACTGAAACTCCAAATCGTTTAAATTATATTGCATGCAGTAGCAGCAACAGTTCATTGCAGTAAGAAGCGTGTGTAACACCATAACTCTAGTGCTCTACTGATTTATTTTGCTTTTGTTTCATTTAATATTACATCGTTAAGCTTCTGTAAATGTGTTTGATTGAATAGATAACATAAAATTGTATACTCCTTTCTTTGTACAAACTTTGTGTCATGGTTTGATTCTATGCAAAGTAGTGTATCTGTCATTTAAATTCTTTGTCCCATTTGGAGTGAACAAAACTTACTATATATAATTGTAATTTCTGTGTGAATAATTTTTTGTAGAAGTGTCAATATGTGCAAACGTTCTGTTTTATTGAAAATGTTTGTTTGCTGTTATGTAAACTGCTGACCTTCACTTAGGGTTCTTAGTTATTTTGTACGTAAAAGGTGTAGTGGTTCCCCTCGGGAACGGAACTGAGTAGCGCGCGCAAATTGTGGTTGGCCTAGGTAGAAAAGGTGGAACAAGAGTCAGTCGGGGACGAGCTACCAAACTGTGCACTGCCATGTAAATGTTGCATATTGTGCTGGTTCCGAGAGAGGCTTTTTCTGCTACTTTCCAAATGCCTCGAATGGATGGATTAATAGCTGGAACGATTCTGGAATTGGTATTCATCATCGCTACCAAGAAGGGCCAGAGTCCAAAAATTCTGTCTGCAAATCCGTCTACCAACATGCAGTTGCCACCACATTGCGCAATCACTGTAAAGGAGTGCTATTATAATGTACAGTGAAGGATCAGCTTATTGGATGTGTTAGTGTGCTAAAATATAAGGTAACTTATAATTGAATTCATGTACCTACCTTGATTTTTCCCTATCACAACACCTTTCAGGTTCCTCTCCATTTAAATTATGATTACCGAGTATCCTAGTGTGTGGAAAAAATGAAAGCCTCATAACATTAAATAATGTTGTTTGATCTTTGGTAAGAAGGGAGTGTTTAGATTTACTGTGGATTTAATGAAATTGTGGGAGGTAGTAAATGTAGTCTTGTGAAAGCCTCCCAGGGATGGAAACAGTCTAATTTAAAGTTTAGTGGAGTATCAAAGTCACCTATTTAATCATTTACTTGAAAGTAGAAGGCTGTAGTAATAAAGTATAAATTAAAGTTCTTAAAATTGAGGCTTATAAAGTTTTGCTTAGTTAATGATCATAGTGCTATCTGTAGTACATTTTAAAAGGTGAGTCAGTTTCTTGAAAATTGGTCAACATTGTGTTTCACTGTAGTAAAAGTGGAAAACTGCATTAGTAGAAAATTATATGTTCATGATTGCTAAGTGTTTGTCTCTCTTGTGTATTGGAAGTGCATATTAATAGTATAACAGGATACACAGTCTGTCTGGTGTGATAATGCTAGGTAACAAGTTACGGAAAGATCACTATTTATGAAAACCATAATTTATTTATTCGAAAGACAGTGAAAAGTAACCTGTTAGTGAATTTCAACTAACTTTCATTTTAAATAGTAAAGTATTTAATTGAGAGAGACTTAACCTATGTCCAATTTATGATCCTGCAGTGAATGTTAATAGTAATGTTATAAAGACCATTCAGTTTGAACAAGCCCTGAAAGTAATAGTGTGTTTCGGTATCTGTTATAATTTTGCCAATAGTTTGTGCTGCTCTGGCTGTTAGCTTCAATCTTACCGTAAGCATATGTATGTGTCAGAGTTCATTGCACTCGCGTGTGACAAAGTATAGGTTGAGTTTATCCGTTAAAGTTACTAATAACTATATTCTCGATCAAGAATGTTAATCATTTTCTTGCCTAATTAGGCTGGCGACCGTTTCCTTTATCCATTAAACAGTGCAGATAGGCAAAAATTCTGTTTGTTACTGTTCAAATATTTACGTAATTTTGACTTTCACTTCCGATAAGCCACCTCCGTTAGGTACAGCACGGTCAACATAACAAAATTCCTCTCAGAGGGTAACTGCTCCGTTGCTTTATACCATAATTGCTTTAACAAGATAGTTTTATTTCACGACCTGCCTCCAACTTTAAGGTTATGGTATAGCAGTAGCAGACAGGAGTGTTATACGTGGAGCTACATTAGAATAGCGATTTGGAGGGAATGGAGACAGATTTGAAGCTCAGCCACCATTTTATTCATTGTGTACACAAAGCGAACAGCAAAGTAAACTAAAGGAAGTTTGGAAATGGATTGTAAAGATGTATAAAAGTCAATATAAATAATTATTGGGTTTGGCGAAGACGCTGTATTTCCGTCGGAACGGTAAAGTACTTCGAAGATCAGTTGAGATAAGCAGATAACTTCTCGTAAAGACATCATCAGGTTTATATTACTAAAACAAGGGTATTAGATTGTGGTGTAATTAAGACAGGGGATGCTGCACGAATTACATTAGGAAATGAGACGCTAAAAGTAGCGCTTTGAAACAAAGGTAGGGCACCCTCATAAGATCTGTCGACCTAGAGTAAGCCTTCGACTGGATAGACTGCTGCGAGAAAGAGTTACAGATTTTCTCCCCTACTTTTGGGCCTGTGCATCGAAGAAGTAGTGACGCAGTAAAAGAAAGATTAAGGTACAGAATTAAAATTCATTGACAAGACTGGCTGATGGCATTATGATATTCAGTGAAAGTGAGAAAGTATTACAGAAGGAAACGACGTGGCAAGCACAGAATATGGATTGAGAGTAAACCAAAGAAGAACAAACGTAAGGAGAGGTAGCGGAAATGACTTTAGCAATAAAAGTGTTATCAAAGTATGGAGCACGTAGTAGACGACTTGAAAAAAAAATTCTGCTACTTTGGAAGCAAATTAAAGAGTGACGCCCATAAGCAATGAGGATATAAGAGGCAGGCATATTAAATAAATGTCTTAATCTGAGGATTATTTTTTTGAGAATGTACGTCTGGAGCACTTCGTTGTTTGGAAGTGATTCATGGATTGTGAGAAAAAAAAAAAAAGCCGGCCGCGGTGGTCTCGCGGTTCTAGGCGCGCAGTCCGGAACCGTGCGACTGCTACGGTCGCAGGTTCGAATCCTGCCTCGGGCATGGATGTGTGTGATGTCCTTAGGTTAGTTAGGTTTAAGTAGTTCTAAGTTCTAGGGGACTAATGACCACAGCAGTTGCGACCCATAGTGCTCAGAGCTATTTTGAGAAAAAAGCAAAAGAAGGGAAATATATCGTCTAAGATTTGGTTTTACAGAAAGACACCGTAAGTGATGCGCTATTTTAGCGTTAGACGAGAGTTAACAGTGACTCTTCCAAACGTACAGAGAAGCAATTTTATGCATATAATGAAATGTTGACATACTCGGCACCATGTGGCAGGATAGTGATTTGGCGATGTGGAGTTCCAGATGTTAGGAATACTCGTTACGCAAAAGCCGGTGCAACAGCCGACCCCTGTGGCCGAGCGGTTCTGGGCGCTTCAGTCTGGAACCGCGGGACCGCTACGGTCGCAGGTTCGAATCCTGCGTCGGGCATAAATGTGTATGATGTCCTTAGGTTAGTCAGGTTTAAGTAGCTCTAATTTCTGGGGGATTGATGACCTCAAATGTTAAGTCCCTTAGTGCTCAGAGCCATTTGAACCATCCGGTGCAACATGCTTGATATTCCTTCGGAAGTGACAGCATCCTCAATCTTTAAATAATATGAACAGTATAATGTGCCATTAGGAATGAGTAAGAGATGGTAGATGTTGTGTACATAGCTCCACGTAGTCAGCGCGTACACAACATTCCCACTAGAGCGCGCCCCACTAAGCACAACAGCGCAGGCACAGCGCTCGTCCGTCTCCGCACTACGAGATGGCGCTACCTTAGAGACGGACCAAATTCTGCTTCCGCCGATCCGCGTATTAATACAGGGTGTTTCAAAAATGACCGGTATATTTGAAGCGGCAATAAAAACTAAACGAGCAGCGATAGAAATACACTGTTTGTTGCAATATGCTTGGGACAACAGTACATTTTCAGGCAGACAAACTTTCGAAATTACAGTAGTTACAATTTTCAACAACAGATGGCGCTGCGGTCTGGGAAACTCTATAGTATGATATTTTCCACATATCCACCATGTGTAGCAATAATATGGCGTAGTCTCTGAATGAAATTACCCGAAACCTTTGACAACGTGTCTGGCGGAATGGCTTCACATGCAGATGAGATGTACTGCTTCAGCTGTTCAATTGTTTCTGGATTCTGGCGGTACACCTGGTCTTTCAAGTGTCCCCACAGAAAGAAGTCACAGGGGTTCATGTCTGGCGAATAGGGAGGCCAATCCACGCCGCCTCCTGTATGTTTCGGATAGCCCAAAGCAATCACACGATCATCGAAATATTCATTCAGTAAATTAAAGACGTCGGCCGTGCGATGTGGCCGGGCACCATCTTGCATAAACCACGAGGTGTTCGCAGTGTCGTCTAAGGCAGTTTGTACCGCCACAAATTCACGAAGAATGTCCAGATAGCGTGATGCAGTAATCGTTTCGGATCTGAAAAATGGGCCAATGATTCCTTTGGAAGAAATGGCGGCCCAGACCAGTACATTTTGAGGATGCAGGGACGATGGGACTGCAACATGGGGCTTTTCAGTTTCCCATATGCGCCAGTTCTGTTTATTGACGAAGCCGTCCAGGTAAAAATAAGCTTCGTCAGTAAACCAAATGCTGCTCACATGCATATCGCCGTCATCAATCCTGTGCACTATATCGTTAGCGAATGTCTCTCGTGCAGCAATGGTAGCGGCGCTGAGGGGTTGCTGCGTTTGAATTTTGTATGGATAGAGGTGTAAACTCTGGCGCATGAGACGATACGTTGACGTTGGCGTCATTTGGACCGCAGCTGCAACACGGCGAACGGAAACCCGAGGCCGCTGTTGGATCACCTGCTGCACTAGCTGCGCGTTGCCCTCTGTGGTTGCCGTACGCGGTCGCCCTACCTTTCCAGCACGTTCATCCGTCACGTTCCCAGTCCGTTGAAATTTTTCAAACAGATCCTTTATTGTATCGCTTTTCGGTCCTTTGGTTACATTAAACCTCCGTTGAAAACTTCGTCTTGTTGCAACAACACTGTGTTCTAGGCGGTGGATTCCAACACCAGAAAAATCCTCTGTTCTAAGGAATAAACCATGTTGTCTACAGCACACGTGCACGTTGTGAACAGCACACACTTACAGCAGAAAGACGACGTACAGAATGGCGCACCCACAGACTGCGTTGTCTTCTATATCTTTCACATCACTTGCAGCGCCATCTGTTGTTGAAAATTGTAACTACTGTAATTTCGAAAGTTTGTCCGCCTGAAAATGTACTGTTGTCCCAAGCATATTGCAACAAACGGTGTATTTCTATCGCTGCTCGTTTAGGTTTTATTGCCGTTTCAAATATACCGGTCATTTTTGAAACACCCTGTATGTAACGCAGCCAATGAGATTGCTGCTAACGTAGAACCTTTTCTCCTCGCGGATCACACTCGCGCAGTGATACCTGAACGCGCGAGGTATTATAACGAATGTACAGACCTCCGATTAGTCTATCTGCATTTATCTGCACCAGTCTGTACCAGTCTGCATTTGTCTGTACCAGTCTATAGTCAAGTTTCAGTCTGCACCTAATAAGATTATCATATTCCTGTACATAGCCATGAAGATAAATGTATAGACACTTTGTCAAGTAGCAGAGATATGTGAGAATTAGATTAATGTACCAAGACCAAAGGAACTACAGATTGTCAATTGTAAATAGCATCCAGAATCAAGTTACGTAAGGTTTATGCTTGTTAGTATTTTAATAAATGTGTGTGAAAATTAATCAAGTTCTGTTTAAAGTTGGTCACCGTCAATCTGCTACTCTAAGCGTGCAAGTGGCATTTCTATCGTCTGACCTAACGGCAGAAGATAAACACGCCACAATAAGACCACGACACACATTGCTGACACTCGCCTACTTCGTTAGAGCGACGAGTCAAATAATCTGATGGTGTGTGTACCGAAGGTCTTACAGTACGCACACCACAGTAGCCAACGAACTTAACGCAGTGGTAAAACAGGTTCCCGTCAGATCACCGAAGTTAAGCGCTGTCGGGCTGGTCTTGCACTGGGACGGGTGACCATCGGGTCAGCCGAGAGCTGATGGCAAGCGAGGTGCACTCAGAACTTGTGAGGCAAACTGAGGAGTTACTTGATTGAGAGGTAGTGGCTCCGGTCACGTAAATTGACACACAGCCAGGAGAGATGGCTCTGAGCACTAAGGGACTTAACATCTTAGGTCATCAGTTCCCTCGAACTTAGAACTACTTAAACCTAAAGACAACACACATCCATGCCCGAGGCAGGATTCAAATCTGCGACCGTAGCAGTCCCGCGATTCCGGACTGCAGCGCCTAGAAACGCAAGCCACCGCACAGCCAGGAGAGCCGTGTGCTGACCACATGCGCCACCATATCCACATCCAGTGACGCCTGTGGGCTGAGGATGACACGGCAGCCGGTCGGTACCGTTGGGCCTTGCTAGCCTGTTCTGGCGAAGTTTAGTTTTATGTAAGAGGTGGTACCAGTACTTACCGTAGGATACTTAGGTTTCCTTACGTTACTAACGTGCTTGTTTTGTTTAGATGTGGCAAAATAAACGTCGACAGTTTATTCAAATTGGCTTCTTCCTTTTTTGCGAACATCAGTATCTCGAACCCAAGTTTTGTTTCTTCAGCACAGTAACGGTAGCTCGCAGATGATTAAAGTGGTTCGTTTGCTCAGTGTGTTGCAGAGGTTTCAGCAATTCGATCGGCGGAAGTGGACCGTGAATGAATTTTCCGCAGGGTTGAACTCCAGTGGAACATGATACGCGGGGCTGTAACGGCAGGCGCTGGTCGCAAAATGACGCTCGCATTCGAGTGGCTAACGTGTAAAAACCTGACTTCGGAGACCCATGAAAACACCCTGTGTAGCAATCAACAAGGATTCTCGACGACCGTTGAAAATACCCTCTATAGCAATCAAACACGGATTCCGCTAATAGAGACGTTGTAGAACTCAGCCCATTTTGTTCGCCAGTGTGATCCAGAGCGCAACAGGTAACGGGTCCCCGACGCCGTGTTCCTTGTCTTCCGTCAGGCATTTGATACGGTCACGGACTATCGCTCAATGAACAAAATAGGAGCTTACGAATAACGGACCAATTTTGTGATGTAAATGTAAAAGTAACTGCAGAAGTGCCCAAAAGAAATTTTGTGAGGCTGTTGGTGCTGGTGGGTAACGTACGAGGTTCTGTGTTTGTGGATGCTCGTGTCGCGTACAGGGAAATTGCAACCCAAAAAGTAATAATTGAAACGCGGAGAGTGACGCTGTGGTCCAGCGCGTAGTGCTGAGACTGGCAACTGGCCATCAATGGAAGACAACTCTCTCATACTATGCATGTTGTACTCACGAACCTCCTAACACAGGAAAGTACACTACTGGCCATTAAAATTGCTACACCAAGAAGAAAATGCAGATGATAAACGGGTATTCATTGGACAATATATTATACTAGAAATGACATGTGATTACATTTTCAGGCAATTTGGGTGCATAGATCCTGAGAAATCAGTACCCAGAACAACCACCTCTGGCCGTAATAACGGCCTTCATACGCCTGGGCATTGTGTCCAACAGAGCTTGGATGACGTGTACAGGTACAGCTGCCCATGCAGCTTCAACACGATATCACAGTTCATCAAGAATGGCGTTTTGTGACGAGCCAGTTCCTCGGCCACCATTGACCACACGTTTTCAGTTGGTGAGAGATCTGGAGAATGTGCTAGCCAGGGCAGCAGTCGAACATTTTCTGTATCCAGAAAGGCCCGTGCAGGACCTGCAACATGCGGTTGTGCATTATCCTGCTGAAATGTAGGGTTTCGCAAGGATCGAATGAAGGTTAGAGCCACAGGTCGTAACGCATCTGAAATGTAACGTCCACTGTTCAAGGTGCCGTCAATGCGAACAAGAGGTGACCGAGACGTGTAACCAATGGCACCCCATACCATCACGCCAGGTGATACGCCAGTATGGCGATGACGAATACACGCTCCCAATGTGCGTTCACCGCGATGTCACCAAACACGGATGTGACCATCACGATGCTGTAAACAGAATCTGGATTCATCCGAAAAAATGACGTTTTGCCATTCGTGCACCCAGGTTCGTCGTAGAGTACACCATCGCAGGCGCTCCTGTCTGTGATGCAGCGTCAAGGGTAGCCGCAGCCATGGTCTCCGAGCTGATACTCCATGCTGCTGCAAACGTCGTCGAACTGTTACTGCAGACTGTTGTTGTCTTGCAAACGTCCCCATCTGTTGACTCAGGGATCGAGACGTGGCTGCATGATCCGTTACAGCCATACGGATAAGATGCCTGTCATGTCGACTGCTAGTGATACGAGGCAGTTGGGATCCAGCACGGCGTTCCGTATTATCCTCCTGAACCCACCGATTCCATATCCTGCTAACAGTCATTGTATCCCGACCAACGCGAGCAGCAATGTCGCGATACGATAAACCGCAATCGCCATAGGCTACAATCCGACCTTTATCAAAGTCGGAAACGTGATGGTACGCACTTCTCATTACACGACGCCTCAAAACAACGTTTCACCAGGCAATGCCGGTCAACTGCTGTTTGTGTATGAGAGTTCGGTTGGAAACTTTCTTCATGTCAGCAGGTTGTGGGTGTCGCCACCGGCGGCAACCTTGAGTGAATGCTCTGAAAAGCTAATCATTTGCATATCACATCATCTTCTTCCTGCCGGTTAAATTTCACATCTGTAGCACGTCATCTTTGTGGTGCAGCAATTTTAATGGCCAGTAGTGTAATTGTCGTATTTAGGTGGCGTGCTTGCAGTATTAGAAACAGGCTTCTCAAAGGTCGATCACTATTATAACAGATACAACAGGCAACTCAATAAGTTATTAAAAATATTCAGCGTGATATCTCATTGACTGGAGTAGAATTGTCTTGAGTGATGAGTTCCAATTCGAACTGAGCCCTGATGGGTAGTGGAGATGTGTCTGGAGATGCCCCAGACAGCGTTGGGATACAGACTTGACTCCATGCAGCTCAACACCACAAATGATGGTTTGGGATGCCATTTCATTTCATAGCAGGATCCCTTTGATTGTCATCCGAGTCACCTTTACAACCCAGCGGTCCGTCGACGAATTCTACGTCCCACTCTGTTGGCCGTAGTGGCAAGCAATTCTGGGCTTACATTTCAGCATGATAATTCCCGTCCGCACACTGAGAGTATTTCTACCTTATGCTCGTGTTTGAGATACCTTAAGTCGGCCAGTTAGGCCGATGGACCACTCTCCACTTGATGACATTCGGAGCATTTTGGGCAAGGCCTTCGAATCAACTTGGCATTTTGATGATCCAACGTGCCAGATGGATAGAATTTGGCACGATATCTCTCAGGAGGACATTTAACAACTGTATCAATCAGTGGCAAGCCGAATAACTGCTTGCTTAATGACCAGATGTGGATCAGCATGTTATTGACTTGCTCAGTTTCTAAAGCTGTTTCTCTTGAATAAATCATATAACTTCTTTGTGCACGTACATCACATCTAACGGTCTCCGTTCCTTTCGACCATTCTGTCGTTTTTTGTCCTAGACTATGTAATGTTAACAAACTTCAACGTTTGAAACTGGAAAGCATTCATGCCCAATGAGGATGGGCCTCATGGAATCGGAGCTGTGAACGGCGAAAGAGAGGCCTCAGCAGTTGCCGGAACAAGAACTCGAGCTCTCTGTGGCACGTCTCGGGCGCCGGTAAGAAACTGTGCTTCCGAAGGCGCTGCCAGTGGCCTGCAGAGAAACAGAGCGTCATTGACCGGCGATGGCGTGGGGCGGGAGGACACACAGGGAGCGAGACTGGCGTCACCGAGAGCTTCCTGGGCAGCAGACCGCACCAACTGTGTCCGCTGCGTTGTTCCGCCTCTGCCCAAATACCGAGATGCTGGACCACGTTCTGCTTCAGGCAGCCCCGTCCCTCCCTAGTAATCACCTAGCTGAGCTTAGAAGCTCCTGTTGCCGTTTTCTCTCCGTATTCGCCAATTTAATAGAGTAATGGAAATGGAAAGATTTATAGTATGGACCATAAGACAGATAATATCAAATTTTTATGACAGTGTTCGACGCACAGCCGCCATTAAATGGTTAAACTTTTATTCCTCTAAAAACTGATCTCAATCGTCAACATTAGTTTAATGCACAGACGGAAAAAATCAGTAGCGTGACATAACCAAAGTTGGTACACGTCCTTCAACATCTGAATGATGATGTCTACTAAAATTTCGCGCCAGTCGCATCAAGTAGGTCTACTAGCGCCACTATGAGGATGCAAATCAGATTTGCTGTAAATACACGCTATAATGGACATGAGACTGAAGACGGTGAGTTGATGTTAGCGAAGATTGGTTGGTTGGTTTTGGGGAAGGAGACCAAACAGCGAGGTTATCGGTCTCATCGGATTAGGGAAGGACGGGGAAGGAAATCGGCCGTGCCCTTTGAAAGGAACCATCCCGGCATTTGCCTGGAGCGATTTAGGGAAATCACGGAAAACTTAAATCAGGATGGCCGGATGCGGGATTGAACCGTCGTCCTCCCGAATGCGAGTCCAGTGTCTAACCACTGCGCCACCTCGCTCGGTGTTAGCGAAGAATTCCTTTAAGTCGACAAAGACGCTATTATCGACACTTCTTGGAGTTTGATCAGAGTCGTGTAATATGGCTACGAGAAGATGAATCTTTGTTCTGCGATACTGCAGAAAGACTTAACAAGAATGCATTCACTGTACATGACTCTGGCAGCGGTAGTCATGAGAATGTGCTGTCACAAGAAGACCGGTCTACGGACGGCCAAGAGGCACTACAGACAGGGAAGGCCATCGTGTTCGGCATGCTCTGGCGCATCGTACTGCATCTGCAAGTGCAATTTGAACAGCAGTTGGCACCACCGTGAGCCAACGAACTGTTACAAATCGGTCACTTCAGGAACAACATCGATCCACACACCCTGTAGACTGCATTTCATTGACCCCAAACCACCGTCATTTGCAGCTTCGATGGGTTCAAGCGAGAGCTCATTAGAGAGCAGGGTTGAGGTCTGTTGTGTTTTCTGATGTAAGAAGGTTCTGACTCGGTGCTAGAGATGGCCCTGTGTTATTTAGATGGGTTCCAGTTGAGGGCTTGCAACCAACTTGTCTGCGTGCTACGTATTTGTGCCTACACCTGGAGTTATGGTATGGGGTGTTATTTCATAAGACAGCAGCAGTAGTCTCGTGGTTATCCCACGCGTCCTGACCGAGCGAGGTGGCGCAGTGGTTAGCACACTGGACTCACATTCGGGAGGACGACGGTTCAATCCCGCGTCCGGCCATCCTGATTTAGGTTTTCCGTGATTTCCCTAAATCGCTCCAGGCCAATGCCGGGATGGTTCCTCTGAAAGGGCACGGCCGACTTCCTTCCCCGTCCTTCCCTGATCCGGCGAGACCGATGACCTCGCAGTTTGGTCTCTTCCCACAAACAACCCAAACCCCACGCGTCCTGACGGCATTTGTATGTCAGTCTGGTGACTCGACCTGCTGTGCTGCCATTCGTGAACAGCATTCAAGGTTTGTTTTCCAACAGGATAACGCTCGCCCACATACCACTGTTGTAACCCAACAAGCTCTACAGGGTATCAGGATATTCCCTTGGCTTTTTCGATCACCAGATCTGTCTCCAATAGAGGACATATGGGTCCTCATCCGACAACAACTCCAACAGCATCATCCACAACCAGCATTAACCGTCCCTGTGTTGACCGACAAAGTGCAACAGGCATGGAACTGCAGCCCACAGACTGACTTCAAAGACAGCTCCGTGCCAGATGCCCCACAGCGCTCATTCCACTGACGCAAAACCTTCACCATTTCCAACTTCAGTCGTATCAAGCGAGAACTCACTGAAGGGCAGGGTGGAGATTTGTTGAGTTTACTGATTACAGGTGGGTCTGCGACGGTGCCAGTAATTGCTGTGTGTTGGTTATAGGATGCCAGTTGAAGGCTGTGACCGACCTGTCTGCGTGCTAGACACCTGGACCTGCACCTAGAAGTATGGTCTGGGGTGCGATTGCATATGACAGCAGAAGCAGTAGTAGTTGCGCCACACACCCTTATTGTACTTCAATCTGGCGATTCGAGACAGCATTCCAGGGGTTGTTTTCCAACAGAATAATGCTCATCCACATACCACTGTTGTAACCCAAACGCTCTACAGTGTGTCGACATTTTACCTTGGCCTGCTCAATCCGAGCACGTATGGGACATCATCGACGACAACTCCAACGTAATCCACAACAAGCATTAATCATCCCTGTATTGACCGACCAAGTGCAACAGGTATGGCACACTGACATCCGACACCTTCACAACACAATGCATGCACGTTTGCATGCGTCCATTTAAAATTGTGGCTGCATTTCACATTTGCAATGGCTTACCTCAGACCGACTTTAACCTGTGATCTCGCAATGTTAATCACTTTCATATGTTACACAGACAAATGTATTGCTAAAATTCCATATAAAGTATTTTTGGTGTTGTTATTTTTTTCCGTCTGTATATGTGGCCCTCAGTGGCACTAATACGCTTTTCTATTCATTGTGGTATGGAACCAAACAGGTTCCCAAATTATCGTATGGAATTTCGTACCATGCCTGGAACACATGCCATGCCAGTTCACGAAAATTCCCGGCTGGAGGCTACTATATGTCTTCCCATCGCATTTGGACGTTCTCTATACGTGACAAATCGAGACAGGGCAGCCCAGTCAAGTAGACATACATTCCTCGACGTATTTGCGGTGTGAACTGCAGCGTGAGTTCTTCCACTATCCTGCTGAAATATGTCATTCTTGCATTATCCTGATGAAATATACCATTTGGTCTCCTCGTCTAGAAGGGTATGCGACAACAAGGTTTGTCATTCTTGCCACATACTGCTGAGCATTCAGCCTCCTTCAGTAATTACCAGAGCAGTACTGTTATCATTTTCAGTGGCTCCTCACACCACAGTTCCAGGTATTGCTTCTTGTGGCCTTTCGTCTGGTCTTTATAAAGTTACCGTCAGGATTTACTATTTAATCACACTCTTCAGTTACGAAAAACGACCGTGAGCACGGGACCCCCAGTGCCGTGCTACAGCAGAAATTTCAAGTCCATGCAATAACAATGCATGCAATTTTACTTTTGTGTGCACAAAAATAAGAAACTGAAATCAAAAAGAAAGTTAATGTTGATAATAATTGGAACGCACCCTTAGATATTACTAGTGATGTAATATTGTATGCTACTGGCTTGCGTAGAAACAATGTGGAATAATGGTAATAAATAAGCACTCGCAGACCCATAGTTTATATAAGTGTAGTGCCGAAATAATAAGTATCTCGACATTATCCTTTCAAGTAATGACTGCTATGGTTTTGTAATGTCAGTTGTGAAATAATTATCAACCAGAAACTATTTCATTAAGTGTGTTTTAAATAAATTTATGTCGAAGTAAATACGGAAACAGTCACTGAGAAGCTGAATTTCACAAATTGTCTTTGAAGTTATGTAGTTTGGTGTTGTATACAACGTGATTCTTATTGTCATTTGGTAATCTGGTCGACAAGGTTATGTGACAACAGGGTTTTGTCATTCTTGCCACATACTGGTGAGCCTCAGCCTCCTTCAATAATTACCAAATTCAATTTTTATATGATAGAGCTTTATCTCCACATCCTGTACATAACGTTCTATTAAACTATTTATTTTGAGGTTGTTCTCACTCATTAATGTTTTAATATTTGTTGGTGAAGATATCTTCATTTTTGCAAGATTTTTACAAAGTTTATTTTTATGTGAAGCGTACTTGGAACATCCCAAAATGATTGGTCAAGATGCTTGTTGTTTTCTAAATGCTTACTGCATGTGAGAGAGTCTGTCACTCCAGACCTGTAGAAGCGTGCAGGGAAACATGCGTGTCCCAACCTTATTGTATTAACTGATGTAACGTACCTCCTTGGGAGATTTTTCTGACTACCGCTGGACTGAAGCGGTCCAAAAGTCCTTTTTTCTACTGTGATGTTTGCCATTGTTTGCTCCTATTGTTTGTTTGGTATTTGCTTTTTATTTTTTTTGCTTTTTTTTCGGGGAGAAAGTCAGAATTGGGAGACTGTGTAAATATTGACTTCCCTTCTTTGATGCTGTCTTTTGCAGGACCATCTGCTAGTTTCTTATGCCGAATACCTGAGTGCCCCTTTATGCACGTTAGATGTATGGATTTTTTTCGTTGTTGGCTTCCGTTATTAATTCCACCAAATCGCAGATACAACTGTTTTCAGTTTTCCACTTTCGATGCTCTAATTGCTCTACGGTCAGTCAGAATTAGTGTCTTGTTCCCTTTTTCGGTTCCAAGCTTAACTGCTTCTTTAATAGCTATTACTTCTGCTGTGTAAATACTTCTTAATGGTGGTAATAAAAACTTTTTAGCTATCAGCATCCTAGGGAAATAATAAACGGAACCAACTCGCTCATGAGTTTTGGACCCGTCTGTGTACATATATGCAAAAAAATCTGGTCATTCGCATTCCTGTTAATTTATTACTTCCATTTATGCTCTAAGCTCTTCACCCTATCTGCCTGGTAGATAAAAAAAATTCAGGTTGGTAAACTGTTGTTCCATATCCTTTACTAAACATTGGTAACATCCGGTCCTCCCATGTCAAAGAGAACGTAAATCTGAGACATCGGAAGCCTGTTACTAAGAGTGGTATTCTTTTGTATTCAGCTAGGTATCCTCTTTCTGCGAACCACTTAACTTTAACTATAATGAGATGACTATTTACTCTGCTCCAATACTGCTCAGTCTACGTTTTGTAAGTTATCTGAACTTTTAAAAAATATGCCACACACACATAACAAGAAGCAAAAATACAATTTTGCACATAATAAACATACAAGGGCTATTCAGGAAGTAAGGTCCGACTGGGCGCGAAATGAAAACTACATTGAAAATCCGACGAAGCTTTGGACGTACGCGTTGGCAGCGTCACTAGTTTGTCTGTCAATCGTGCCACGTTGTTCTTTTCAGTTCTGAGCGCACAGTGAGCGCATAAAGACGCCTAGAAAATAGTATCTCCCGCCAAGAATGGCTGTCTGCCGTGAAATTTCACCTGATTTCATGCAGCCCACTTAACATAACTGTCATGCATTTCCTTCTTCGTGATAATTCTCGGCAGTAGACTGCAGGGACAACGAAGACGCTCCAGCAGCGTTTTTGGTTTGAAGTCTTTGATCACTCACCATACAACCCTGACGGGGCTCCCTCTGATTTTCATCTCTGCTAGCACGAATCGCTGGCCATGAGGACAACATTTTTGGCATAGACAGCGAGCTGCAGACCGGCGTAGAGAATTGCGGGAAACAAAGGCGGCTGGCTTCTATGACAGGGCTATTGGAAAGTTGGTTCAAAGCTACGACAAATATATATTCGGAGCAGCGAGGATGTGGAGAAGTAGCTGGAAGAGGTAGTTACCAATGCAAATAAAATATTTTTTTTTTTTTTATTTTCCACAGTGGTTTCCGCTTTGCAACCAGTCGGACCTTGCTTTCCGAACAGCCCTTGTAGAGAAACCCTTACACAATTCCTCTCCAGATCCATTGTGGACCCGGGACAGCAGCTGGTCAGATATTTATCAAGGAAGATTGCCGAAGAGCCGTACGTATTTGAGAAGTTATTTTATTTTATTTTGACTACTAGTTTCGGCATTTCAGTATGCCATCTTCAGGCCCCATATGCAGTTCATATATAAATATTCAGAGGTGTCAGTACTGGCATACTGGAGCCATCACTGTTTGGAAATCGTGAATTCGTTATTCGAAAACTTGACAAGTTTTTGAAGGCAGCTCACTGATAACCAATTCACAATATCCAGTCACTTAAGGCTCCAGTATGCCAATATCAATACATCTGAATGCCTATGTATTAAGTGCAATATGGGGCCTAAAGATGGCGTACTGAAATGCCGAAACTGGTACTCAAAATAAAATAAAATACGGCTGTTTAGCTATCTTCCTTGATAAATATTCACATAACTTATTCTCTGCGCCAGTAACAGATAGCTTTATTTGTTAAATTAACGGAGCATTGTTTACATTGAAATACTTCAAACTGAGTTATAAACCATATGGACAAATAGGAGGAGGAAAATGTGTTGTGCCTTCATATTTTGAAAGAGTGTGTCTTAAATTTATGTCAATGTCTTGAATTAACTGTGAAATTACGTCATCTGCAGACATGTTGGTGATGATATGACTGCCACAAATAGAAGCGAGACTCAGCATTCAGCACTGAGCACCACAGAATGCCACTCCGTGTCTCACTTGACCCTAGCTTTACGTCGCGCAAGTTAGTGCTGTCTGGGGCATGGTGTTCCCAGTATACGATGCTCGGAAACTCGATCCTCAACCCAGCTTTCAGCAGGCCGGGTAAACAAACAGCGGCGTTTGCTAACGACACTGTGGTGCACGGCAAAGTATCGTTGTCGAGATGATTTAAAATTTCTAGTTGATGAGATGAATGGCAGCTTGTTCTAAATGTAGAAAAATATAAGTTAATGGAGATGAGAAGGGAAAAAAATCTGTAATGCTCGAATACAGTATTGGTGGTGTGCTGCTTGACGTAGTCATGTAGATCAAATATGTAGTCGCAACGTTCAGAGTGAAACGAAATGGAGCGAGCACGCAAGAGCGGTAGTCGGAAGCTGAATGGTCGAATTCGATGATGATGATATGTGGATTGGGGGTACTCAACTGCGCGGTTGTCAGCGCCTCTACAAATTCCCTATCTTTTCACTATCCAGTCTCGCCACATTCCCCAATGATGATGAAATGATGAGGAAAACACAAACATCCAATCCCCGGTAGCAGAAAATCACCGACCCGGCCAGGAAGTGGATCGAGGACCCTGTGATCCAGAGGTAGCAACGCTAGCCACTACACTACGAGCTGCGTACTAATTGGGATACTTTTAGGAAACTGTAGCTCATCTATAAGGAAATCCGCTTATGGAAGTCTAGTGCGACCAATTCTTGAGTACTGCGCGAGTGTTGGGATCCCTACTAGGTCGGATTAAAGAAAGATATCGCAGCAATTCGAAGGCATGCTGCTACGTTTGTTACTAGTAGGTTCGGTCAGCACGCGAGTATTGCGGAGATGCTTTGTGAATTCAAATGGGAATCCCTGGAGGTAAGACTACGTTCTTTTCGTGCAACACAGTTGAGAAAATTTAGAGCACCGAAATTTGAAGCCAACTGCAGAATGTTTCTGCTGTCGCCAACGTATATTTCTGTAAGGACAACGAAGATAACAGAAATCAGGGCCCACACAGAGGCAATTAGGCAGTCGTTTTTCCCTTATCCTGTTTGCGAGTGGAACAGGAGGAGAAATGCCTGTAGCGGCCGTCACGAAAATAGCCATCTCAGGGCCATCTCACCATCCTACAGCATTGCCACTTAGTGATGATTTCAGATGTTAGTAAAAATTCCGAAAAATATTAAACATCTCTATTTTAAGTTTAGAACGTGATGGAGTACTTTCCAAAAGAAAATTCTTTGCCAACTGCTACAAACACAAATAAATAGGTAAAAACCAATATTACAAGAAATTTTGGAGAAAGACATTTGTTTACTTCAACTTGTGCAAGAAACCGAAACACTGACATATTTAGACTGAAAATAATATAAGAAAATTCTCAAAGTCTTAGATGCGTGTGATACATATTTCATGGAGAAAATATGAAAGAATTCCGAGATAAAAAATAAAATACTGAAAGAGATGTGGAACTCTTCCGCCTGTGTAAAGAAAAATGCGTTGTTGATGAGTTTGTATTCTGTTGGACCTAGTAGAGACTTCCAACGAGAAAATTGTTAATAAAACTATGAAATTAATTTTGGTAACATCTGCGACATTATTACTGCATTGCGTCACGTATGAAGGCATTTTATTTGTGAGAGATTCCGTGCGTGGCTGAGGAGTACTTGTATGCCGTCACCAGGGTTTTTAGTTCCGACGGCTCGCTTTAATACGACCGAGAATATTCCCTATCTCCCGTCTTTTTTTCAGACCTTTCGGCACTGCACCCACCATCCAGATCGCCAATATACGCTATATAAAAGTAACTTTAGGTACTTTAAGGCTATGATTTCCGTTCAAGTTCTGGAAAATATATTTTTGCGTGTGTTTTTGTGAAACCCAAATCGTATCTAAGTACCCAAGACTATTGTCCTCAGAATTTTACACAAAATTTCGTTCTTACTGCTGCAATGTCTCCGCATTTCATTAAAATTTTTTGTCCACTTCTTTCTGAATCGAAAACCAAGTGAGGGAGAAGGCAAAGAACGGAGATCTCTGTGCCACAGTAATGAATTTTTTCACAGAGGTCGTTCTGTATCTTTCTAGCTGTCGGATACTCTCCTCTGCCCTAGTATCGAAGTACAGTTCTATGCACTAATTTTATGTCAAGATCGTCAAACTTCGTCATTTCCGACGAAATAAATCTCGGGTGGACAGCCTGGTAAGAGTGTGCATAGGACACAATATTTCGGCAATCGACCAAGTTGCCATCATCAGGTGCGCTGATGTAGTGACCGGCGGTGGGCCGGCGCCAGGTATGTATAGGACGATCTCCCTCCTCCCTCAGGCGCTTCCTGCGAGTCGGTGCGGTCCGCGCCCCGCGCGCGGTCCAGGTACAGCGTCCGTTCTCCCGCCGTCTGGGCGCTGCGTGCTAGGTCTTCTCGTTCAGGAGGGTCTGCCGGCACCGCTCTCGTTTATTCTTCCCTCCTCACCCGAAGTCGGTACACTCTGGGAAATATCCTTTTTCTTCTTAATCCGGGTGATCGCGGGTTCCCACGCCTTGCTAAGAATGTAATCGCTGTCACGATTTAGTTATGGCTCCCTTACTATGATCTCTATGCTTCTTTGATGACACAGTCCCAGTATTTGGAAGTCTGTGTCAGGACTTTGGTTTGGCCATAATCCACGCTGTGGAGTTCCGACAGGCAATGCTCGGTGATTGCCGACTTACTGGGATGTTGCAGTCTAGTGTGCCGTTGATGTTCTCGGCATCGGTCCTCAATGGTACGAATGGTCTCTCCTATGTATACACTCCCGCATTGGCAAGGTATCTGATAAACCCCTGATTTACGTAGACCAAGGTTGTCCTTGACACTACCAAGAAGGCTCTTGGTTTTGCTTGGAGGACGGAAGATGGTTTTCACTTGGTGTTTACGTAAAATGCGTCCACTTTTTCCGGATAAGGCCCTACAAAACGGAATAATAGCCAAGGCCGCCTCCTCCTGAGGTTCATCCTCAGTTTCCGCCGGTGCTGCAGGTGTGGGATGTAGAGCCTTCCGAATTTGCCCTTCCTTGTAACCGTTCCTCTGAAACACGGTGTTCAGATGGTCCAATTCTTGTTGGAGACTGTCCCTGTCGGAGATGGTGTGAGCTCTGTGTACAAGAGTTTTGAGCACGCCATTCTTTTGTGCCGGGTGGTGGCAGCTATCCGCATGTAGGTACAAAGCGGTGTGCGTCTTCTTCCTATACACGCTGTGGCCCGAAGTGCCGTCAGCTCGTCTTCTAATAAAAACATCTAGGAAAGGGAGCATCCCATCCGTTTCGATCTCCATGGTGAACTTAATATTCTCGTGTCTGGAGTTGAAATATCTGAGGAAGTCTGCCAGTTTATCTCTTCCAGACTGTTCACCCGAGATTTATTTCGTCACAAAATACACCTGGAGAAACTGAAGAATCACTTCGTCGTTTCCGTTTTCATTTATATTCCTGCCTTGGAGAATCAAACCACGTGCTCAGATCTAGAGATTCTGCCAATTTTACTGCAATGTTAATACGGAATAAGGTCAGTTCGGAAACATAAATTTTTGTTGTCATTTTATGAAATTGTGCAAAATTCATATTATTCTTGGCTCCACTACCGCTTGGTCTTCAGGTGCTGATATTGGGGTTTTCACTGTTGGCTTATCAGTACCTTCGATATGACAGTTTTAGATTGTTTTCGAATGTCTGTACCCCCTTTATGCACACCGACCAGAGTAGCACTACACGTAGGCCCCTGCTCCTGCTTTTCGCATACTATCAAACAGGCGTCAATGCACCGTTCCACACGTGAAATACGATATCGCTTGGAAACACAGAACATTTAGCTGGCGCTGCACTGTACACGTGGCTACAAAGCTGTTAGGCGGGAGAATCAGAGCGCTTAGCGCCGGCAGTCTGCAGGGGGCGGGTGTGACCTTGAGGTGTCTAATGCCCGTCTCACACGGAGCAAAGTTCGCCGCAAGTTTGCGAGATGGCGTGCATGCCTGCCGGCTTGCAGGGAAAGGAGCCGGCTATCGTCCATACCGAAGTTCTCCCACGGTGCAAGATCGGCTGCATGTTGTATCGAACGAAGATGGCTGCTTCAGGTACAGATGTTCAGAGCAAACTGGCGTTATTAACTGTTTTGGTGCTAAACGATGCAGAAATGTATGTTAATGAGAGAAGAAGAAAGAAAGAATGAACGAAAAACTGGATTAAGAGGAGAAACGCTGGAAAAGGTATGCTCATGCTTCATAAAGAGTTGAGGTTAGTTCGCATAACACATACTTTTGTGTGCTTTCAAGAATCGGGTGAATATTCATTGTGATATATCTAGGAAATAATCTTAAATGTGGCCGATTTTAGCAAGGAATAGGTTTCTACATTCAACACAAAATTCATAGTTTGGTACTTAGTCGTTCATCCCAGCGCCACTGCTTTTCGATGATTTTACTTTGGCGTACTCCACTTTAAACTGAGTACGTAAATTGTGCATTTTGCTATAGCACTCCTTGCTCGTCGTATATGGTCGAACAAGACACACGGCACTTGCAACTCTTTCGAGTGCTTCTGCACGCAAGTGTTTATTATAATAGTTTGCGATTTTCACGACGTTCTTCCCTATAAGTACATATCAATGCTTCAGTCGCTTCCTTGGACCACTGCGGTGCCATTAATTTAATAATTATAAGAACTTCCTACCGCACCTCACAACAGCGGAAAAGCGACTATCAACAAAGGGTTCCCGCCCAAGCTTCCCGCGTCTGACGTCACAAACGAAACGCCTCATGATTGGCCAACGCCGGTAGCACGCAGGGAACCTTGCAAGAAAAGTAGCACCGGACCTATCCTGGAAATCTTACAAGGTTCCCAGCCAAGTAGCCCGCTAGCAGACGACGGAGCCCGCAAGGTAGCCGTCGCGCGAGCCAGCAAGGAAACTTACAGCGAATCTTGCTCCGTGTGAGACGGGCTTAATTTCGTGACGGCCACTCTAGTAGAGATACAAAGTGCTTTTCGCCATGCACCATACGGTGGTTTGCGAAATGTGTATGTATATGTGGAACAATAAGGAAAAGAAAAACTTTTTTTGAAAAATTTCGCATTTCAGTAGCGCCAGGAGTTGCTGATAAAATAAATCTTAATTAACTACCGGTTTCTATCACCTATTCACATACAGCAATCATAAAATTATTTACTGTAGCTTGTATGATAGTATACAGTCAACCGTATAACACATTGATTTTTTCACCTGTATCATTGTACTTTGCCGTAGACCGTGTAGTACGTTTTACATTGACGGTAGTGATGCAGGATAGTTTTTATTTTATATGACATCACGGTAAGAACGTTGCCATACAGGCTACTGTAAATAATAGTATGGTACCTGAACTTCTTCCAAACCGGTAGTTATCAAATATTTATCATTAGCTCCTAGTGCATCTGAAATGTCACCTTTTTCTAATATTTACGAAGAGCCACCAGCTACACAAAAGGTATTGAAAACATTGTGTTTTGCAGAAGACTGAGGTTTACAACAGTCAAGCCTCTCTAGCGCATATGGTATATTGTCACCAGTGCGACTACCCCATGTTCAAACTGCTTCTAATGCCATCATATTAAACGGTGTTTAAGCCTTGCAGATTTATTTTTTCGCTAGATTTTCATTTAATTGTACATCTGCATCTGTGGTGCAAGGTCATACAATATGTCAAAACAAATCCAAAACTTATTAAAAGACAAGAGATCTTAATCTTAAAATACTAAACCTTATAATTTCAGATATAAGTTGTGATAAAAACAAGAACTATATTTATTGGTTATTATAACATCTGATATTTGTCACTTATTTGCTGGCTTCGCAGAACAACATACTGTTTAATTATTCATACAAGATTTCACAAACCTACGTGATACAGAGCGTACAGACGGTTAAGAATTTCAACAAGAAACAAAAAAAGTGATTACTGAACAGAATTGGGTGGAATATGTAATTATCGTTGAAATGAAAAAAGAGCTATCTGTTTGGGATTTGTACCCCGGTGAATGGATGCTGGATGGAACAAGGAATTTCTGTTCTACGAGGGCAGTTCAAGAAGTAACGCAACACATTTTTTTTCTGAAACAGGGGTTGTTTTACTCAGCATTGAAATACACCAGGTTATTCCCCAATCTTTTAGCTACACAACACTATTTTTCAACGTAATCTCCATTCAATGCTACGGCCTTACGCCACCTTGAAATGAGGGCCTGTATGCCTGCACGGTACCATTCCACTGGTCGATGTCGGAGCAAACGTCGTACTGCATCAATAACTTCTTCATCATCCGCGTAGTGCGTCCCACGGATTGCGTCCTTCATTGGGCCAAACATATGGAAATCCGACGGTGCGAGATCGGGGCTGTAGGGTGCATGAGGAAGAACAGTCCACTGAAGTTTTGTGAGCTCCTCTCGGGTGCGAAGACTTGTGTGAGGTCTTGCGTTGTCATGAAGAAGGAGAAGTTCGTTCTGAGTTTTGTGCCTACGAACACGCTGAAGTCGTTTCTTCAATTTCTGAAGAGTAGCACAATACACTTCAGAGTTGATCGTTTGACCATGGGGAAGGACATCGAACAGAATAAACCCTTCAGCGTCCCAGAAGACTGTAACCATGACTTTACCGGCTGAGGGTATGGCTTTAAACTTTTTCTTGGTAGGGTAGTGGGTGTGGCGCCACTCCATTGATTGCCGTTTTGTTTCAGGTTCGAAGTGATGAACCCATGTTTCATCGCCTGTAACAATCTTTGACAAGAAATTGTCACCCTCAGCCACATGACGAGCAAGCAATTCCGCACAGATGGTTCTCCTTTGCTCTTTATGGTGTTCGGTTAGACAACGAGGGACCCAGCGGGAACAAACCTTTGAATATCCCAACTGGTGAACAATTGTGACAGCACTACTAACAGAGATGTCAAGTTGAGCACTGAGTTGTTTGATGGTGATCCGTCGATCATCTCGAACGAGTGTGTTCGCACGCTCCGCCATTGCAGGAGTCACAGCTGTGCACGGCCGGCCCGCACGCGGGAGATCAGACAGTCTTGCTTGACCTTGCGGCGATGATGACACACGCTTTGCCCAACGACTCACCGTGCTTTTGTCCACTGCCAGATCACCGTAGACATTCTGCAAGCGCCTACGAATATCTGAGATGCCTGGTTTTCCGCCAAAAGCAACTCGATCACTGCCCGTTGTTTGCAACGCACATCCGTTACAGACGCCATTTTAACAGCTCCGTACAGCGCTGCCACCTGTCGGACGTCAATGAAACTATACGAGACGAAGTGGGAATGTTTGAAAATATTCCACAAGAAATTTCCGGTTTTTTCAACCAAAATTGGCCGAGAAAAAAAAAGTGTTGCATTACTTATTGAATTGCCCTCGTAGATTACAAGATATAAGGAAAGACAAAGACAAGGACCTAACAGAAGGTGCACAAGTGACATCAGAAAACTTTCGACAGTAAAATTGATGGTTTTAACTGGAGAATGTAGTGCCAGGTTGGTTCTTTTGAAGAGTTTAGTGCCGATTCCTTACCTAATATTTGTCCTATCTGAGCGTGTAATCCTTTATTCCTTCTTTCTCCCAGTATCCCATTCCGTCGAGCGGGAAGAAGACTTCCCGGGGAGCCAACAGCACAAGCGCCTACGAATATCTGAGATGCCTGGTTTTCCGCCAAAAGCAACTCGATCACTGCCCGTTGTTTGCAACGCACATCCGTTACAGACGCCATTTTAACAGCTCCGTACAGCGCTGCCACCTGTCGGACGTCAATGAAACTATACGAGACGAAGTGGGAATGTTTGAAAATATTCCACAAGAAATTTCCGGTTTTTTCAACCAAAATTGGCCGAGAAAAAAAAAGTGTTGCATTACTTATTGAATTGCCCTCGTAGATTACAAGATATAAGGAAAGACAAAGACAAGGACCTAACAGAAGGTGCACAAGTGACATCAGAAAACTTTCGACAGTAAAATTGATGGTTTTAACTGGAGAATGTAGTGCCAGGTTGGTTCTTTTGAAGAGTTTAGTGCCGATTCCTTACCTAATATTTGTCCTATCTGAGCGTGTAATCCTTTATTCCTTCTTTCTCCCAGTATCCCATTCCGTCGAGCGGGAAGAAGACTTCCCGGGGAGCCAACAGCACAACTCTTACATGGCCTTCAACCGCCGTGTGACTTTCAGTTTGCTTGGTGTACTTCATTACAGGCGATTATGCTATGCTCACATGATGAAGGGCCACATTTGCAGTGTCTACTGATGGAGCATGGGTAGTTCCGTGTGAGTGTTTATGCAACGCGTACGCTTTAACGAATGTGTAAACCCATTTCAATCATCGTAAGGGGAGTGGTTTATTGTAGCATTTGTACGGACTTAAAAGAAGCAAAATCAGTCCATGAATCGACCGAATGGACTAGAAAGAAAATCTAGGGCTCTTTCCAAATGTACCCAAAAGTGGGACTTTAATACATTGCCTATCTGAAAAGGTAATCTTCTCAGCGACATTCAGAAGCTTCGTCTAGAGTGGCTCGGAAGGAACTGTTGAACACGTAACTTCGCAGTCTGTGTTAAGCTTCTTGCCCGTCACAGTCATTCATTCCGATAAATAAAATTCAACCTCTGCTCTATTGTCCCTTCTTAAATGCCAGCAGTTTCGAATTATTAATTCTCCATTAATCAGGCATTTCAACGTGACCAATAAAACCACGTGAAAAATGGTAAGCTGCAAGTTTCCAATTTTACTTGATTAGATTATATTAATCCTTGTTCTCAGGTCATAAACACGACACTTCGTAATGATGTGTAATATATTACTTTAACGTAAGTTTTTTTACAAGTCATAATTCAACATACTTAAAATAATTGTCCAATTACTAATTTATGTCTAGAAATTCATCTATAGAATAAAGGAGTTGTCATTCAGAAATTCTTTTAATTTGTTTGTCATTAGCGGTTGATTGTCTGCCAGACTTGTGATGCCACTTGCTAAGTGACCAATGATTTTTGTGACAGCGTAATTTATCCTTTTATGTTCCATAGTTAGATTTAATCCAGAATGGGGATAATCAGCCTTTCTCCTAGTGTTTTCGGATCAGCCTTTCTCCTAGTGTTGTAGCTATGCACATTTCTATTGTTATCGAACTGGGATAGGTTTTTAATAAAAAGACTCATAACTGAATACATATGTACTGTGAAGCTACTGTGCAATGAATATTTTTTTCCTTAATGATGAATTACTCCAAAAATGATGCCATACGAAAGCTAATTTAGTAATAGTAAGCTAATTTACTATTATGTTTATCACCAAAATTTGCAATAACCCTGTAGCGTAAGTAGCTGAACTAAAATTTGCAAAAAATCGTAATAGCGTTGGTAACTGAACTCAAACGTTCCAGTAGATCATCAATATGTTTCTTCCAGTTCAATATCAAATCAGTGCATACAATAAAAAATTTGGAGTATTCTGCCTTAGCTATAGACTTCTGTTCGAACTCTATTTTTATTAATGGTGTTACGTCGTTTACTGTACAGAACTGTACACACAGTGTTTTATTAAAATTTAATGAGACATCATTTGCAGAGAACAACTTAACAATTTTCTCCAAGACATTATTTACAATTTCCTCTGCTATTTCTCGTTTGGTGGGTATGATGCAAATCGATAGTTTTGTATTTATTTGGATAATTATGTACTTTAATAGAATCACTGCCATATTTTCTTCTCGGTTTTTTTTTAGTTTCTTCAAGAACAATGCCATGGGCATTCACATTTTAATTTCTTGAATACGTAAACAAATGTTTTGTTCCTGACAGCCTGGCTGACAAAGAGTACAAATGAAAGCGATATAGCAAGAGACAATATGATAGACTACTCGTGGTGCAGAAAAAGCTGCTGCGGCTATTTCTCTATCGTGATGTCATTGTTGTTGTTGGAACGTGATGTAAGTAGAGGTGATTTCATATAGTCACGAGGCAGATATTTCCCGATGACGAGGCTGCTACGATAATTACAGAAACCAAAACAAGTCTCCTAGTTGCTTCCTCCGTTGTATGCCTCTGAGTCAAAATGATTACCACAGGTAATGTTCATTTGAAACAAGCTTTTTTTACCTTATCTGATAAAAAACGTAATAAAGAAGAAGACTCGTCTCTGCTATGTATTTCGCTACGTAAGCAGCGGTGGCAGACACAGCACTCGCATTCGGGAGGAGTGGGGTTCAATTTTGAGCCCTGACATCCATATCTAGGTTTCGTGGTGCTTCCTTAAAATGATTCACGAAACTGTATGCTGGTTTCTTCGAAAACATTTCGACTGTTTCCCTTCCCCTGCCTCGTTCAGTCTGAGTTTCAGCTAATCTTCAGTTACCATATCGTCCACGGAACTTCGAACTATAATCCTCCCTTCTTTCTCTGCAGCCATGTTGTACACGGTTAATGTATAAAGTCTTCTGTTACGCATTCTTGCTACCTGACTGACCTTAAGAAACCCGTGAACAGTTAAATAACGAAATGAAAACCAGGTCGAAAACGTTTGTGGTGCTCCAAGTAAAGTTATCCAACACAACGAAACAAAAACCGACGTTTAAAAATACAGATGGTTGAAGTTGCCAATATAGGAATTATATTGCACAAAAGATTAACAGATTCGCCAATTACACGTCTCGCAAAAACAATAACCTCTTTTTTTCACTTAAGACTTTTGCTTTTAGAAGCCCGATTAAGGTCCAGTTTGAGATATAACTCAGTGCCTAATAGTAGGACAGACACCCTGTTCCAGACTGCCAATTACTTCAACATGCAAATCAGGTTATAGTATGGTGAGTGAACCAGGTTCTTTTGGAGATATTAACAGAAGTAACATAACTGAACAAAAATTACTAAGCCTCGAAACGAGTCTAATGCCAAATCAGTGAGTGATATGGTCGAAGCTATTACTAAAATAAAAAGTACAGTCTTGGAGCATTGCATATCAGATTATATCATTTTGTCTAAACAACGCAAATCTGAAGTCGCATTTTTACTATGTAACATGTTTTTACGGACTTTTAACATATGAGAGAGACTTCAGGCATGACATTTAAAAGTAAATTGAAAGTGAATACTAGATTCATATGCTGATATCTATTTGAGTTAGTGTGCATAAAGTATATGTTATCTAAATCACCTTTACTCTGCCGGTCGTAGTGGCCGAGCGGTTCTAGGCGCTTCAGTCAGGAACCGGGCGACCGCTACGGTCGCAGGTTCGAATCCTGCCTCGGGCATGGATGTGTGTGATGTCCTTAGGTTAGTTAGGTTTCAGTAGTTCTAAGTTCTAGGGGACTGATGACCACCGATGTTAAGTCCCATAGTGCTCAGAACCATTTGAACCATTCACCTTTACTCTGTTTGGATTTAACTTAGAAAATCAAACATCTTCTAATTTGACTTACTCGAACAATTACAGATTGTGTGCCCAATATCGATCTTACAGTATGGGAATCGGTGGATGCATGGGAACCGTCACTTAAGAACATCATATACTTTCGACTGCTCTCCATCATGTGAACATTTATATGACTGTAGACCTGTCATCACTTGCTTGAAAAGATGTTTTATAGTATACATTAACACAATGTATAGTTTTACAGACAAGGAAGAGCTGTTTATTGTGTTTTATTAATTGTAATGAGATCGACAGGAAGAGAAAAATAGCTAAGGAGGGATGGCTAGAGGACAAATGTAAGGATGTAGAGGCATACATCACTAGGGATAAGACAGATACTGCCTATAGGAAAATTAAAGAGACCTTTGCAGAAAAGAGAACCATTTGTATGAATATCAAGAGCTCAGATGGAAAACCAGTCCTAAGCAAAGAAGGGAAAACAGAAAGGTGGAAGGAATATATAGCAAATGGAAAAGGACGTAGATGAAGATGAAATGGGAGATATGATACTGCGTGACGAGTTTGACAGAGCACTGAAAGGCCTGAGTCGAAACAAGGCCCCGGGAGTAGACAACAGTCCGTTAGAACTACTGATAGCCTTGGGAGAGCCAGCCCTAACAAAACTGAACCATCTGGTGAGAAAGATGTATGACACAGGTGAAATACCCTTAGACTTCAAGAAAAATATAATAATTCCAATCCCAAAGAAATCAGGTGTTGACAGGTGTGAAAATTACCGAACTATCAGTTTAATAAGTCACGGCTGCAAAATACTAATTCTATACAGACGAATGGAAAAACTGGTAGAAGTCGACCTTGGCAAAGATCAGTTTGGATTCCGTAGAAATGTTGGAACACGTGAGGCAATAGTGACCCTACTACTTAACTTCTAGATTAAGGAAAGGCAAACCTACGTTTCCATCATTTGTAGAGTTAGAGAAAGCTTTTGACAACGTTGACAGGAACAGATGGCTGTTGTAAGAGTCGAGGGGCATGAAACGGAAGAAGTGGCTGGGAAGGGAGTGAGACAGGGTTGTAACCTATCCCCGATGTTATTCAATCTGTATATTGAGCAAGCAGTAAAATAACCAAAAGAAAAAGTTGGAGTATAAAATGAAATCCATGGAAAAGAAATAAAAACTTTGAGGTTTGTCGACGACATTGTATTTCTGTCATGGACAGCAAAGGACATGGAAGAGTAGTTGAACGGAACGGACATAGTCTTGAAAGGAGGACATAAAATGAACATCAACAAAAAAGGGGAAAACGAGGATAATGCAACATAGTCGAATGAAAT
This sequence comes from Schistocerca nitens, assembly GCF_023898315.1. NCBI lineage: Eukaryota > Metazoa > Arthropoda > Insecta > Orthoptera > Acrididae > Schistocerca > Schistocerca nitens. The sequence continues at coordinate 286,634,809 of NC_064619.1, forward strand.
TAGGTGATGCTGAGGGACTAGGTTAGGAAATAAGACACTTGAAGTAGTAGATTAGTTTCGCTATTTGGGGAGCAAACTAACTGATCATGGTCGAAGTAGAGAGGATATAAAATGTAGACTGGCAATGGCAAGGAAAGCATTTCTGAAGAAAAGAAATTTGTTAACATCGAGTATAGATTTAAGTGTCAGGAAGTCTTTTCTGAAAGTAGTAGCATGGAGTGTAGCCATGTATGGAAGTGAAGCCGGCCGGAGTGGCCGAGCGGTTCTAGGCGCTACAGTCTGGAACCGCACGACCGCTACGGTCGCAGGTTCGAATCCTGCCTCGGGCATGGCTGTGTGTGATGTCCTTAGGTTAGTTAGGTTTAAGTAGTTCTAAGTTCTAGGGGACTCATGACCTCAGCAGTTAAGTCCCATAGTGCTCAGAGCCATTTGAACCATTATGGAAGTGAAACGTGGACGATAAATACACTCCTGGAAATGGAAAAAAGAACACATTGACACCGGTGTGTCAGACCCACCATACTTGCTCCGGACACTGCGAGAGGGCTGTACAAGCAATGATCACACGCACGGCACAGCGGACACACCAGGAACCGCGGTGTTGGCCGTCGAATGGCGCTAGCTGCGCAGCATTTGTGCACCGCCGCCGTCAGTGTCAGCCAGTTTGCCGTGGCATACGGAGCTCCATAGCAGTCTTTAACACTGGTAGCATGCCACGACAGCGTGTACGTGAACCGTATGTGCAGTTGACGGACTTTGAGCGAGGGCGTATAGTGGGCATGCGGGAGGCCGGGTGGACGTACCGCCGAATTGCTCAACACGTGGGGCGTCAGGTCTCCACAGTACATCGATGTTGTCGCCAGTGGTCGGCGGAAGGTGCACGTTCCCGTCGACCTGGGACCGGACCGCAGCGACGCACGGATGCACGCCAAGACCGTAGGATCCTACGCAGTGCCGTAGGGGACCGCACCGCCACTTCCCAGCAAATTAGGGACACTGTTGCTCCTGGGGTATCGGCGAGGACCATTCGCAACCGTCTCCATGAAGCTGGGCTACGGTCCCGCACACCGTTAGGCCGTCTTCCGCTCACGCCCCAACATCGTGCAGCCCGCCTCCAGTGGTGTCGCGACAGGCGTGAATGGAGGGACGAATGGAGACGTGTCGTCTTCAGCGATGAGAGTCGCTTCTGCCTTGGTGCCAATGATGGTCGTATGCGTGTTTGGCGCCGTGCAGGTGAGCGCCACAATCAGGACTGCATACGACCGAGGCACACAGGGCCAACACCCGGCATCATGGTGTGGGGAGCGATCTCCTACACTGGCCGTACACTACTGGTGATCGTCGAGGGGACACTGAATAGTGCACGGTACATCCAAACCGTCATCGAACCCATCGTTCTACCATTCCTAGACCGGCAAGGGAACTTGCTGTTCCAACAGGACAATGCACGTCCGCATGTATCCCGTGCCACCCAACGTGCTCTAGAAGGTGTAAGTCAACTACCCTGGCCAGCAAGATCTCCGGATCTGTCCACCATTGAGCATGTTTGGGACTGGATGAAGCGTCGTCTCACGCGGTCTGCACGTCCAGCACGAACGCTGGTCCAACTGAGGCGCCAGGTGGAAATGGCATGGCAAGCCGTTCCACAGGACTACATCCAGCATCTCTACGATCGTCTCCATGGGAGAATAGAAGCCTGCATTGCTGCGAAAGGTGGATATACACTGTACTAGTGCCGACATTGTGCATGCTCTGTTGCCTGTGTCTATGTGCCTGTAGTTCTGTCAGTGTGATCATGTGATGTATCTGACCCCAGGAATGTGTCAATAAAGTTTCCCCTTCCTGGGACAATGAATTCACGGTGTTCTTATTTCAATTTCCAGGAGTGTAGTTTAGACAAGAAGAGAGTAGAGGCTTCCGAAATGTGGTGCTACAGAAGAATTCTGAAGATTAGATGGATAGACCACGTAACTAATCAGGAGGTTCTGAACGGAATCGGAGAGAAGAAGAATTTGTGGCACAACTTTACTAGAAGGGATCCTTTGGTAGGACATGTCCTGAGGCATCAAGGGATCACCAATTTAGTATTGGAGTGCATCGTGGAGGATAAAAGTCGTAGAGGGAGACCAAGATATGAGATGAAGAAGCTTTCACAGGACAGGGTACCATGGAGAGCTGCATCAAAGCAGTCTCTGGACTGAAGACCGCAACAACAACAATTATTAATTATGCTGCTTTATTATGTCCTGACAGACTTTCAAGTGTATGAACTCGATTTCGATGCAATATGGAAGAAGATAAAGACCTTTGTGATTCGGAATTGATCCCAAATTACCAAAATCAGTTAGTACAACTGGCTGTAGATGCAATAACGATAAACTGAGAGTTAGTTACCTTCCTGTCCCATGGATCATCTTGCACGATAAATCTTCATGCTGTGGACTGAGTCATTTTATATTCATATTTCAAATTAATTTGTACATCTATTTGAACTCTAAACATCGTCATGTGTATATTTTTCTTCCCCCGAAGATTGAGTTGGAAATTCCTACCCTCCACCTTTTACACATTACAAACAAAAAATTCTGCTATGGAATAGGAGTTTCAAGGAGAAACTGTTTTAATTTAAAAATTTTTATTCTCCGTTATAATATATGTAGCAACTTTCTTCTCCATTTTTTCCAGCACTACGGAAGCAACAAGATATGCAGTCTCAGTAAAGTATTCGGACATCCGTATGTAATGTGGAGGTAGGATCACCAGTAGAAAACGAAATGGGGAGCAATAAGTTGCCAGAAGGAAAGCTGTAATAGCAGGATGGATGGGTCAGAATAATTCAGAGACTTCGAACGTGGACTACTCGTTGTGTATCACCTGAGTACAAATCCATCAGTGACATTTCAATCCTTCTAAATCCGCCCATATCGACTGTGGACGATGTGACTGCGAAGTGGACGCGCGAAGGAACAGCCACAGCTAAACCAGACCAATTAGACCTCACGTTCTGACGGATGGTGGTTGTAAGAAATCGTATGAAACCAGTGGGAGGAATCTCTCGCGAGTTTCAAATAGCTACCATCGGATCAGCAATGGCTGTGCATAGGGAGTTAATGTAGTACGACGGTCGAGCAGCTCCTCATAAGCCACGCACCTCTTTAGTCAGTGCTAAGCGACGCTTGAGGTGGTGTAAAGGGCGACGCCACAGTACAGTGGGTGACTGAAAATGAGTAATTTGGAGCGCTGAATCACGCTATACCTTGTGGCGATTCAACGGAAAGGTTTAGATTTGGCGAATGCCTGGAGAATGCTACCTGCCATCAGGTAAAGTGGCAACATCGAAGTGCGGAGGGGACGGCCGTGTGGCAAGCGGTTCTAGGCGCTACAGTTTGGAACCGCGCGACCGCTACGGTCGCAGGTTCGAATCCTGCCTCGGGCATGGATGTATGTGATGTCCTTAGGTTAGTTAGGTTTAAGCAGTTCTAAGTTCTAGGGACTGATGACCTGAGAAGTTAAGTCCCATAGTGCTCAGCGCCATTTGGACCATTTTTGAAGTGCGTAGGAAGTGGTTGGAGTTATACGGTATGTGGATATTTTTCGTTGGTTAGAGTTTTGTCCCTTGTTGTGCTTACGAAAAAACTAAACGCGGAAGGATTTTACAGCACTGTGTACTGTGTGCAGTAGAGGAACAGTTCGGAGACGATGGTTGTGTCAGGAGTTCAAAGCAACCTGTCGTAAAGCAGGCATGGTTAGGCAATGGTTTGTGGACAACAACATTCCTGAAATGGACTGGTCTGCCCAACCTGGACGCTGTGGAACACTTAGGGATGTGTTAGGGCGTCGCATTCGTTTCATAGCCCGGCACCCAACGTCACTACCTTCTCTGGTTTCGGATCTTGAGTGAGAATGGGCTCTCATTCCTCCAGACATTCGGACACTTCGTTGAAAGTCTCCCCAGCTGACTTCAATCTGTCATAAAGACGAACGGTTGACATTACTCATATTAATGTCCACTAACTTGTGTCCCGGTACTTCAACAAAGGAATTAGGAATAACTTACTGAATTACAGACCCGTATCATTGACCTCAATTTGCAGCAGGATTTTGGTGCATATACTGTACTCGAACATTATGAATCACCTTGAACAAAATGACTTATTGATACATTAACCAACACGGAATCAGAAAATATCGTTCTTGAAGTAATGAGTGCTGTCGACAAGGGATCTCAGATCGATTCCATATTCCTAGATTTCCAGAAGGCTTTTGATACCGTTCCTCACAAGCGGCTATTAATCAAATTGCGTGCACATGGAGTATCGTCTTAGTTGTGTGACCGTATTCGTGATTTCCTCTCAGAGACGTCACAGTTTGTAGTGACAGACGGTAAATCATCGAGTAGAACAGAAGTGATACCTGGCGTTCCGCAAGGTGGTGTCATAGGCTCTCTGCTGTTCCTAATTTACGTAAATGATCTAGGTGATAATCTGAGCAGCCCGCTTAGATGACGCTGTAATTTACCGTCTAGTAAAATCATCACGCGATCAGTTCCAATTAGAAATTGATCCAGAGAGAATTTCTGTGTGGTGTGAAAAGTGGCAATTGGCACTAAACAAAGAAAAGTGCGACGTCATCCACATGGGTACTAAAAGCAATCCGATAAATTTTTGGTATACGATAAATCGCACAAATCTAAGGGCTGTCAGTTCGACTACATACCTACGAATTACAATTACGAGCAACTTAAATTGGAAAGATCACATAGATAATACTGTAGGGAAGGCGAAAAAAAGACTGCACTTCCTTGGCAATACACTTAGAAGATGCGACAAACCCACTAAAGAGACAGCCTACATCACACTTGTCCGTTCTGCTGGAATATTGCTGCGCGGTATGGGATCCTTACCAGGTAGGATTGACGGAGGACATCGAAAAAGTGCAAAGAAAGACAGCTCGTTTCGTGTTATCGCGCAGTAGGGGGTTACTGATATGATACTTGTGTTGGGGTGGCTGTCACTGAAACAAAGGTGGTTTTCTTTGCGGCGAGATCTATTTACGAAATTTCAATCGCCAACTTTCTCTTCCGAAAGCGAAAATATTTTGTTGACACCCACTTACGTAGGGAGAAATGATCATCAATGATCATCATAATAACATAAGAGAAATCAGAGGTCGAACGGAAAGATTTAGGTGTTGCTTTTTCCCACGCGTCATTAGAAAGTGTAATGATAGAGAAGTAGTATGAGAATGGTTCGATGAACCCTTTGCCAGGCACTTAAGTGTGAACTGCAGGGTAACCATGTAGATGTAGATGTAGATATTGATCAGATAGCGTAGATTATGTGTTCCATTTGTCGTGTTTGTAAAGCTCGCTAACGTCTCTTTGTCCACAGGGCAAAAATTGTACATGTAGTGGAGGATGCTGAACTCAGTATTTTGAGGTAAGGGATTGATGAAAATAAGTATTTTTTGATTTATGCAACTTATTCCTTATAGTAGCCGGTCGAAGTGACCCTTCGTCAAAGTGACGCATAAAATTTTAACACTGTGTCTCAAATACCTCTGCTGTCTGTTGTACAACGGGGAAATAAACTCTCACTCTACCAGACAGTTTCCCTTCCGTCACTGATGGAGTTGCACACACTAACGACCTCTTGTAACCCATACAAAGAAATTTACCATGGACACAAGACAGACGATTCTGTATTTTTACGAATTTAACTCTACCAAAGCCGATGCAGAAACATCAACAGTTTACTGACACGGCATCACACAGATTACTGCTTCGAGACTTCGTGCGTTGCTTCGTCATTTAAAAAAGACAAAAGTACAGTTTAGGACTGTACACGCCCTGTATAATTATGGCGTTAAGTGTCGACTGGAGGGACAGTCAAGTGCCCTACGAGAAAATAAACCCCCTCCCTGAACAAGATGATGACAAATGATATCTTGGTTGGTATCATCCCTATCGCCGTTTTTCGATTTTACTGTTCTGGTCCGTTACAGTGCGTTACAAATTGCCTCTCCATGCATTCTGCTGTATGTTCTGATCGCTCTGTTTTGCTGAGAAATATACTAACTAGTGCTGGGGTTCTTCAACATTTGTATCGATACATTTATAACGTAACATTTATATCTCGTTATTGTGTTTTCATTGGTACTACATCACTTATAAAATCATGAAAGCATTGTAAAGTGTTACAGGAATAATGAGGCAATCGTTTCAAAGCATTCTTCCGCGGTTTTTTCCTGTTTTTCTAAGTGAGAACATGTTCATAGAGTGAGTCAGCTTATACTGCGTCAATGAAACTAGGCTGCATTCACTGAGCTCAAAGAACTGATGCAGAAACAAGTAAAAGCAGACATGAGTGCATAGGTATGTCGAAAAATGAACGCGAATCTCTGCCGACAAAGGAATTTTTGATTTGGTGAAATTCACCGCACGTAACCGAAGTACTGGCTCGCGGCACCGAAACAAAAGAACGATGCAATATGCAACGCGAGCCACGACTCACGATGCAGGCAGCGCTTGTGGTTCACTTAACGTTGTATACGGAAAGTGGACTGAAAACAAATCGTCGTTGTGTTAAATTAACAAATAATCATTGATTGGCAGTTACTTGCAGTTTGGAGAATATTTATACACATAACTTTTTCGTGTTCCACGTAGAAAATTTGGAACGAGTGTAAATAGGAACCGTGACGTTTGTACATTTAATATGTGGACCTTATCACTTCGTTTGATTCTCAGTATTCTCACGTACCGTTCACATTACTGTTGCCACTAAAAACTTCCTTATTCTACAATTCAGCCACGAGTTCCTAATCTAAAAAGTGCGAGGACTGTTTCCAATCATTTTAACCTCATAGACTAACAAGTATCATCCTGTAGGGCTACAGTAGGTGAACCAGTCGACTGCTGAAAACTCAGAGGCCGTTTTCGCTAACGTGACAAATGTGGCGCGAAAAAGAGAACTGATCGCTAGTCGACGGAGCTGAGCAACACGTTGTAGGTATTCGCCTGATACTTGTTATCATCGATGGCCTTCGTTTCGTTTCTCCGTTTGATTAAGGACGCTTTCCCTCGGTACTCCAGTTAGCATGTTTTTCCTCAATCCTCACTGCCACAAGGAGTTTATTCCACCTCATCACGCAAGTAGAAATGTGGTTTGTATTCTACTCTAGGTGAATACTACTTTCATAAACATTTTCGTTCGCAGTTTATTCGACAGCCATTCCTTGTCTTTAGATGATGCTATCATTGGGTCGTGATTGTCTCTCATATTCTTACCTGAAAAATACATTCTTGATGGCAAGCGATATAAAAATATTCGAGCTTTAGGGGAAGTAACACAAAAGCATCGACCACATAATAGTTTCATCTTTCCTACCTTCGTACTCTGCTGCACATCCTTCCAACGTAACACATACACACGCTACTCCGGGATAACTTTAATACGCTGCTCCTACGGGAACATTCTGTTGGGTTGTTTGGGGGAGGAGACCAGACAGCGAGGTCATCGGTCTCATCGGATTAGGGAAGGATGGGGAAGAAAGTCGGCCGTGCCCTTTCAAAGGAACTATCCCGGCATTTGCCTGGAGCGATGTAGGAAAATCACGTATGCGAACATTAAAACGATTACCACATAACTTCAAACTTAACAAAATCCTCCTTTTCGAATCCATGTCAGAGTTTCTCATCTCCCTTCGTATTTCTTTCCCAGGTCTTAATTTGGAGTCATCTCCCCATCATACTCATCCCACTTCCTTTCCCAAACACACTCCAACGAAAAGCAAACATTTGTCAAATCCGAATGTAGGCTTCACTTCATCGTTTTAAGATGGCTCACTAGTTTAAACTGAACTATCCCCTGAAGATTCAGAATTTACTACCCAAGAAAAGATGACAGCCAGACTCCACTTACAATACGACAGCCCCTTGTAGATTGAGAACAGGGATCTCTACACGTAGTGACGCGATCGTGATATGTGGTTAGACAAATACTACTACGAAAAAACCCAGGCTTTGGAAAATTTTCTCCTCTGCGCAAATTTAGACGATGTTGTAAGTCAACGAAATATGATTGAACTAAAAGACACAACCTAAGGAGCCGTTGAATATTGGAAAGCAGAAATTTAGTGCACTTTAAAGTAACTACTTGTCTTCCATCCCTACTCTTTGATAGACTCGAAACCTTCATCATGAAGAATGCTAAAAACTGGATGTAAAAAGTGTGAGTCAACGAGATATGATTGAACTAAAAGACACAATCTAAGGAGCCGTTGAATATTGGAAAGCAAAAATTTTGTGCACACTAAAGTAGCTACTTGTCTTCCATCCCTAATCTTTGATTGACTCTAAAACTTCATCATGAAGAATGCTAAAAACTGGATGTAAAAATTAGGATTTATTTATGCAGTCACCAAGGCTCCTGGGTTTGTCTTTCAAAAAAAGACTTTTGTCGACTGAAAAGTGTAGCTAGCCATTACTACTGAACATTATCCACTATGTGGGAGGAGTGAGAGGGATGAAATAATAATTAAGGGAAAAAATCTGCTAACATCACAAATATTTCAATTTTTCTTTTTTTTAGTCAACAGTCTTTTGAGTGGATTGATATGGCACGCCCCGGATTCCAGTTTAACTCAAGAATAATATCCCGCGGTGCACTGCTGTGGATCCCTTCTTCCCACTGCTCTGGAGACTGTTGCTACATGGCGGAGTGCTAAGAATTTTCATATTATGGAGAATTTGTGAGCTGTGGAGAATTTGGAGACTTTTGCAGGATTTGTGTACAGTGGAAAATTTGTAGACTCTTATGGATTTTTGAACAGTTATGCTTTTGTGGACTGTTGTGAATTTGTGGACTGTTGTGAATTTGTGGACTGTTGTGAATTTGTGGACTGTTGTGAATTTGTGGACTGTTGTGAATTTGTGGACTGTGGTGAATTTGTGGACTGTGGTGAATTTGTGGACTGTGGTGAATTTGTGGACTGTGGATAATTTGTGGACTGTGGAGAATTTGTGGACTGTGGAGAATTTGTGGACTGTGGAGAATTTGTGGACTGTGGAGAATTTGTGGACTGTGGAGAATTTGTGGACTGTGGAGAATTTGTGGACTGTGGAGAATTTGTGGACTGTGGAGAATTTGTGGACTGTGGAGAATTTGTGGACTGTGGAGAATTTGTGGACTGTGGAGAATTTGTGGACTGCGGAGACTTTGGAGAATGTGGAGACTTTTGAGAGTCTGTTGAGTGTTTGGGGAGTCTGTGGAATGTTTGGGGAGTCCGCGGAGTGTTTGGGGAGTTTGTGGAGTGTTTGGGGAGTTTGTGAAGTGTTTGGGGAGTCTGTGGAGTGTTTGGGGAGTCTGTGGAGTGTTTGGGGAGTCTGTGGAGTGTTTGGGGAGTCTGTGGAGTGTTTGGGGAGTCTTTGGAGTGTTCGGGGAGTCTGTGGAGTGTTTGGGGAACTTGTCGAGTGTTCGGGTAGTCTGTGGAGAGTTTGGGGATGTATGGAGACTTTGAGAAATATATGGGGAGTTTGGGGGGTGTGTGGAGAGTTCGAGGAGTGTGTGGAGTGTTTGAAGAGTGTGTGGAGAGTTCGAGGAGTGTTGGATGGTATGCATGATGGAGGGGGGACTTCGGGGAGTATAGGGAGAGTTTTTTGGTGGTGTATGAGGCGAGTGTGGAGAGTTTGTGGACTTACAGAAGACCGTCATATGTTGCAGGCGGGTGCAGCATGCGCCTGTTCCGCGGCCGGCGCAGCTCGGAGACGCCGTCGCCGCAGCCGCAGCCGCACCCAGCCGGAGGGCAGCAGAATGGCGCCGACAGCCCGCCCCCAGGCACCGACTTACAGACCGTCAAGGCGGTGCCCGCGCTCGTTCTCGAGGAAGCGGGCCCCCGCGAGGTCAAGAAGAGTGAGTACACTTGAATAAATGTCCTTCTTTTTGCAATCACTGCATATATTGATAAGTTATACGAATATTTTACAATAATTTTTTACGGGAGCAATTAATGGATTATTAAGGTACCAAATATATATATTTTTTTCGAGTTGTTAGCGGAAGACGGCGAAAATTTATTTTTGAAGTTAGTGTTATCGCTTCCTAACCGAGGGTGACAGGTTTTGTACTTGCTGAAAGGTATGGCTTGGCCACTCATAGCTCACACGTAGCCAGTTGTGACAGCTATTTAAGATCCGCTACTGTGAAAAACAACGATGATTTCATAATTCCCCGACAGAAATTGTCACTGTAGAGTTAACAAATATCTCCTATAACCATAAAGGAATAGTTGGAAGTTTTGACAGTAAGTAATGTGCACACTGCACTGCAATAACAGAATCAATTACCGCTGGTTATATCTCTGTTGTCGTTTGCATACCACAGTATCATCAGTGATTGTCAGATAGACTACTGCATTTCATTTAACCCATCAGCTCGCTTTCTCAGCAACAAGAAAATTTAAACTCTTATTCTTTTTAAATATTCGATAAGAGAATGTATAACCTATTAATAGTTACAAGACTTCATGTGTTAAGACGTGCGGAATTATTACAGTTATATCCCTTTAAGAAATTTGAGAAGTACTTTTAAACAAATGTTTTACTTCCTCTTTTTCGCCGTTCGAGCCCAACATTCTACCACTTGTATTACTGTGGGTCGGTATGGGTGTACGTTATTACTCGTAATGTAGTTCGTTAGCCACTGTCCATTACAGTGATAACTGTGCACTAATTTACCAGTCTATACCCTGAATAGCACATTCAACTTGTGCAGTAGCATTTCCACTAACAGTAAATTTCAGTGTAACTTCGTTAACATTCTCCAGTAAGTTCTTTTTGCAAAGTCACAGCTCACATGACTAGACACGTTGGCGAGCACAGTTTGAACTATGATCAACAGTTACATTACTATAAAACCATTTCATAAATTCACTCCAGGATGTTTACCACTTTTTATTCGCCAGAGTCAAGAGACAAGTTCACTACGCAAAACTTTGGATATACGCTTCCTTCACAACCCACTTGCAAAAACACACTGGGTGTCCCTCCTAAGAGTCGTCAGGTCCATTTTCTCTAGTGTTTTGAGAGATAGTTGCAATGTGGTTTTTGTAATGTGTAGCTGGAGTTGTCCCGAACAAACTCTGCTCTTCACGTCTTTTCTTCGACATCCAACGTCGACGGAAAGCGTCGATTTGTTTCCCCTTAAGAACAAAATTATTTTTAAAGCGGAATTTTACATGCACATACGATAGACCAGTTTCAGATTAGTTAGCGCAATATTCGTCTCATCGGCGTATATTAACGCGACCTTAAATACGAAGAATTATCTGCACTCAAGCAACAACTCAAGTGCTGCTCTAGCCCACTCTGTATGCTACCGCCATGCAGAAGCGCTGCTCAGTCGCTGCTGGAGTACTGGCTATTCTTCCTGTCTTAATGCGCATCTCAATACATTTCGATAAAATGATTATCACACTTCACTAAGTTGGGATCGCTCTATCAAATGGGCACGTAAAATTCTACTTTAAAAATAATTTTTTTTCATAATGGGAAACAAAACAGCGCTTTCGTCGACACTGGGCTTCACATGAAAGTACTGATTACCGTATTAGTTTGGGGTGCCTCCAGCTACACATTACAAAAACTAAATTGCAAATACCTGCCAAAACACAAGGTAAAATGCGTCCGACGATTCTTAGAAAGTGTGCAGATAAGTGTGCAGAATACACAAACAAGGGGCAACGAGATTCAACAAATCCACGTCTCTCAAATAATACAAAAGTAAACGGAATTAAAGTATACAGAATATTGTCTCGAATCATTTGACAACTAGTTGGTTACACAAACTAATGATTTTACATGTATTAATTTCATAGTAGTGGAATTACAATCAGGAACGATTTGGTAATGTTATCGGTTAGTCAACAAGTGTCTCTGGTTTGCCTCCTAACAATCCACAGAAACAAAGTTTGATCACAAGATTTTACAAACATCCAACATGTCTTGTGTTCATCACTACGAAGTTTAAAACCGTTCTGTCCGCCCTTCGTGGTCTCGCGGTAGCGTTCTCGCTTCCCGAGCACGGGGTGCCGGGTTCGATTCCCGGCGGGGTCAGGGATTTTTCCTGCCTCGAGATGACTGGGTGTTGTTGTGTCGTCTTCATCATCATCATTCATCGCCATTACGGTCGGAGGAAGGCAACGGCAAACCACCTCCATTAGGACCTTGCCTAGTGAGGCGGTGCGGGTTTCCCGCATCGTTCCCCTACGCTCTGTAAAGAAGCATGGGACTTCATTTCCATTTTCCTTTTTCATGTGAAAATAGGTAAAAAGAGCTCCAAAGGTATCTTCGTTACAGTGTGGTTGGCAATATACCAAAACAATAATGGGAACAATTAAGACATACTTCTAATCAGCGACGCATCAGAAATAATAATTCAAACCAGGCCAACAATAACTCCATAAAGTCTTACTTAAGTAGTGCTCGACAGCTATGATTTATATATATATATATATATATATATATATATATATATATATATATATATATATATCGCTGCAACTAATTGTGCTGTTGAAACAAATGGAGTCGGTGTATGGCACGACGTCATCTGTCAGCTAGCATCAAAACACGCAGCTAATATCAGTAGCATAACGAACGAATACACAACCATATCAAATTATTGAAAGAACAAACTGCAGATGTTAGGTCAACTACAGACGTCAGAGAGAATGTTCTACAATAGTAATCTCATATTACTTTAACACTTCCACAAGGTTATTGCGAACTTGGATTTTATTCACGAGAATTCAGGTACAGCGAAACAGATAAATAGATACGTATCTAAATAAACATGGGAGTCTGGAAATGTGAGACAAAATCGCTCCACATTTACAAGTCGATAGGACGACATAATCACAACCATACGTCTTGAGAAGGTGTCATGAAAGTAATCACAATAATGAATAACAACAAATTTAAAGTGAGAAGAAAATTATTCAATATGCAAAACACCAAAGAAGAAAATAAGACCCTTTTAAATGGATAAGAAAACACGGAAAACAGCTCACTGTTTGCATTAACATAAAAATTAGTAAAACAGCATTCCAATGGGTAACCATCAAAATAGTACAACACTATCTCCTTGCCCCTTAAACTAATCTGACCCTATCAAATAACGTACAATCATCATCCACTTGTGCCATCACTTAATACCCCTCTTCCCTCTTTATCCACTGCCTCATACATATTCTAGCCGTATCCAACATATTGTGGCCGGCCGGTGTGGCCGTGCGGTTCTAGGCGCGTCAGTCTGGAACCGCGAGACCGCTACGGTCGCAGGTTCGAATCCTGCCTCGGGCATGGATGTGTGTGATGTCCTTAGGTTAGTTAGGTTTAAGTAGTTCTAAGTTCTAGCGGACTGATGACCTCAGCTGTTAAGTCCCATAGTGCTCAGAAGTCATTTGAAGTCAACATATTGTAACTCCTTACCACTATCACTGTAAAACAACTCTCCAACCGTCTTAACAAGTGGCCCAGTAGTTAGCACATTGGACTTGCATTCGGGAGGACGACGGTTCAAACCCGCGTCCGGATATCCTGATTTAGGTTTTCCGTGATTTCCCTAAATCACTTCAGGCAAATGCTGGGATAGTTCCTTTTAAAAGACACGGCCGACTTCTTTCCACATGCTTCCCTAATGTTTGGTCTCTTCCCCTGAATCAATCAACCGTCTAAACATCGTGTTTAATAATACGCAGTGTTTCATAAATAAGCTAGTCTGTCTCCCCCCTCCATTCATTGAGGAGAACAAAACTGAAATGTATCAGACAACGGGTTGGCAACACTTCTATATACAAACGAGGTAACTGACGTAAAGTAAACTAACGCGACTTCAATCAAAACCGCTTCAGTTTACGTGATGACCATTTGAACTAACTGCTTGGAGTATTAATGAAATGTTGGCATCATATGATATTCATAAAACTAGGTCTGCAAAGTATGGAAAATGAAAAATGTCGATGCTAGTACACGTCGAATTTTCGTAAGTGAAACAGAACTAGGTGTTTCAACCTGTGGCTACATATCAGTAAGCACAGTGGTCGTCAATATGGACAAAACAGCTGAGATTGCTATTTTATTAGTGCAAAATGATGAGAACTTGAAATACACTGAGATGAAGAAAGTCATGGGGTAGTGATATGCACAGTTACATATGGCGGTAGTATCGCGTACACGTGGTATAAAAGGGCAGTACATCGGCGGAGCTGTCATTTGTGCTCGGGTTATTCATGTGACGTGGTTATGGCCGCACGATGGGAATTAACAAGTAGGAACGTGGAATGGTGGCTGGAGTTAGACACCTGAGACATTCCATTTCGGAAATCGTTAGAGAAATCAGTATTCCGCAATCCACAACCTCAAGATTGTGCCGTGAATACCAGATTTCACGCATTACCTCTCATCACGGACAACGCAGTGACCGACGACCTTCACCTAAAGACTGAGTGTACCGCCGTTTGCGTAGAGTTGTCAGTGCTAACAGACAAGCAACATTGCATGCAAGAATCGTAGAAACCAGTACTGGACGTGCGATGAATGTTTCCGTTTGGACAGTGCGGTGAAAAGTGGCGTTAATGGGCTACGGTAACAGTCGACGGACGCGAGTGCCTTTGCTAACAGCACGACATCGCCTGCAGCGCCTATATTGGGCTCGTGTCCAAATCAGCTGGACCCTAGATGATTGAAAAGTGGTGGCCTGGTTAGGTTAGTCCCGTTTTCAGTTGCTAAGAGCTGATGATAGTGTTCGAGTGTGGTTCAGACCCTATGAAGCCAAGAACCCAACTTCTCAACAATGCACTGTGCAAGCTGGTGGTAGCTCCATAATAGTGTGGACTGGGTTTACATAGAATGGACTGGATCCCTTGGTCCAATTGAACAGATCGTTGACTGGAAATGGTTATGTTCGGCCGCTTGGATACACCATTCATGGACTTCATGTTCCCAAGCAACGATGTCATGTCACTAGGGCACCATTGTTCGTGATTTGTTTGAAGGGCATCTTGGACAATGCGAGGAATCATTTGGCCACCCAGGACGCCCGACATGAACCCTTTCGAAAATTTATGTGACGTAATCGAGAGGTCAGTTCGTGCACAACATCCTGCACCTGAAACAATTTCGCAGTTACGGACGGCTGTAGAGGCTGCATGGCTCATAATTCTGGAGGGGATTTCCAACGACTTGTTGAGTCTATGCCTCATTGAGTTGCTACACTACGCAGGGCAAAAGGTGATCGACACTATATTAGAAGGTATCCAATGATTTCTGTCTCCTCACTGTATTTACAATTTATAGTAATCCACTGAAGGAGTACTTTATGTAAAAGGCGAAACGAGTCTTGAATAGCAGACATCAAAATTGTATCAAGAGAGGTTCTCTAATTTGTAAACACCTGTTTTACTTGAAAATTGCGAAGTATACAGGGTGTTACAAAAAGGTACGCCCGAACTTTCAGGAAACATTCCTCACACACAAAGAAAGAAAATATGTTATGTGGACATGTGTCCGGAAACGCTTACTTTCCTTGTTAGAGCTCATATTATTACTTCTCTTCAAATCACATTAATCATGGAATGGAAACACAGCAACAGAACGTACCAGCGTGACTTCAAACACTTTGTTACAGGACATGTTCAAAGTGTCCTCCGTTAGCGAGGATACATGCATCCACCCTCCGTCGCATGGAATCCCTGATGCGCTGACGCAGCCCTGGGGAATGGCGCATTGTATCACAGCCGTCCACAATACGAGCACGAAGAGTCTCTACATTTGGTACCGGGGTTGCGTAGACAAGAGCTTTCAAATGCCCCCATAAATGAAAGTCAAGAGGGTTGAGGTCAGGAGAGCGTGGAGGCCATGGAACTGGTCCGCCTCTACCAATCCATCGGTCACCGAATCTGTTGTTGAGAAGCGTACGAACACTTCGACTGAAATGTGCAGGAGCTCCATCGTGCATGAACCACATGTTGTGTCGTACTTGTAAAGGCACATGTTCTAGCAGTACAGGTAGAGTATCCCGTATGAAATCATAATAACGTGCTCCATTGAGCATAGGTGGAAGAACATGGAGCCCAGTCAAGACATCACCAACAATGCCTGCCCAAACGTTCACAGAAAGTCTGTGTTGATGACGTGATTGCACAACTGCGTGCGAATTCTCGTCAGCCCACACATGTTGATTGTGAAAATTTACAATTTGATCACGTTGGAATGAAGCCTCATCCGTAAAGAGAACATTTGCACTGAAATGAGGACTGACACATTGTTGGATGAACCATTCGCAGAAGTGTACCCGTGGAGGCCAATCAGCTGCTGATAGTGCCTGCACACGCTGTACATGGTACGGAAACAACTGGTTCTCCCGTAGCACTCTCCATACAGTGACGTGGTCAACGTTACCTTGTACAGCAGGAACTTCTCTGACGCTGACATTAGGGTTAATGTCAACTGCAGGAAGAATTGCTTCGTCCATTGCAGGTG